>NC_133412.1:22560000-22862500 GCF_049350105.2 Macaca mulatta
TTTCTGCCAACTATCCACAAAGCCCGCAGTTTGAATAGAAGACTGCAAAGCAACACCAGCAGCAGCAGCAGCAACAGCTGTGACAGCTATAAGGCCCATGATCACAGCTACTAAAGTAAGTATGAATCTCTTTGATCTATTAAGTATTCCTTTTAGTACTTCAGTGATAATACTTACGGAGGGAGAGGCCTCCCAAGATCTATTGAGGGAAACAGGTATCCAAACTCCTTCTAGGGCCCTAACCAGTAAAACGCTATTATCTTTATTAAAGGTAGAATTAATGCAGGTAAAAAGATGACAGTTGAGTTATGATACAGTTTGAGAGTCAGGTAGGATATTAATTTTTCCCACTGCCAACATAAAAGGAGGTTTAACACAACTCTGCAATGGGATTGACCGATTAGAGGTCATGACTACAACAAATTGAAGTTTTTTACTGTGGGTCTCTGTTTTATATTCTCCTTTCCAAATCCAAATTGGGGTTTGAGTCATCATTAATTTCTACAATTCTGGATGTTCTGGACTTATAATTGGATCAATCATTTTTGATTGTTCCAATCAAAAAAGTGGGAGGGTTGTTCTCCTCCCACTTAATAGGGTAATTTGTTTCAATTCTTCTATATAATTTTGGTGCATTATCTGGGTAGTCGTTTGCAAAAGGAGTCTCTCTACAATCATCGCACTGTCCAGTACAATTTACTGCAAAGCGTCCCCTAGAGGCGCAATCAATGACAATTCCATAGGAATTATTTTGCCGTACAGCAGTGCTGTTTGCAATACAATCTTCCCAGGTTAGCACCTCTAGCTTTCCAGACCATTTAGTGGCCTGCCTAGGGCAGGGCTTCTTATTAGGTTTAAATTTATTAATCTGGCAATGTGTCATAACATAGCTGTGCTCAAGATATTTAATAGTGTCCAAAGATTGAAATGTTCTCCCACTGATTGCATGAATAGAGGCTTTTGATCCATTATGTGCAGGGACATAAACCATCCAAATTTGTTTATCATAATTTAAACATCATGTTGCCGGCCCCAGGCAGATGGGAGGAAAGAGATAACCAATGGAAACATTCATTAATATTCCTGCCTCCTCTGGATGAGTAGGACCTTGGTTATCTGTTGGTCCAGGCATCCAGACACTATCATTAATATAAACCTCCATGGGGGGGAGGGGTCTAACCATGTAACAGGCCTAATCAGTGGGGGAATGGGATGTTGGCCCAATAAGTATAATTTTGATCTGCCTCAGTTATGGAGAGACTCACCGCCAAGGAGATTACTGCCACCATAGCTACCATTAGATTACTGGTGGTCAGCAGCTTGTTCTGAGACCTCAGGTTCTCATCTGCAATGTGAGCTATTCTCTTCCTCTGCCCCCAGGTCAGTGGAGTTGCTTGGCGAGTTTTACTGGTTTCCATCTGCTCAACAGAGATGCTCTTCTGAGCCATCTGATGAACTGGGGGTGCAGGGACGTTCTGAGGTCTTTTCCTCTTCCTTGGATTCTGGCTCATGGCACAGCTTGAGATGTCTTGTGGGTGCCCAGACAGGAAGCTGATTCTCTCCTGGCGAGATACAAGCAAACCCTCGACCCCATGTAATGATTTTGCCCTTTTCCCAGGTTTTGGTTCTGACGTCCTTCCACTACACATGTTTTCCTTCATGAGGATTTTTTTGCCCTGTCAAATGCTGCTCTGCTGCCGTTGTACCCTGATCTCTAGCCAAAATCAAAAAATTTAAAGTGGTAATAGCCAATCATAGCTGCATATGGGGAGTAGAGTATTCTCTGGTTCCCCTCTCTGTCTTTTGTTTTTGTAATTGAGATTTTAAGGTTCGATTAGCCCATTCAACAATGGCTTGGCCTTGAGAATTATTGGGTGTTCCAGAACGGTGCTCAATGTGCCATTGTTGAAGAAAGCTTATAAAGATTTACTACAGTAGCCTGGGCCATTGTCTGTTTTAATCTTTTGTGGGATGCCCATGGCAGTGAAACAAGAAAGTAAATGTCTTTTAATATGAGCAGCTGCCTCACCTGTTTCGCAAATTGCCCATACAAAATGAGAAAAGGTATCTATAGTAACATGGACTTATGAAAGTTTCCTGAATGAAGGTACATGGGTTATGTCCATTGGCCACAACATATTGGGGGTTAATCCCCATGGAGTTAACACCAGTCCTTTCATGTGGCAGTTGTAGTACCTGGCACTGAGGGCAATGTTGCACAATGTCCTTTGCCTGTCTCCAAGTAATCTGATATTTTTGTTTAAGTCCTGCTGCATTAACATGTGTTAGGGAGTTAAAATCTTGGGCATTAGTAAGTACAGTGGAAACTAGTAAATCAGCTTGATAGTTAGCTCTTACAAGTGGCCCAGGAAGATTAGTGTGTCCTTGAATGTGCACAATATAGAAAGGAAAACAGCAATCACACATTGCCTTTTGTAAAGAAGAAAACAGCTGATAGAGTTGTTCATCCACAACATATTTAATGAGTGCAGTTTCTATGTATTGAGTGGCTTGAACAACATAAGCTGAATCAGAGACAATATTTACAGGTTGCTTAAAGTCTTCTAACACAGCTGTAACTGCCTGTAATTCAGTCCTCTGTGCCGATTGAAAGTCAGTTTGAATAATTCTGTTTTTAGGTCCTACATAAGCTGCTTTTCCATTGCTAGAGCCATCTGTAAACACAGTCACTGCTCCTTCCAATGGAGCACTATGGGTAATTTTTGAAAGGACCCATGTTGTTAGCTTCAAACCTGAAAATTTTTGTTTTTTGGATAATGATTGTCAAGAACTTCAATGAAGCCAGCTAAATTTATTTGTCAATTGACTGAATTAACAAAGGCTTGCCGAATCTGATTTTTATTCATTGGAACTATAATCTTATCTGGATCTGAGCCACAAAGTTTAACAACTCTAAGGCGAGCTTGCCCAATCAAGATTGCAATCTGGTCCAAGTATACTGTGAGTGTTCTAACAGTATTATGAGGCAGAAAAGACCATTCAACTAAGTCCTCACTCTGAACTATAACCCCTGTAGCAGATTGGAGAGTAGGGAACACAATGAACTGTAATGGTAAACTTGAGTCTATCCTATTAAGCTGGGCCTGTTGTATTTTTTCTTTAACCATTTGTAATTCTTTGGCAGCCTCAGGAGTCAGTTCTTGTTTACTATTGAGAGCAGGGTCTCCTCTTAAAATAGAGAACAGATTAGACATAGCATAGGTAGGGATTCCCAAAGTAGGTCGAATCCAATTGATATCCCCTAATAATTTTTGAAAATCATTTAAAGTTTTCAGAGTCTTTTCGAATTTGAACCTTTTGGGGTTTAATTTCCCTTTCCTGATCCTGCATTCCCAAATATTGGAAAGGAGTGGCCCTTTGAATTTTTTCTGGTGCTATGAGCAATCCAGCATTGGCTACCATCTCCTGTAAATATGAATAACACTGGATAAGTCAGTCTTGATTTTCGACTTCATACAATATGTCATCCATATAATGAATGATATATGAATTGGAAACTGATCTCTCACAGGTTGAATAGCCTTCCCCACAAAAGTTTGACAAATAATAGGACTATTCAACATACCCTGCAGCAGAACTTTCCAATGATATCTGGCTGCTGGTTCCTTGTTTGTTCATAGCAGGAATAGTAAAAGCAAATTTCTCAAAATCAGACTCTGCTAGAGGAATATTTAAAAAGCAATCCTTCAAATCTATAATTATTAATGGCCAGTCTCTAGGAATCATGGTGAAGGATGGAAGCCCTGACTGCAGGGCCCCCATTGGTTGGATGACTGCATTGACTGCTTGTAAGTTGGTTAGCATGCGGCATCTACCGGATTCTTTTCTTTATTACAAACACTGGTATGAATTCCATGGAGAAAATGTGGGCTCAATGTTTCCTTTGTTTAATTGCTCTTTGAGTAATTCCTGTAAGGCCCCCATTTTTTCCTGAGAAAGCAGCCACTGCTCCACCCAAGCAGGATTTTGGGTCTTCCATTTTGAGGGAATAGAATTTGGAGGCTCATCAGTGACCGCCCCTAAAAATGGTAACCTAATCCTTAACTGCACTCATTTTTTACAGTAACCTGTATGGGTTCAATGATGCCCATCTCCTGTTTTCCTAGACATTTTCTGGGAACATAGCCCATGTTTGACATTGTTTTTTGACTAGTTTGACCATACCAGGGAGAAGGGATTGAAATTTCTGTGCCCCATTGCTGAAGCAGGTCTCTCCCCCATAAGTTAACAGGAATGTATGCAATTAGAGATTGTATTGTGCCTTTCTGTTCTTCTGGACCAAGACAAGGTAAGATAAAAGTACTCTGGAAAACTTCTGAAGCAGTTCTGACCCCAACAAGATCCACTGGGGCCTTTTGTTTAGGCCAGTTTTCTGGCCATTGATAAAGAGCTATGATCGACACATCTGCTTCTGTGTTGACCAGACCCTCAAATTGTTTTCCTTGAATAGTGACTATACAAATAGGACTATTGTCAGAGACTTGATTTACCCAAAAGGCAGCCTTGCCTGCTGAATTTGTGCTTCCAAATCCTCCTGTTCTTTTTTCTGAGCTTTCTCCTAACTTAACATGTGGTAAAAGCAATAGTAGAGCTATTCTGTCACCTGGATTAGCACGCCAGGGAACAGTGGAGGAGATAACAATTTGAATTTCTCTCTGGCAATCAGAGTCCACTACTCCAGTATGTACTTGAATTCCCTTTAAATTTAAGCTGAACCTTCCCAGTATACGTCCTACCGTGCCATTTGGCAATGGGCCATAAACTCCCGTTGGAACCTTCCTAGGAGGCTCCCCTGGAAGGAGGGATAAGGCTTCAGTACAGCATAAATCTATTTCCCTGCTTTTAGCTGTGGAGGGGGACAATTGCTGTACATTTGTACAGGAACAGACTGGCTGGGAACACTCCATTTGGAGTCAGGGATGTCCCATCCTGAATTGGGAATGCCCCATTTTGAATTGGAGCCTGGGGCTGGCCCCTCTGTCTGTTTCCCAGTGAGGGCTGTCCGCTGTTATCAAACTTTGAATGACATTGATTAGCCCAGTGTTTTCCTTTTTTACGTCTAGGACAGATACCTGGTTCCCTGCTTTTTCCTACTGAATTTTGCCTTTTTTGGCTCTTTGTACATTCTCTTTTTGTATGTCCTATCTGTCCACAATTATAGCAAGATCCAGGGAACACTCGTGTGTTTTTTGTTACCCTTAGTCCAGTCATTGCCTGAGCAAGGAGGATGGCCTTATATAAGTGCTCCCTAATGCCATCGCAGGCTTTAATATATTCACTTAAAGTTTTTTCCTCATTTAGATCTGCCTTTCCCTTAATAGGTCTAATTGCTGCCTGACATTCTGTATTAGCATTTTCAAAAGCAAGCAGTTGAACTTTCCTAGCATGAGAATCCGAAATAACCATTGTTTTTTTTTGTTTGTTTGTTTGCGACAGAGTCTTGATCAGTCACGCAGGCTGGAGTGCAGTGGCACGATCTCGGCTCACTGCAACTTCCGCCTCCTGGGTTTATGCCATTCTCCTGCCTCAGCCTCCCGAGTAGCTGGGACTACAGGTGTCCACCACCATGCCCAGCTAATTTTTTTGTATTTTTAGTAGAGAATGGGTTTCACCATGTTAGCCAGGATGGTCTCAATCTCCTGACCTCGTGATCCACTTGCCTCGGCCTCCCAAAGTGCTGGGATTAAAGGCGTGAGCCACCATGCCTGGCCTTGAAATAGCCTTTTGAGCTATGTCTTGCAAACGGGTGATAAAATCTGGATAAGGCTCCCTTGGACCCTGTCGAGCTGAGTTAAAAGAAGGGTAAGTAGTACCAGAGTCGTGATTTTTTCCCCAGGCTCTTAGGCATATACTTCTGAGCTGATCAACAGCCTCATCACCCATTACCATCTGTTGATCTATAGTACCCCATGCCTGTCTGATTCCAAGCAATTGATCAGATGTGATATTAACGGGAGGTTGAGCTTGAGCATTTCTGTGTCCCTGATTTGTTGCTTCATCCATCCACCAAGTTTTAAATTGGAGAAATTGAGAGGGGGACAGGGTGGATCAGGCTAATGACTCCCAATCTATAGGTATTAAACACCAGTTATAAGCCACAGATTGTAACAAGGAATGAACATAAGGAGAATTTGGCCCATATTGTCCTATAGTTTGCTTTAAGTCTTTTAATATTTTAAAAGGAAATGGCTCCTAGCATGCCTGAGCCATTGTTCTTTGGGCTCCTCAGCTGGCAAACTAATTACTGGAAACTGCCAAGCATCCAAATCCCCAATTTCTTGTGCCTGGCAAATGGATGCCTGGATTGTCCGTGTGCCATAATTTGTATTTGGGCTGGCTTGCAGCATTCCTCTACTGTAATTAACAGGTGGTCGGATCATTCCCTCACTGTAATTGGCTGTTGGGCAAGCCTGAAGCTTCCCTTTGCCATAGTTAATGGTGGGGCATGCAACAATGGGAAGTGGCAAGCCGCGTCTCAGGCTCCTGTTCCAAAAATTCATAAGGCTGAGGCAGGGGTGGCTGTTCCAGACCTTCCCCTAAAGGTGGAGTAGGTGGCACTGTTTCTGCAGTAGGTGGAACTGTTTCCTTCATAAGTTTTTGGAGGTTAGCATATATAGCTTCCCGTTTCTCCCTCCTTTTTAAACTAGACTGTGATGGTTCACTTTGCTGATCATCAGACTCTTGATTATTAAACTTTTCTATATCATCCTGAAACTCCTCCTCCTCCTCCTCCTCCTCAGTGTGGAAGTGCTCCAGTCCTGTTTTAATTGCTGACCACACAGACCAAGCGGAGAAGGGAATATCGTGGCCCTCTTGTTGTGCTCGTTTTAAGTCTGATCTGACCTCGTCCCAATATTTTACATTCATGGTTCCATATTCCAGGAACCAAGGAGAACACTTTTCTACAAGATGGAACAAAGATCAAACTTACTTTCAGGATGACCCATATTTTCCCGAGGTTGCCCTGGAATTCTCCGAGTGCCCTACTTACCCGTAGAGCCTGAAGTAAAAACGTACTCAGGTATCCTTCATCAGTCGTCCCCCACTTTCCACACTTTGGTGTTTCTTCACCAGATTATTTGTAGAGATCATGGGGAGCCCCATGTTGGGTGCCAGATGTTGGGGAAACCAGCCCCACACCACCCAGGGGGTACCCTGAGTCCAGCGGAAACAAAGGAGTTAGAAAGAGACAGAATAAGCATTTAAAAGGCGGGTCCAGGGGACCGGAGCATCCGAGGCTTGCTCATGGCCCAGAGCTCTCAGGCTCTGCCCAATTTATTGGTTTACAAGCTCTTTGTTCTTAGGGCAGCTGGGAGGGGAAGGAAGGGATGAGGAAAAGGATTAATTACTGAAGGAGAACTCGTGAGTCATTCAATAAGATGTATAGCAGTGGCGGTTTCTGTGAATTTCCCTGAACAAAGGCACGTGTCTAAACTACTTAAGATCTTTAATTTATTGGGACTGAAACGAGTTGGAGTGGGTTTCAGGAGGAGTCAAGATGTTTGATTATACTCCACTGCTTCAAGGAAGTGTTACCTCCCTGAGCAACCTGTGGAATGCTGCTGAGCAGTTATGCCTTTGAGGCATAAAGACATGAAGGCAATAAGGAGACTTTTCTCCTCAGAGGCTGCCCATGGCTTCCCATGGGTATCTCACACAGGGAAGACCAACTCAACTGGCACCCCAGAAACTCTCTTTCCCACAGGTCTCGAACTCTTGACTGCAGATGATCCACCTTCCTTGGCCTCCCAAAGTGTTGGGATTACAGGCATGAGCTACCACACCTGACTAAAACAGGTATTTTAATACATCCCTTACATATTAAATTATGTTAAAGAAGGTAGAGGAAGTAATGAGCTTGATGGAGAGATAAATGAAAGACATAAAAAGAGATTTGAAATAGAACTCTGGGCCGGGCATGGTGGCTCATGCCTATAATTCTAGCACTTCGGGAGGCTGAGGTGGATGGATTGTCTCAGCTCAGGAGTTCAAGTCCAGCCTGGGCAACATAGTGAAACCCCGTCTCTACTAAAATACAAAAAATTAGCTGGGTGCGGTTGTGTGCACCTGTAATCTCAGCTACTTGGGAGGCTGAGACAACAGCATCACTTGAATCTGGGGGCAGTGGTCACAGTAAGCCAAGATCATGCAATTACATTCTAGCCAGGGTGACAGAGTGAGACTCCATCACAAAAAAACAAAAAACAAAAACAAAAACAAAACAAAACAAAAAGAAATAAAGAAAGAAATAGAACCTCTGGATATGAAAAATACAACATCTGAAATGAAAAGTACATGGGTAGGATTAATAGCAGCTTAGACATTGTAGAAGAAAAGATTAGTGAACTTGAAGACATAGCAATAGAAACTATCAAAATGAAAGATACAGAGAAAAAAAGACTGAAAAAAAAAAAAGAGAGAGAACACCATATTAGAGATTCATGGAGTATCATTAAGTGGCCTGGTGTACATTTAATTTTAGTCCCAGAAAGAAGATAAAAGGGGAAGATAGAACTCCTAGGTTCAAGCACTCCTCCCACCTCAGCCTCCCAAGTAGCTGAGAATATAGATGTACACCATGACACTGGGATTTGAGTTGTTGTGGGGAAAAGAAAGAGATCAGCCTGTTACTGTGTCTATATAGAAAGAAGTAGACGTAAGAGACTCCATTTTGTTCTGTATTTGAGATGCTGTTAATCTGTGACCCTACCTCCAACCTTGTCCTTGCAAGAGACATGTGCTGTGGTAACTCAAGGTTTAATGGATTTTGGGCGTGCAGGGTGCGTCTTTGTTCCTAGAAAAGCTAGGTATTGTCCAAGGTTTATCCCCATGTGATAGGATGAAACAACGTTGCTAAAAGGTTTATCTCAAGGCACGGGATTTTCCTTTAAACTTATTCATGTCACAGAGATCCTTGTTCTTATGTCTTACTGCTAATTTCCTCCCTAAAAATGATCCTATTGTCCTGCCACTCCCTTATCTTTAAGATGGTAAAGATAATTATCTATAAATACTAAGGGAACTCAGAGGCCGGTGCCGGCGTGGGTCCTCTGTAAGCTGAGCGCCGGTCCCCTGGGCCCCCGCTTTTCTTTCTCTATACTTTGTCTCTGTGTCTTATTTCTTTTCTCAAGTCTCTCGTTCCACCTAACGAGAAACACCCACAGGTGTGGAGGGGCAGGCCACCCCTTCAGTTGTTTTTAAGTTCACTGATTCTCTTAGTTAAACTGAGTCTACCAATGAACTGTCAGAGCCATTCTTCATCTCTGTTACCATGTTTTTTATTTTTAGCACTTTCATTTGGTCCTTTATTATAGTTTTCTTCTCTCCTGACAGTCTTTTTTTTTTTTTTTTTGAGATGGAGTCTCACTTTGTTGCCCAGGCTGGAGTGCAGTGGTGCAATCCCGGCTCACTGCAACCTCCACCTCCCAGGTTCAAGTGATTCTCTTGCCTCAGCCTCTTGAGTAGCTCTGGCTATAGGTACGTGGCACCATGCCTGGCTAGTTTTTGTGTATTTTTAGTAGAGGCGAGCTTTCACCATGTTGCCAGGCTGATCTCAAACTCCTGACCTCTAGTGATCTGCCTGCCTTGGCCTCCTAAAGTATTGGGATTACAGGCATGAGCCATGGCACCCTGTCAGTCCTCATCTCTTTATGCACATTTTCCTCCTTTTCCACTAGAGCCTTTAACATATTAATATTAATTATTTTAAATTCTCCATATAATAAGTGGATTATTTTAAAGGTCTTCATCCTCACTGTCTTCACATTGAACAGGCTGAGGAGGAGAAGGAAGGGGACGGGTTGGTCTTGCTATCTGAGGAGCAGCAGAGGTAGAAGACAATCTGCATGTAAGCAGACCCATACAATTCAAAACTGTGCTGTTCAAGGGTCAACTGTATTTGGAAGCTATGATGATGGCTTTAGTGTATACTTTTAGTAAAATCATGTAGTTAATTTTGTATAATTAACTGCATTTGTGAGTCTTTAAACTTAAAAATGATAAGGAAAACTATCTGCTTAGTTTTAAAGTTGCTTTAACAGGCAGGGCAAGGTGGCTCACACCTGCAATCCCAGCACTTTGGGAGGCCAAGGTGGGTGTTCAGGTATTCGAGACCAGCCTTGAGGTCAGGAGTTCAAGACTAGCCTGGCCAACATGGTGAAACCCCATCTCTACTAAAAATACAAAAATTAGCTGGGTGTGGTGGTGGGTGCCTATAATCCCAGCTACTCAGGAGGCTGAGGCAGGAGAATCGCTTGAACCTGGGAGGCAGAGGTTGCAGTGAGCCAAGACTGTGCCACTGCATTCCAGCCTGGATGACAGAGCAAGATGCCATCTCAAAATAAATAAATAAAAATAAATAAATGAAGTTGCTTTAACGGTTTATAAAAATAAAAAACACCTACTTTTTCAGTTAAAAATAAATATATCTTCCCATGTAACGTATGGATTATATCCATCTCTGGTTGGTCGTTGCATTATCTCTTGATAGTGTGGTTTTTTGTTTGTTTGCTTGTTTTTCTTTTTCTGTCATAAGTATTTTGGTTGTAGGCCAGACATCTTCTGTAGAACAGTAGAGACTGGGATGAATGGTTTTTACTCCTGAAAATGGACATATGCTTTTGGTTAGTCTGTTCTTGTGTTGCTATGGATAAATACCTGAGAGTGGGTAATTTATAAAGAAAAGAGGTTTAATTGGCTCATGGTTCCGAAGCTTGTACAGGAAGCATCATGTTAGCCATCTGTTCAGCTTCTAAGGAGGCCTCAGGAAACTTACAATCATGGCAGAATGCAAAGGGGAAGCAGGCTCATCCTACATGGCCAGAGCAGGAGAAAGAGAGAGAGTGGGAGGTGCCGCACACCAGATCTCATGAGTATTCACTCACGTACAGTACAAGGGGAAGATGGTGCTAAACCATTCATGAGAACTCTGTCCTCATGAGCCAATCACCGCCCTCCCAGGCCCCACCTCTAGCTTTGAGGATTATGTATATATTTTTGAGAAAGAGTTCCACTCTGTCATCCAGGCTGGGGTTCAGTGGCTTGATCTTGGCTCACTGCAACCTCCGTCTCCTGGGTTCAAGCAATTCTCCTGCCTCAGCCACCATGCCCAGCTAATTTTTGTAGTTTTAGTAGCGACAGGGTTTTGCTATGTTGGCCAGACTGGTCTCAAACTCTGACCTCAAGTGATCCTCCCACCTCAGCCTCCCAAAGTGTTGGGATTACAGGTGTGAGCCACTGAGCCTGGCCTGGGGATTACATTTCAACATGAGATTTGGGTGGGGACACAGATCCAAATCATATCAGTGTTTTTGTTTTGTTTTGTTTTGTTTTGAGACAGGGTCTTGCTCTATCACCCAGTCTGGAGTTCAGTAGTGCAATCCTGGCTCACTGCAGCCTGGACTTCCTGGGCTCAAAGGATCTTCCCGCTTCAACCTCCTAAGTAGCGAGTACTACAGGCATGTGGCACCATGCCTGGCGAATGTTAACCCCTTTTTTTTTTTTTGTAGAAACAGGGTCTCACTATGTTGCCCAGGTTGGTCTCAAACTCCTGCCCTCGAGTGATACTCCTGCCTCAGTTTCCCAAAGCACTACGATTACAGGTTTGAGCTGCCATGATCAGCTAGGCATGTGCTTTCTTTAGCTAAATCCTTAGTGTTTGGGGTTGAGTCAATCTAGTGAGGAGTTGAGCTGGATTTGTTGAATTGAGTTGGTGGCTTGTATGAAGATTTTTCTCAATAACTGCTTGAGCTTCAGCTTTAAGTCTTTTCTTTGCACCTATGCCTTAGAGAAGGCCCTCTCCACACATTCCCCCGCCCGTTTTACAGAAGTAAATGCCTGTTACTTTCTACTCAACTCTTGCTACCCTGGTGTGGAGGAGAGTGCTTTCTGTTTTACAGGCTCCTCCTCAATCTTACACAGGTATTGTGTCCCTGGGTCTTGAAGGTGGGGCATTATCTTGTGTCCCTGGGTCTTGAAGGTGGGGCATTATCATCAGCAATCTTCCCTCCGTCAGCAATATGAAATCTCTAATGGCCTTTGTCCAGGGCAGTTTTCTGCCTCTCGTTCAGAGGTAGAAAATTTTTTTTCTGTTCACTTCTCTCAGCAATGAATCTTCACCTGTGGCCTGAGGGTGGCAAGTTTTTTCCCCTCTCCCAGTGATCTAAGGCAGTTTGGCAGGGGAGATAGATGAGAACAATCCAGGTAGAGCTCTGTGTCTTTCCTGCAGTGATAGCTGCTCAGCTTTCCCAGGCCTGCACCATGAGGGGAACCTATTTTGCCATGATCTTTCTTTTTTTTTTTTCCAACTTCCATTGCCTCTGGCCCAAGTCAGTAGCAAACTTTATTACTTATAAAGATTTGAAAACATTTCAATTGTATTTATAACACAAATTTTAGGCAACACACTCCTATGAATGTGATGGTTTTAATGGTTAATACCTATCCAAGTAAAAAAAATTATGCTTTCATGTAGAAAGAACTTTAGCCTGGGCAACAAACATAGTGAGACTCCATCTCTGCTAAAAAAAAAAAAAAAAAAAAAATTAAAAAAGTGTATCCATCAAACTATATGTGATAAGGCAAAAAACAAACAATGGGGCCCAAGTCAGTTAATTGAGGGGAGGTACCTGCTAGGTTAAATCTCTTCCTCTTGGCAATTGCGTTATGTCAATATTTGCGTTTAAAAGAAATCTGGATCCCTTGGGAACGTGACAGGAGTGCCACGGCCTGCACTTAGAAGATGAAGACATGGGTTTTTACATCTTCTACAAGGAAAGAAAAAGGGAAGAGAGAGGGTGAGAGAAGACAGAGATGTGATCGCTGGCATCGTTTCACCTAAATGGAATACTAGGATCTGTGCCTATCATTATGCTTGGACTTAGCCCCAGAAGTGGCAATTATTTCAGGTAAAAACTGTTGGGGCGTGGTGGCTGGAGCCTGTATCCCAACACTTTGGGAGGCCAAGGTGGGAAGATTACTTGAGGCCAGGGGTTCAAAACCACCCTGGGCAACATAGTGAGAATCTTGGGTCTACCAAATAAAAATTTAAAAATTAGCTGGACATGGTGGCACACACCTATAGTCCCAGCTTCTCAGGAGGCTGAGGCGGGAGGACCACTTGAGCCCAGGAGTTTCAGGCTGCAGTAAGCTGTGATCTCACCACTGAACTCCAGCCTGGATGACAAAGCGAGATCCTGTCTCTAAAATAAATACATACGTATGTACACAGATAAGGCAAAAATGAAAAAAAGATATAAGATATATATCCTTTTGTAATCTTATATATTTTTGCATACATTCTATCTTATATGTATATCATATATATAAGATTTACATGTATATATGTATGTAAAAATATACAAAAAGATATAAGATATATGTATAAGACAGAATGAGCAAGAGACACTTCACAGTCATATTGACATATAGAACAATAGCTTGAAAATATCTGTAAGCAGGTTTACTTTCAACACTGGTGCCTTATTTTCCTGAATTAATATAAGATCTTACAACAGTGCTCCACAATTGCGAAGTCATGTAATATTTTTCCAAGTTCCTTCTTCTGTATTAAATTACTTAATTTTCATGATAATCTTATGAGATAGTGTAGCAGGATGAGCCGCAGACAAAACCTCTCAGACACCGAGTTGTAGAAGGAATGGCTTTATTCAGCTGGGAGCATCGGCGAGCTACTGCCTTAAAATCCAAGCTCCCCGAGTGCACAATTTCTGTCCCTTTTAAGGGCTCACAACACTGACGATTTCATATGAAAGGGCTGTGATTGATTTGAGCAAGCAGAAGGTACGTGACAGGGGCTGCATGCACCGGTGGTCAGAGAGAAACAAAACAGGGCAGGGAGTTTCACAATGTTCTTCTATACAATGTCAGGAACGTTGGTTTCTAAGTCATGAGTGGATTTTTAACTACCGGGTTTAGGCCAGGCAGACCCAGGCCTGGTTCCGGGCCTGGCGCTGGGCTGCCTGTCTTTGGCTTTATTTCATTGTTTTTTCTTAAAACAGGTACTGAGTATAAAACAATAGAAAACAATATGAGAGGGTCTCTCTCTTTCCTCAATAGGATTAGGCAGGGTGGGAAAGACTGAAGAGGCCCAGAGAGGTAAAGTGAGTTGCTCTAGACCCAGAATACAACACACATCTACTCTGTGAGGGACTGTGTGTACGTGTGCACCCACATACACACGCAGAACAGGGGAAATAGAAATGTGTCCTTATTTTGGTGATTGGAATCCGCATCTACATACCAAATAATCTAAGCCAGAATCTGTGGTGGTGATGTTGTTTCCACATATTTGACAAATATTTATTGATTGCCTAATAATACTGTGGTGGGCCTTGAGCCTGGGGATACAGTGAAGAACAAGATAGAGAACCTGGCCAGGAGCAGTGGCTCACACCAGTAATCCCAGTACTTGGGAAGCAGGAGGATGGCTTGAGCCCAGGAGTTTGAGACCAGACTGGGCAACATATTGAGACGCCCATCCCCACAGAAATTAAAAAAAGACTTAGCCAGGTGCGGTGGTACATGCCTGTGGTCCCAGCTACTCCAGAGGCTGAGATGGGAGGATCACCTGAGCCTAGAAGTTAGAGGCTGCAATAAGCCATGATAGTGCCGTTGCACTCTAGTCTGGGTGACAGAGCAAGACCTTGTCTAAGGAAAAAAAAAAAAAGACAGAGAGCTTGTGCTTGAGGAGATCACGGTCTAGCAGGAGATGGTATGTGCTCTATAGGGTTCAGCAACAACATGGTACAATCAGAGTGCAGGGAGGGGTCCTAAGTTTTATCTAGAGGGAGTCATAGAAAGCTTTCTTTCTTTCTTCCTAGGCCAGAATAAGTGTTACCAGCTCTGCAAAGCCTTTCTCTCTTTCTCTCCCTCTACCCTCTACTCCTCCTCCTCTTTTTATTTTAGACTGAGATGGAGTCTCACTCATCCAGGCTGGAGTGCAGTGGGATGATCATGGCTCACTGCAACCTCTGCCTCCTGGGCTCAAATGATTCTCCTGCCTCAGCCTCCTGAGTAGCTAAGATTACAAGCCTGCACCACCATGCCCAGATAATTTTTGTATTTTTAGTAGAACTGGAGTTTCGCCGTATTGGCCAGGCTGGTCTCAAACTCCTGACCTCAAATGATCCGCCCGCCTTGGCCTTCCGGTGTGCTGGGATTACAGGCGTGAGACACCGCGCTCGGCCTGCAAAGCCTTTCTTGACATATCTGTCTTTCCTTACTGGTCTGTTCGTTTTTTGATGGCAGAGACCCTGTCTCACTCATTTTTGTGTCCTCAGCATGGAAAACGGTGGCTGGCTAATAGTGGTTACTCAATAAATATTTGTTGAATGGATTAATAAAAGAATTCCTAGCAGTCATTTGGCATCGAATCACGTACAGTCGTGCTTTCTATTGTTTTCTAGGGCATGTCTTTCCAATACAAAATGATGGTAAATTTTCTGGGTACAGAGACGGCTCTTACTTTATTTTACAGGCTACCCAGTGCCTAGTCCCATGGTGGATAATGCTCCCAGGGATGCACCTGTTATAAGTTCTTGCAGAATTCTTTTGTTTTGTGTTGTTTTCAGACAGCGTCTCACTCTGTCGCCCAGGCTGGAGTGCAGTGGCGCAATCACAGCTCACTGCAAACTCCATCTCCAGAGGCTCAAGGGATCCTTCCACCTCCACCTCCCGAGTAACTGGGATCACAGGCGTGTGCCACCATGCCCAGTTAATTTTTGTATTTGTTGTAGAGATGGGGTTTTGCCATGTTGCCCTGGCTGGTCTCAAACTCCTGGGCTCAAGCGATCCGCCAGTCTCGGCCTCCCGAAGTGCTGGGATTAGGGGCGGGCGCCACCTCTGCAGAAGTCTTAGGCCTGCAAAACAGTCTGAAAAAGATATAATATTTAACTTGAGAGGTGCAGTCCTCCTCTACAGTGCGGGCAGGCTCAGCGAAGGAGGGCCTAAGAAATAAAACTAACCAATGGCAGCAAAGCCCCCATGCCCCACCCAAGCTGCCCCTCGTTCCTGGCAGCCGAGCTTTTCTTTCAGTCGTTCACTGCGGAGCCAGAGGGAATCAATTCCACAAGCTGGGGTAAGCAAAGGTGTTGGGGGAGGGCAGGTGCCTAGTTTCCAGATTTTTAAAGAGATCATATTTAAACTAAATGCAGGTAGTTCTGTGCCTCGTCAGGAAGGCCCTAATTTACACACTATAAGTTGGTTATGTGTGTTTAATGAAATCATGCTTCACGTGCTTGAAGAGATCACGTTTTTAAAAGCAAATCCATGGGGAAGGGAACTTTCTGCAAAGTAAAGAAATATCTCAGAATGAACTTATATTCTAATTGTGAATGTCCATATACTAAATTTGCTTATTCTGAGGCCCAAATGTTTGCTTATTTTGTTTAAAAACTTTACTTGGGATCATTAACATTCATACTAATTATTTTAAATGTAAGTTTCATTAATTTCACTGATAAGGAGTTCTCTCTGGGGCATAAAACATAATTCTTATGCTGCATCATAGTCAGGAATTTGAAGGCTTGTTAATCTTTGTCTGTTCAGCAGTACTTTAGGGTCTGAGTCTTCCCAACTGTCTTCCTCCCCGTTTCCTTCTTACTCAGCAAGCTTAGCGGGGCCTCCCCCGGGCTAAAAGGAGTAGTTACCCTATGACTCTTCCTTTGAGGGTCCAAGTAGGAACCTTTAGAGCCCAGATCCTGGGGCCCTGGGCTGTCCACTGATTCATTTCAATTCCACTGCCTTTCATTTCTCTTCTCCTATCTTATTGCCCCTTCTTTAGCTATTCACAAGAGGAAATAGGATTTTATTTTTCATTATGTATTACATAAAAATGACACATCCAATCTTCTCAATTCTGAGTTCTTAAAGAAATCAATTAAGCCTTCAAAGACTTTTAGTTTTGCATTTTCCATGGGTAACGGGTCCTAAAAATTCTCCCCATCCCCAAAGGACAGAATGACCAATCTTTCAGGCTTGACCCCGAATTTGTTTTTCAGTTGAGGAGAACAAGAGATGGAGAAAGCAAGTGGAAGACAGTCCATTGCCCTGTCCACAGTGGAAACCGGCACAGAGAACCCGGGGCTGGAGCTCATGGTAATTCACCAGTTTAGTTTCTCTCTGCAGAGCTGTGGACGGCTGCATGGCCTCCTGTAGGGTGTCTGACTGCTCTCAATCCCCATCATCCCTGGCAGGGCTCCGTGACTGACTCCAACACTCCCTGTGCTTGTAGGAAAAAGAAGTAGAGCCTGAGGGAAGCAACAGGACTGACACACAAGGACACAGCCTGGGGGATGGACTGGGCCCTTCCACTCACCAGAGGTACTGGTGTTTTGGAATCTTGTTCAGTTAGGAAAGGGCCTAGGGAGGGTTACCCCTTCGAGCAGCTTGTGGTCTTATCACAACCGCTCCACCTTAGCATGTGTACATATATATATGTACCTTATGTAATTAATTGTTACTTAATCCTGTGCCAAAAACAATAGGAGTTCAGCAGTATCAGTGTTGATTGGACTGAAGACAAAAATAACAACAATGGTAATAATAATGGCTAACAGATTTTGAGTGTATACTTACTATTTTGCAGATTGCTTTATGTTATACATTTATTTTCATAACAACATGTAGATATTCATTTTAATCCCTTTAGAAATTAATTTACTGTATCATTAAAAAAAGGTAACTCTTCTGGAATACTCAGATTTGGGAATGGTGGAGGGGAAGGGAAACCTGGGGAGAAAACACAGAAGGACCTATTATAAGGATAATAAAGAAAGTAAAAAAGGACAATGTCTTAGAAGTCCAAAGAGGAGTCTCAAGAATGAAGAAGGTATGTGAACAGGGGTGTTCACAGTGCTATGTGAACAGCGGCGTAGGAAGGAGGAATGAGAAAAATCTTTGAATTTGTTCATGGATCTGGTCCCAGAAGTAATGTCAAAGAAAATTGTCTGAGTAAAATAGATAATATGGAAGGAAGCAATGTTCCATGGTCTGGAAAAGAGTGGGTCTTTATAAAAGAGTGCAGAAGTCGTACACTAAAAGCTGAGAAGAGGATATTGGATAGCTTCTAAAGGGAATACGGCCATGAGCCGCGTAATGATGTTTCAGTCAATGATGGACTGCATTGTACAACGGTGTACAATGGTGTGTATCAATGGTGTATATCATTACACAATGGTGGTCCCATAAAATTATAATACTGTATTTTTACTGTACCTTTTCTATGTTTAGATATGTTTAGATACACACATACTTACCATTGTGCTACAATTGCCTACAGTATTAAGTACAGAAACATGCTGAACAGATTTGCAGCCTAAGAGTAATAGGATCCACCATATAGCCTGGATGTGTCATAAGCTATACCATCTAGGTTTGCATAAGTACACTCTAAGATGTTCGCATAATTATGAAATTGCCTAATGGTGCATTTATCAGAATGTATCCCTGTTGTTAAGTAACACAGGACTATACATGGAGATGATTCAGAACAGCTTCCAAACAAAAGGTTATTTTGTTGTTTTTTTCTCTTTATTTTTGAAAGCTACCTCAGTGACTTCTTACAATTTTTGTTTTCTTCACAATTTGCTTCTTTCTAAAAATTTTTGTATTATGTTTTATATATACTGAATTAACAGTAAACTCTTTGTAAGTTTTTCATGCTTACATGATATTTCATATTTTGCTTAGCAGTGTGGTCGTTAATCACGTGAGTCACACTGCTTGGGTCTGTATTTGAACAGTGGTATGCTGGTAAATGTTTAAGAATTGACTCTCCACCGGGCTAGTAGCTCATGCCTGTAATCCCAGCACTTTGGGAGGCTGAGGTGAGAGGATCACTTGAGCCCAGGAATTCAAGACCAGCCTGAGCAACATAGTGAGACCCACCTCTACAAAAATTTTTAAAAATTAGCAGGGCGTGGTGGTGTGTGCCTGTAGTCCCAGCTACTCCAGGAGGCTGAGATGGGAGGATCACTTGAGCCCAGGAGGTTAAGGCTGCAGTGAGCCATGATTGTGCCACTGTACTCCAGCCTAGGGGAAAGAGTGAGACCCTGTCTCGAAAAAAAAAGAAAAAGAAAAAGAACCGCCTCTCCGAGTGTAGTTTTGCAATGAATGTTGGTTAATATTTTTGCTCACCTTAATGAGGAGTAAGACCAGGGGTTGGCAAACTTTTCCTGTAAAAGACAAGGTAGTAAATATTATGGGTTTCGTGGTTGATGTGGTCTCTGTTGCAATTACTAAACTCTACCATTTTCGTAGGAAAGCAGTCACAGGTGATACTAAACAAATGAGCATGGCTGTGTTTTGATAAAACTTAATTTTTAAAAAGAAGGTGAGATAAACTTGGCCCACAGACCACAGCTTGCTAATCTTTAGTCTAGATGAAATAATAAATTAAGACTTCATTTACAGTATTTGCCTGTAAGGTAAAAACTCTCAACATGGCTGATTTCAAGTAACCAAAGGGATATCATTGAACAAGGAGTTGGGAAGAGATGTATCAGAGCACATCATTATACAAAATTTCCACCATACACATACAGCAGTCATGAATAACTTCCTGAGCTCACATAACAGAAAAATGTAGTAAAATAATTAGAAAATTATGAGTTTTTAGTATTTATTACCTTTGTCTTTAATGTAATTTAATTACACGTTTATATAGTTTTAATTTTTAGTAATGGCTTGCACAATTCCTGAAAATGTGGCAATCACCTCTCTCAAGCCAGTTCAGGCCAGCTTCCCCTACAGACTCTACCATTTACCAGATTTTGGGCAAGTTATTTACCCTTTCTAAGCCTCAGTGTTCACCCTGTAAAACAAGAATAATAGTAGCACTTAGCTGAAAAGATCTTTGTTTTTTTTTTTTTTTTTTTTTTGCCAGACTGTTATTGGCACCTTAAACTGCTCTGATATATAACGTGTCCCGTTCCCTTCAATTCTCATCGACTTTATATTTTCTCATATAAACAATGTTAACTAAAATTACATAGATATAAAATCATGCCTTAAGATTCCTAACTTGCATTTATTTTTATTTTTTGAGAAATGAGGTCTTACTTTGTTACCCAGGCTGGTCTTGAATTCCTGGGCCCAAACAATCTGCCGGTCTCAGCCTCCCAAAGTGCTGAGACTACAGGTATGAGCCATGTGCCTGACCTTCACTTGCATTTCTTTAAATTTCTGTAAAGCTACACATTTTCCTCCATTTGCCTTACTTTCCATATTTCTGTGTGTGATTTTCTTTTCTTTTTCTTTTTTTTTTTTTGGAGATAGTCTCACTCTGCCACATAGGCTGGAGTGCAGTGGTGTGATCACTGCAACCTCCACCTCCTGGGTTCAAGCGATTCTCCTGTCTCAGCCTCCCACATAGCTGGGATTACAGGTACATTCTGCCATACCCAGCTAACTTTTTTTTGTATTTTTAGTAGAGACGGTGTCTCACCATGTTGGCCAGGCTGGTCTTGAACTCCTGACCTCAGGGGATCTGCCCACCTTGGCCTCCCAAAGTGCTGGGATAACAGGTGTGAACCATGAACCACCGTGGCTGGCCTACTTTTCTTTATCAACTAAAGTAAGTTCTGGATTTTGAACCTCATTTCCTTTCTCCCGACCAACTCAAATAGAACCCACATAGATTTCTTGTTTCCAGTTCTCCCCATCTCCTGCCAACCTGTCCTATATAGCTTCTACCAAAACTGCCTAAAGTATGCCTGAACTCCCTTATTCACAAATCTCTGTGGCCCCCCAGTTGCTCCTGAACAAAGCCAAACTCCATAGCCTGGTATTCAATTCTCCCCACAACCACTGCCCCCCAACCAGGATCTATATCCAAATTGACTTTCCAACATTAACTCTTGCAATTCCCTTT
The DNA here is from genome assembly GCF_049350105.2 of Macaca mulatta. NCBI lineage: Eukaryota > Metazoa > Chordata > Mammalia > Primates > Cercopithecidae > Macaca > Macaca mulatta. The sequence continues at coordinate 22,580,912 of NC_133412.1, forward strand.
CTAATGCCACCCTATGTTCTAGTGAAAGTCAACTATCAACCGTTCCTTATATGTAATCCTCAATTTCCTGCCTCCATGTCATGCATGTCATTTCATCGTTGCTTCCTAGCATACTGTCTTCCTTTTACGTCTTTGAGCCCAAATACAACACATCTTTTAAGGCTCAACTCAAGAGCAATCATGTCCATGAAACTTTCCCTGATGCTGCCTCTCCTCACCTCAGTCTCACTGGCTCCAGTCCTAAGAGGTCCCTTCTTCCTCCAAACTTTTAACATTCTATCTGAACCTCTCTTATAACACTTTAAGCTTTTGACATTTTGTTATAGACTTACATGTACATTATATCCCCTATACTGGCCTGTAAACACATTGAGGGCAAGATAAATGTCTATTTCATCCTTTTGTCTCCTGTAACACCGAGAACAATGCTTCACCCATAGTTTATACTTAAAATTCCATAACATCCAAAATTCAATAAATACATGTTAGTAAGTTATGTATATAATCTAGATAATAGACTTTATTTGTAATTTTTTCATGTATACATTTTTCAATTCTGTTTTGTTTCTGTATTGATTTTTAAGTATTTATTTCTTTTTCTTTTTATTCTTTTGTTTGATTGACTCTGATGATCTGGGATTCTTTGTAGGGAGTAATCTGACATGTAGCTCTAAGCTGATGCTTTTCCATATTGATACCCACTTTTCCAGCAATAGTTATTAAATTGTGAGTTCTTTCTCTATTCTGATGTTACTTTGACTTCATTAAGTTAATGTGATAATTTGTATCTGTTTTTAAATCTTTTGTTCCATTGACACAGTTCCGAGTACTTAACACTCAGAACTGTGTCATTGTTTACAATGTACATTAAAACTTGACGGGTCACGTATTTGCCTTAGTTTACCTTTCCTGGCTAACACGGTGAAACACCGTCTCTACTAAAAATACAAAAAACTAGCCGGGCGAGGTGGCGGGCGTCTGTAGTCCCAGCTACTCGGAGGCTGAGGCAGGAGAATGGCGTGAACCCGGGAGGCGGAGCTTGCAGTGAGCTGAGATCCGGCCACTGCACTCCAGCCCGGGCGACAGAGAGAGACTCCGTCTCAAAAAAATAAAAAAATAAAAATAAAATAAAAAAAAAATATTCCTTGGGGCTGGGCACGGTGGCTTATGCCTGTAATCCCAGCATTTCGGGAGACCGAGGCAGGCGGATCACTTGAGGTCAGAAGTTTGAGACCTGCCTGGCCAACATGGTGAAATCCAGTCTCTACTAAAAATATAAAAATATAAAAATTAAGCGGGCATGGTGGTGGGCGCCTGTTGTCCCAGCTACTCGGGAGGCTGAGGCAGGAGAGTTTCCTGAACCTGGGAGGTGGAGGTTGCAGTGAGCCGAGATCATGTCATTGCACTCCAGCCTGGGCAACAGTGAGACTCCATCTCAAAAATATATATGATATACATGTTTTTTGTCAAATTTTATTTTATTATTTTTATTAATTTTTTTTGAGATTGATTGCATGCCATAGTTTAACTGGTACAGTTTTTTTGCCTTTTTAGTGTAATTTTTAATAAGGTATAGCATGCATACAGAAAAATAAACATAAGCCTTAATGAATTTTCACAAAGCGAATACACCTATATGACCATTGCCCAGATGAAGAACCAAAACATTATCAGTACCCAAGAACCATTTATGTTTCCTTTCAGTCAGCCTCCCTAAGGGTAATCATTATCCTGACTTTTAGCATCATAGATTAATTTTGCATGTGTTTGGATTTTATATGGGAAGTCTAATTTATATTTTAAATGAAAATATACCGTATATATACTCTTGTGTTTGGCTTCTTTTGCTTCATGTTGTGTTTTGGAGATTCTTCCACATTATTGCATATATTGTACTTTGTACATTTTTAATTGCTGTATAGTATTTCATTGTAAGAATCTATCACAGTTTATCTGCTCATTTTACTGTGGGTCAGAATTTTAGTAGTTTCTATGTTTTTGCTATTATGGTACAGCTATGAATATTTTTGTGCATGTCTTTAGTAAAGAAAAATATACCTTTCTATTGGGTATATACCTTGGAGTGGAATTGCCATGCTATAGGGTATGTATAGGTTTATGTAGCTTTAACAGATGCTAAACATATTTGTACCAAATTTCACTCCCCTGGCAGTGTTATGAGAGCGTGTCTTTTTTCATTATCTCCATTGTGTGTGTGTAGTATTATCACATTGTAGCTTTGCTTTGTATTTCCCTAATGGCTAAGGAACTTGTGCACATTTTCAGCTTTTTCTGGCCACTGAATATTCTCTTTTGTGAAGTGCCTGTTCAAGTCTTTAATTGGCAGCATTTTTCTTTCTTAGTGTATAAAAGTAGGAGTACATTTTATAAATGATGAAATACAAACAAGAGTACATTTTAAGTACTTGCCATTAAAAAAATTGGTATGTGAGGCCGGGCGCGGTGGCTCAAGCCTGTAATCCCAGCACTTTGGGAGGCCGAGACGGGCGGATCACGAGGTCAGGAGATCGAGACCATCCTGGCTAATACGGTGAAACCCCGTCTCTACTAAAAATACAAAAAACTAGCCGGGCGAGGTGGCGGGTGCCTGTGGTCCCAGCTACTCGGGAGGCTGAGGCAGGAGAATGGCGGGAACCCGGGAGGCGGAGCTTGCAGTGAGCTGAGGTCCGGCCACTGCACTCCAGCCCGGCGACAGAGCAAGACTCCGTCTCAAAAAAAAAAAAAAAAAAAAAAATTGGTATGTGGCCGGGCGCGGTGGCTCAAGCCTGTAATCCCAGCACTTTGGGAGGCCGAGACAGGCGGATCACGAGGTCAGGAGATCGAGACCATCCTGGCTAACCCAGTGAAACCCCGTCTCTACTAAAAAAATACAAAAAACTAGCCGGGCGAGGTGGTGGGCGCCTGTAGTCCCAGCTACTCGGGAGGCTGAAGCAGGAGAATGGCGTAAACCTGGGAGGCGGAGCTTGCAGTGAGCTGAGATCTGGCCACTACACTCCAGCCTGGGCGACAGAGCGAGACTCTGTCTCAAAAAAAAAAAAAACAAAAAAATTTGGTATGTAAGGTAATGCATGTGTTCATTCGCTTGATGTAGCCATTCCACAATGTATACATATTTTAAGGCACCATTTGTATACCATAAACATATACAATTTTTGTCAATTTTATTTTATTTTATTTTTTTTTTTTAGAGATGGGGTCTCACAATATTGCCCATGCTGGTCTCAAACTACTGGGCTCAAGTGATCCTCCCACCCTGGCCTCCCAAAGTGCTAGGATTACAGGTGTGAGCCACTGCACTGAGCCAATTTTTGTCAATTTTAAAAAGAATTAAAAAATTAATACCCTGAATGACATTGCTACCACTGTAAATGATATTCTTTCATACTTTCTAGCTATCTGTCACAAGTATATAGACAAATCATTTTTGTGAATTTATCTATCTACCTACCTATTCCTTTATTCAGCCATTTTTTTTTTTTTTTTTTTTTTTGAGACAGAGTCTCACTCTGTCACCCAGGCTGGAGTGCAGTGGCACAATCTCGACTCACTGCAAGCTCCGCCTCCCGGGCTCACGCCATTCTCCTGCCTCGGCCTCCCAAGTAGCTGGGACTACAGGTGCCTGCCACCACACCCAACTTATTTTTTGTATTTTTAGTAGAGACGGGGTTTCACCGTGTTATCCAGGATGGTCTTGATCTCCTGACCTCGTGATCCACCTGCCTTGGCCTCCCAAAGTGCTGGGATTACAGGCATGAGCCACTGTGCCTGGCCAGCAAGCACTTATTGAACATCTATTATGGGCCGGGCACTTGTTAGCAACCTAATGCAATAATAGTATGTGCTAGGTACTAAGTTAGGCACCAAGAATACAAAGATAAAAACAGAAATGCACCTTTCCCTGATATGCTCACAACCTAAGAAAGACAGGTAAACAGAAAAATGACAATATCATGTTATATGGTAAGTGCTAGAACAAAGATGTAAAATGCCACAAGACCACAAGAAAGTGAGCAACTGATTCTGACTGGAAGGAATCAAGGAAGGCTTTACTTAGGAGTTGACATTTAGTTGGATCTTGGAGGATGAATAGGAGTTTGTCAGATGGAGAAAGGTAATAGTGCATACCAGGCGTGGGGTGTGAACGGTTCTTACGTGTCCCCTGCAGGGTAGGATATTCAGACTGGCAGAACACTGGCTTGTATAGTGGGAAAGAGGCAAGCAGTAAGACTGTGAGACAGGAAGTTTTAGTTGGGGACATGCTATAAAGTCCTAACAGGTCTGGTTTTGTACTCAAGAGACAAAGGGATATTTTTTTCTTTTTTTTAATTTTTATTTTGCTCTGTCACCCAGGCTGGAGTGCAGTGGTGTGATCTCAGCTCACTGTAGCCTCTGCCTCCCAGGTTCCAGCGATTCTCCTGCCTCAGCCTCCTGGGTAGCTGGGATTACAGGCGCATGCCACCAAGCCCGGCTAATTTTTGTATTTTTAGTAGAGACGGGGTTTTGCCATGTTGACCAAGCTGGTCGTGAACACCTGACCTCAGGTAATCTGCCCGCCTCAGCCTCCCAAAGTGCTGGAACTATAGGCATGAGCCACTGCGCCCAGCGGCCAAAGGGATTTTTAAGCAGGAGAGGAAAAGGAACCATATTGTTTCTTAGAAATCAATTCTGACAGCAATGTGATGAGGGGATTGCAGTAGGGAGAGTGGTGGCAAAAGCTAGTTAAAAGGCTCTTACCATTGTTCAAGCAAGAGATGAAGAGGGCCTAGGCTAAGGCAGGGTGAATAGGGATAGATCAGAGAAGTCAAATCCCAGAGACTTTTGGAGAAGAACGGGCAAGAGTGAATGATTGATTATAGGCTAGCCATTCTCAGGAAAAACACTCAGACGCCTGTCTGTATCCTCTCTTACTCCCGTTCTTGGTTCCTCAGGACATCTTTAATCTGATCCTTCAATGCAGACTGATTTTTATCTGCTTTCTTTTCATTATTATTTTATTTTTATTTTTTGAGACAGAGTCTTGCTCTGTCACCCAGGCCGGAGTGCAGTGGTGCAATCTCGACTAACTGTAACCTTCGCCTCCCAGGTTCAAGCAATTCTCTTGCCTCAATCTTCCGAGTAGCTGGGACCACAGGCATGCACCACCACACTCAGCTAATTTTTGGATTTTAGTAGAGACAACGTTTTACAGTGTTGGCCAGGCTGGTCTCAAACTCCTGACCTCAAGTGATCTTCCCGCCTTGGCCTCCCAAAGTGCTGGGATTACAGGTGTGAGCCACCACACCTGACCTTCATTATTCTTTTTTTGTTGTTCTTTTGAGACAGTCTCGCTCTGTCGGGCAGGCTAGAGTGCAGTGGTGCGATCTTGGCTCACTGCAACCTCTGTCTCCCTGGCTCAAGCAATTCTGCCTCAGCTTCCCGAGTAGCTGGGATTGCAAGTTCATGCCACCACACCCAGTTCATTTTTCTGTATTTTTAGTAGAGACAACCTCCACCGCCTGGGTTCAAACGATTACCCTGCCTCACCCTCCTTAGTAGCTGGGATTACAGGTGCCCGCCACTACGCCTGGCTAATTCTTGTATTTTTAGTAGAGACAAGGTTTTGCCATGTTGGCCAGGCTGGTCTCGAACTCCTGACCTCAAGTGATCCCCCCACTCCTGCCTTGACCTCCCAAAGTGCTGGGATTACAGGCATGAGCCACCACACCCAATCAATTTTTTATTTTTATTTTTTAAACCCGAGGCTCAGTTCCAACCTGATATTCTAGGAATAGGTTGTTAATGGGTTTTGCAGAAATGAGTGTTCTTAATTGATTTCCTGCAGTACTCCTGAATTTTAGTTCCCAGGAAATAGTGAGTTGTGGTCAGGAGGTGATGGAAGAAATATTTTCTAGGCATGTGATTTATATCTACTCTTGGACTAGTCCATGCCTGCCTCTTGTTTTGCAGGAGGCTTGCTCAACTGGCATTCGACTGCATATAATTTTAAACCAGCTTTATCTAGTACATCAGTTTAGGTCCCAACAGATGGCATACTTAAGATAATTGTAGGAGAATTTATTTACAAAGAGACCATTACAAAGATATGTATGAGGTGTGGTGACACCATAAGAAAGGATAGTGCAAGAACCAAAAGTCTTGAAGCAGTGAGCAGTGTCTATTCCTAGGCCTGAAGGAATAAGATGTAAGAGCACCTGGCAGGAAAGTCAGATAAAAAGGCCTCCTCAACACACTGACCTCAGTCTTTTCATACGCTCTGATCTTCTGTGGAGGTCCCAGTAGCAGAACGAAACTTGATAAGCCAGAGGACATGGGAGTACACTGATGTAGTTTACATGAGTTCAATTCCCAGGGCACAGAGTGGGGTGGAGAGTGGCACTGGAGGAGCACACCAAAGATATCTGGCACACATGGGAAGGCCAGGATTGAAATTAAATTCATTCCTTGATATACTTTGCAAATGATGTTCCAAAGATAATGATGTTCCTCAGGTATGTTGCCCCTTTTACTCACTACTTTCTCTATTAAGCATGGAAAAATGAGGGAGGATCACTTGAGCCCAGCAATTTGAGACCAGCCCGGGGAACACAGCAAGACCTCATCTTTACAAAAATTTAAAAAAAGAAAATTAGCTGGGTGTAGTGGTGCACACCTGTAGTCCCAGCTACTCGGGAGGCTGAGGCAGGAGGATCACCTGAGCCTGGGAGTTCAAGGTTGCAGTGAGCCATGATCACACCATGCCACTTCTCTCCAGCCTGGGCAACAGAGTGAGACCTTGTCTCTTAAAGAGAAGAAAAGCAAAGCAAAGCAGAGTTCTGGAGATCCTAAAGAATCATCTTGAGTTGATCCAGTCAGATGGTGATAAGCATTGTTTTCTCCTTTCTCAGCTTACCTGTATCTCATAGTACACACTCTGCTCAGCTAACACAGGGTTGGGCTCCTTGCAGCAGGGACAGGAGGTGATGAGGGCAGGAATGAAAAGGAAGACTAGAAACGGGGAGTGTGTTAGATGGGAGGGGCAGCCATAGAACTCTATGGGCCAAAGGCCCAGGGCATTAGGAGTTAATGGCTGGTCCTAACCCTGGCTAAGCTGCCCTGCCTCAGCATGACTGCCAGACTGGGACCTTCTTACTAGGATCACATTCTTTGGAGCTTCCAAGATTTTGGAAATTAGAACTTTTGGCTCAGATGGCTGCAGCATGCTCAGCATACTTAGGAGTGGCAAAGACAGGCAAGCCTGGCATCTAGGGAAGACGTGGCATAGAATGATGGTTAAGAGCTTAGATACTGAAGCCAGAGTGTATATTCTGTGTCTGTTCCTTACAGCCTCTGTGACTTTGGGAAAGTTATTTAACTTCTCTGTTTTTCAGTTTCCACATCTGTAAAATGGGAATGCTAATAGTAACAGCTCCGGGGTCTTAGGAGGAGTCAATGAGTTAGTATTTGCTAAGTTCTCAGAAAGAGCTCAGCATAGAGAAAGCACCATATACATGTTTGTTAAATCAAACTTGAATATCCCTACTTGCTGGGCCTCTTCTCTCGGGCCTGCCCAACCAGAGCGATTCTTGAGGTTGGTAGCATTTTCCTTCCTGTCTGTCAATGCACATCTGGCTGAATGTTCAAGGCCATAAGTTTGTTTGGTTTTTAGGGAGGGATGGCCAAATTGCCTCTAAGAAGAATAGGCCCTCTTATGAATATGGAAGCTTAGCAATGCCCTGTCCTTTCAGAATGGGAAAGTCATAGACCCCTGACATAAGCAGTGCCCACTTCTATGGTAGGAGACTACCAAGGATATTGCTAGTTCAGGCTGAGTAGGGTATTCTGACCTGCTGCCCACCAGCAAGGTTTGATTTGCCCTTTTTGGCATTGCAGAACACTACCTAATTTCCTCCTGGCTGAAGAATATTCTTCATTGACTAAGAGCTAATTCTGTCTTGTGTTAGGTAATCTGAATTCTGAGAGCTGAATTAGTAGAAATGGGATGGAGTAATTCTTGTATCTTAACTTTTGGGTTCTTATTAGGAGGAGACAGTGGCCTTTCAGCAAAGCAAGAAGTTTCTGCAAAACACACGCCAGCTTGTTCAAGAAGATCCTGTTGGGCCTGTTGTGTTTGGGTGAGACGCTGAGAATTCATGAGAGTGAGAAACACAGTTATTTTAGAAATTTGCCTTGTGTCAAGGTGATTACCAGGTGGAAGCCATTTTTATTAAAAACTGATCTAAAAAGCTATTTGATGTATCAATCTTAACTACTTGTAGGTGAACCATAATGTATTGAATTGCACTTATAGGAACAAGTAAAATCTGAGAATAAACTGTTTTTCAAAAGTGTACTATTTGATAGATTTAAAATATTTCAGAGAATGTGGGCTTATCCTTTTTTTAGTGCCTTGATTTGGTGGAGTGCATGATTCTTACAGCCTTTATGACAGAAGCTTATATTATACCTTACTTATTTGCTGGCTTACTAATAAGATCAATGATGTAAAATATTCTTAAAAGACAGCAAAGCTCTGTTTAAAACATGTATGGGGCTTTGATGTCAAAATAAGAGGCAGCTGGGATGGTGAGAGCAAAAATTATATTTTGAGATGAGTAAGAGAGCCATGGGATGAGGTCCACATGGCTGCACTTCCTAGTGGTAGCCTTGTTTACATGGTTTGTTCCAGAGGCAAGGTTAAAGTGACTGGGGTAATAAAGTTTCAAGGGGAGATGACTGACTTTTGAAGAGTCTAATGGTGAACACTGATCAAATCTACTCCAAGGGACAGAGAGAGGATATTAGATAAAATAGAAGGGAATGAGATTTCATTAGGGATCGGTGAAAATATGCAGTCTTCGCACTAAGTCAGACTGTCCTTGGGAATCCTGAAGAAGAGGACAGTTAGACATCTATCCTGGCCTCAAGAAGTGCAGCTCCATCTGACAGTAGGGCTGGGTGGCAAGGTCTCTGGAGGATTTTTCTTGCTTTAAGTCCCAGGCATTCATGATTGTAGTTCCATTTGCCCATTGGAAGCACTGCCTTGCTGATCATTACTCTGCGTCTTCTCTTTTTAGCCTATGCTGCCTATTTCCTGGCAGCTTGCATCTTGAATTTCCAGAGGGCACTGGCCTTGTTTGTCATCACCTGCTTGGTGATCTTTGTCCCGGTTTACTCATTTCTGAAAAAGCTCCTGGGCAAAAAATTAACAAGATGTCTGAAGCCCTTTGAAAACTCCCGCCTGAGGCTTTGGATGAAATGGTAAGATAAGAATCTCAATACTTGGCCTCACAGCTTATCCCAGTCCACCTCCTTTTTTCTCTTTTGATAGTTATTGAGCAGTCTATCAGACCCACACACATGCTTTTCAGAACCAAAGTGCAGAGAAAAATAGCAACAGGCCTCTGAGCACAGGATCTCAGTCCAGATTCTTGTAGCCTTGGGTCTCAACCTTGCTAGGGGGCAGGAGGAGTTTAGTCTCAGAAAAGAGTTTTAGTCTGATTGTCATCAGGGCCTGTGTCAGAAATGAGAAAACTCATACTCCTCCTCAGTGAAGTAATCAGAACACAGAGCCTTGCAGCTGCATTAAGCAATCAAATTGATTTGGTGTTCATCAGTGTCTCCCTTAGTTCCCTGATACATTTTATGCTTTTTTCTCTCTAGTCTCCCAGACTTCCTGCACCCACTGGTGCCTTTTACAATTCCTTAGAGTTTAAAGAGAAAACTTACAGTTATGTATATTCTGAACTGGATTCTACAGCAGCCACAGCATGCACATGGCCTTTGATCACCAGCCAGGAGTGAGAGAATAACTTTCAGACTCTCTATATAAGTTATTTGTTTTTCATTCACCGGGTTGATGACATGGTCTTGGCATTCCTTCTTCAGGGTGTTTGCAGGAGTCTCCTTGGTTGGCCTTATACTGTGGTTGGCTTTAGACACAGCCCAAAGGCCAGAGCAGCTGATCTCCTTCGCAGGAATCTGCATGTTCATCCTCATCCTCTTTGCCTGCTCCAAACACCACAGTGCAGTGAGTTTTGGGTATTTGGGTTGGGTATAGCAACACATGACCAAGGGCCAAGTGCTAATCATAAAGCACATGCATCAGGCATTAATTATAAGGGCATAGAACTAAGTTTGTAACAACCCCTAGAATTTGCCTCTTTGATAATTTTGTTTCTAAGAGAGGTTTAAAAAATTATCAGAGGCCCTAGACCACTTATTTTCAAACTGTAGATTGTAATCCATTAATGAATCTTGATACCAATTTTGTGAATCTAGGTCAGTGTTAAATAAAGAACAAAATAAAAAAAATAAGGACGTAAAGGAAAATAGAATACAGTAGAAAATCAGTTTGCATTGCGGATAGTACTGTTAAAATATTGATTTATAAAACTTTTTTTGTATGCATGCATGCATATATGTATATATGTCTAAGTGTCATCTAACCTTTAGAAACATTTTTTTAAAACCTTATGAACATATGTGGCTTTTTATATATTACTGCCTTGTTTCTCCCCACCATTGCCCCTGCTCCCTACACCATCAGACCCTAGACTTACTGTTAACATTCTAGGTTTGTTCCACTGAGAGTACATGTTTAAAACTCTTGTAAGGACAAGCAGAACTCACATTGGAATAATTTTCTTATTGATCCTAGGTGTCCTGGAGGACAGTGTTTTGGGGCCTCGGTCTTCAGTTTGTCTTTGGGATCTTGGTCATGAGAACTGATCTTGGATATAGTGCATTTCAGTGGCTGGGAGAGCAGGGCCAGGTATGAGAAATTAAATGTGAGGGCTTTTCCCTTTTAGAACTCTAGAGAAAGGAGATTTGAGGGGAGCATGAGAAGATTAGGCTGTATCTTGTTAATGATGTGGTGGGAGATCTGGTTGGGAAAGGAGAGAGTGTATTAGGATACAGCTAAGAATATGAATAAAGAGCTCATGGGGACATAGCCTGCCCCTGGGCTGTCAAAGGGAGGCCAACCTCAGTAGCAACAGTAGGTCCTCAGGACGCATGGGGCTAGTCTCATCTTCCTGTGTGTCCTTTTGGGTTTCATTCTTATTCTCTGTCTTTTTCTTTTTTTCCCTTCAGATTTTCCTGAACTACACTGTGGCCGGCTCCAGTTTTGTCTTTGGGGATACACTGGTCAAGGATGTCTTTGCTTTTCAGGTGATACCTATTTTATGGGCAGGAATGACGGTCTATGGAGGGGTGGAGGAATAAAGCGGAGGATGAAAGTGTGTGTCCAAGACATCAGCCCCCCTGTATACCAGTTTGACCCTAAGAAGAGGGTTTAACCCCATCAGTAAAGGAAATGGCATCCATCTCCTTCCCTTTGGTCATTGCCATCCTAAAATTAGAAGAAATGGGAATTGGGGGAAAAGGGTCAGAAAACAGCTTGTGGTTTAGTACTAGTGGGACAATGGATTTAATACATTTTAAATGTATCCCTAAACTAGTTTGTGTGGGTACTGAATACCTACCCTGTATGAGATGCCCTTGGAATGCTAAGAGCTTAACTTAGAAGCCTAAAACACAGTCAGTTTACGGTCTACACAGAGTATGCAATGTAACATCTCACCACCTGCTCACCATTCTCATCACAGGCCTTACCAATCATCATTTTCTTTGGATGTGTGATGTCCATTCTCTACTACCTGGGCCTCGTGCAATGGGTGGTTCAGAAGGTGAGTCATTCTCCTACACCAGCCAGGAGGCAGGCCTTCATCTTGCCATCTGTCAGCTTTGGAAAAATGCCCATAGCTAGGGTCTAGAGTGTTAGAAAAATGGGGAAGGCAGGCCCTCTCAAGCATGCCTGATAGCAAACCATCAGCCCAGGCCCTAGGTAGGCTGAGGGCAGAGCAGAGAGAAGATGAGCTGGACTGCCTTTGATACTGAGTTTTAATGTACTTGTTCTAAAGGCCATAAGTCCTGAGTTCTGGTCAGGGCTCTGTTTGTAAGTTGGTTTTTTGGCCAGGGCCAGGGCCTTGCTGCTCTACTTCTCTCGGCCTCAGTTTCCTTATCAGTAAAATGAAGGAGGAGGAGTTTTGCGAGACATTCTCCAAGATTCCTGCTAACATTAATGGTTTAGGTTTCTGTATTCTTCTAGGTCGCCTGGTTTTTACAAGTCACTATGGGCACCACCGCCACAGAGACCCTGGCTGTGGCAGGAAACATCTTTGTGGGTATGGTAAGCATCTTGAGGCCTTTTGGTCTTGTTCTCTCTGAGGAACTGAGAATTTGGCACAAAAGAAGAGTATGCTTTCCTTCTGAAAAGTCACATATTTGAAGACTGTGGGGCAGCCAATCTCAGATGAGAGAGAACTCAGCAGCTCAAAGAAGACGCTGCTCATTGCATTCACCCTTTGCGCCTAATAACATTTCCCTGGTCATACTTAATCTGGAGGGATAGCCTTCACCACTTCTAACGACCACTTCCTATATAGGAATGTAGGGGATATCCTGGTCCAACTCGTATCCCCTTTCGGAGGCTATGAAGAGTGTTTGATCCTCATTCTGGTTTCTCCCTGTGACTCCCTGTGGTACTTGGTTTCCACGGTCTCTAAGGAGGAAATCACTTGTCTTGCTCATAGCTAATGCCAAGGCTCTTCCCCATGATACTTGCTTGGTACATTCGTCTGTATGAAGTAGGGCTCCATATGTACTACTGACCAGCTCAGTGTTGGGGACAATGACTTGTACATTCACAGGGAGTTAGTACTGAGGTCTTTCTCTCCCAAGGCTCTAGGCTGCTTCTGAAATGTTCTCAGAGTACTTCTGGATACTTTACCATAGCACTCCACATTTTGCTGAAATTATTCATAATCAGCCTAGTTTCCTATGTGAGACTATAAGCTTCTAAGAGTAAGGACTTTGCCTTATTTATATTAATGTCCTTAGCATCTAGTACAGTGCTAGGCACATAGTTGGCACTTGTTAAATAATAGATATCATTATCTTAGGTCAGTGCTGGATATGGCTTACATAGATGGCCCTTCATAATTTCATAACATTTTCACAAACATTATTTCTTTTGATTATTTCATAAACGGGGGTTTGGATCATCTATTTGTATTTCATTTAATGAGTACTGTTTAATCATCTAATATGTTCTCATTAAGTGCACTGCATTCCATAAGTTTAGCAAGTGTGTGGTTTTAGACATTGAGAATATACAAAGAAAATATACCATTTCTCTTCTATAACATTTTAACATGTCAATAGATGAAACAAGCATGTATGGAAACGTGTGAGAACTATGCCAGCCAGGACATGATTGGGTGCCAGAGGAAGTAAAGCAGATGCTGGATGGGCCTGACAGCTGGGCTCCATGCTCACTAAGTGAAGCTGTGGCTCACTGAACAGTGCTCACACTGGACGGAAGTGTGTCTAGAGGGTCCAGCCCCTGGGGCTGGGGTGGGCACTCTGGCGTGGGGAGTTGCTCCTTCTTGGATTCTGACTGTTTTCTCCTTGTTTGTAGACAGAGGCACCACTGCTCATCCGTCCCTACTTTGGGGACATGACACTCTCTGAAATCCATGCGGTGATGACTGGAGGGTTTGCCACCATTTCCGGCACTGTGCTAGGAGTCTTCATATCCTTCGGGGTAGGTATAGTCTGCTTGATCACTCCTGGTGAGCTCGAGTTGGATTTGACAGAAACACTGATGCCTAAGTCTGGCCTCATAGGTTGATGCATCATCCCTGATTTCTGCCTCTGTGATGGCCGCCCCTTGTGCTCTCGCCTTGTCAAAGCTAGCATATCCGGAAGTGGAGGAATCCAAGTTCAAGAGCAAGGAGGGGGTAAAGCTGCCCCGTGGGTGAGTCCCAGGAGGCATATACTTTGGGAGATAGTGAGCTGTAGTTAAGAGTGGCACTGCGGTGGCAGAGACTTCAGGTCTCCCTGAGGGGGAATAATGTGATTCCATATTCCTTCTTGCCTATCTCTGATGCTTGCTAATCATGCTGGTTTTCTTCATTTAACCCTCCGCCCTGGCAGTAGCTTCTGCATGCCAGTACTCTCTGTCCTTGCCATCAGTGCAATTACATAACAATTATATCTGATATTGCTTCAGAGTAATTTCCACTAATAGGGTCTCTGAGGAACCCCGTCACCTCGTACATTGGCCTTGCACCCTCTTCTCGCACGATAGGGACAGTGGGATTTCTCTTCTCTAAGTGGCTGAGACTACTGTAGACACCCTACTCTTGCCCTCTGCCCAATGTTCACAGGAAGGAGAGGAATGTCCTGGAAGCTGCTAGCAACGGAGCCACAGATGCCATAGGCCTTGCTGCTAATGTAGCAGCCAACCTGGTTGCCTTTTTGGCTGTGTTGGCTTTCATCAATGCTGCCCTCTCCTGGCTGGGAGAACTGGTGGACATACAGGGGCTCACTTTCCAGGTAAAGGATTACATTTGTTGGGCTGTCCCTCTGGGATGTAGTTAGGTAGCCCTTCAACCATGCATGTCCTTCTGACTCACAGTAAGCCAAGAGAGATCATGCATAGAAGGGTGGAGGAGATTGGGCCAAGGCTCTAGAGAAGGTCCTTGGCACCTGACCTTTGCTATTAGTCCTTCCTCTTTCACTGGGATATCTCCCTTTCACTCAGGTCATCTGCTCCTATCTCCTAAGGCCCATGGTTTTCATGATGGGTGTAGAGTGGACAGATTGTCCAATGGTGGCTGAGATGGTGGGAATCAAGTTCTTCATAAATGAGTTTGTGGCTTATCAGCAACTGTCTCAATACAAGAACAAACGTCTCTCTGGAGTGGAGGAGTGGACTGAGGGAGAGAAACAGTGGATTTCTGTAAGTGACAATCCAAAAAGCATAAACACCGTGAGGTCTCAACCATGGTTATCTGAGGGTAGATAGAAAGTGCCACACGGGTTTGTTGCAGACCTAACTACAAAGCGAGCAGAACAGCATACCTAGCAGCCTCATTTGCAGCGCCTGAGCTATTACCAGTCTGCATGCTATTTTCCCCTGCCCGCCCCCACCACTGCCCCAACTCTGACCCAACTTCTCTCTATAATGTAATTGCTGGGTCTTTACAGCTGGGGCAGTCCAGGGCAGACACTATCTTCTGATGGCCTAAGGTCCGCTTCTTCATTTAAAAGTTTAAATTGCTCCAAATTAATATCCTTTTTCTTTCCCTTTGCCTCTTTCCTTTTCCTTTGTAATCCTCATTCCCAGGCCTTCTCCTTATTCATAGCCTTCAACAAGAACAGCGTTGGGCAATGAGGCCCATGGTGGTTTCCATGTCATTATCCCTATAGTAACTCAGGGAACAGATATTTTCTGAATAATCTTGGGAAACCATGGAAAAGATTGGGGGCTGTCAGTACGCTGGAACTTCTCTTGTGGTTATAAGACCGCACGCATGGGACTGAATTTATTTGCTTATTTATTTTTGTTTTCCCTAGGTGAGAGCTGAAATCATTACAACATTTTCACTCTGTGGATTTGCCAATCTTAGTTCCATAGGAATCACGCTTGGAGGCTTGAATGAGTTCATCTATTTTCCCAGCTCCCCAGTAAGACAGCCAGATCCCAGCTTCTGCAGTGGGCAGTCCTGGTGCTTCAGTACAAGTTGGGATCAGACAGAGAAGCCATTGTGAAATGGACCCATTTCTTAGGCTGCAGTCAACTTGGACCTAAGGCAGTCAGGCCCACCTGGCTATGTATAGAGCCCTTTATAATCTCAACTTCAGTTACTTTTTTCGTTTGGATTGGAGGCCCCAAAAACTAATTTTATTTTACTTTTCTCTATGAGGAAGAAAATATAATGATATTATTTCAATTTTGCCATTAAACTGGAGTAGTGCATATATAAATAAAGATATTTATTTATTTATTTATTTGAGACAGAGTCTCACTCTGTTGCCCAAGTTGGAGTGCAGTGGTGTGATCTCAGCTCATTTCAACCTCCACCTCCTGGGTTCAAGCGATTCTCATGCCTCAGCCTCCCAAGATGGGATTACAAGTGTGTGCCACAATGCCTACAATTTTTTTTTTTTTTTTTTTTGTATTTTTAGAAGAGATGGGGTTTCACCATGTTGGTCAAGCTGGTCTTGAACTCCTGGCCTCAAGTGGTCTGCTGCCTTGGCCTCCCAAAATGTTGGGATAATAGGCGTGAGCCACCGCGCCTGGTCTTGTATTTTATTCAGTAGTGAAGACACTTTTTGAAATTAGGCTGCTCACTAGTCCTCATGGAAACACAAAGAATTAAAACAAATAAAAGCAGCAGGCACATAAGGCAGATAGATAGTAAGGGAGAGTGGTGTAAAGTGTTGGATTTAAATCTGCAAGTACCAAACATTAAAAGAGTGGGTCTTTGAAGCAGACGCAGATATATTTAGACTGTTGGAGATACTGCTGCATGGGGGTGATGGTTGGAGGAATAATATGAAGACAGTGGAATTGTCCTTGAGTGCAGGGGCACAGGGATGACTAGCAGATCTGAAGTTTGGAAGATCCAAGTTAGAAATGGATCTTAGGCTGGATGTGGTGGCTCATGCCTGTAATCCCAACACTTTGGAAGGCCAAGGCAGGAGGATTGCTTGCTGTAGGAATTTGAGAGCAGCCTGGGGCAACATGGTGAGATTCTGTCTCTACGCAGAATTTAAAAGTTAGCCAGGCATATTGGCACATATGCCTGTAGTCCTAGCTACTCGGGAGGCTGAGGTGGGAGGATTGCTTGAACTGAGACCGAGGCTCCAGTAAGCTGTGATCGCACCCCTGCAGCCCGGCGTGGGTGACACAGGGAGGTCTGAAGGAAGAAAGGAAGGAAGGAAGGAAGGAAGGAAGGAAGGAAGGAAGGAAGGAAGGACGGACGGGAGGGAGGGAAGGAAGGGATTATAATAAGAAATAT
The DNA here is from genome assembly GCF_049350105.2 of Macaca mulatta. NCBI lineage: Eukaryota > Metazoa > Chordata > Mammalia > Primates > Cercopithecidae > Macaca > Macaca mulatta. The sequence continues at coordinate 22,597,783 of NC_133412.1, forward strand.
AGCTCAGTGTGTCCCTTTTTAAAGGCAATTATATTCTGGGGTAGAGTCATTTAATTCATGTATTTGGTAGCCAATTTAATTGAAAGGTGAAATAATTCCCTTTCAGTTTATCTTTTCCGCTTCTGTTAAACACCTGTCTCTATTGTTCTAGTCTTGATGCCTGATTACTGTCTGATTATGAGATTGCCATCTAGTAGTGGGATATGCACTGTGTGGCTAAGTCTTAGGTGAGTGTTGCTTTCCTTAGCCCTCTGTCTCAAAATAGTCCATCTAATTCTGGTCCAGGCTTAACAGTGCATATCTCAAGCGGCGAACGCCAGGCATTTGTACCTGTCTGGAGCAACCCAGAGCCTTGCTTAATCCAGATATGTCTTGGGTATGTTCAGAGAACCATTAAAGTGAGGGTCAGACACTCAATCCTTGATCTGAGGAAAGTCTAAGTTAGTGATCCCTCAGGACTAATGTACACGCACACTTCTTAGGGCAACACTGGCCAGTCTCAGGTGGATGGTAATAAGGATGCTCTTCATCGGCTGTGTTTTGTTCCTCTGCGTTCTTCTAATGGGGGGATATACCTGATAGCCTGATGGGGAAAAGCTGAAGCTATTTTATTTTATTGTCTGCAGCATCAATAGCACCTCACCGGAAGAGTGACTTGTCCAAGGTTGTGGTCAGGGCCCTCTTCACAGGGGCCTGTGTATCCCTTATCAGTGCCTGTATGGCAGGTAGGTGCCTCAGCTCTGATGGAGATACCACTGCATGAGGGTGATGATTGGAGGAATAATATGAGGAAGGTGGAATTGTCCTTGAGTACAGGGGCAGCAGAGATCACTTCCCTAGATCATGACAGGATGTCTTTCAGAATATTGATTTACCCATCCATTCCACAGATATATGGCAAAGGCACCTAATCAACAGTGTCCACAATTCGTACCAAAAGAATAAAGAGCCTTGAGAAGCATGTGTCAGATCTTCCTCTCAGTATCTCTGTCTCCTTTATCCAGGAATCCTCTATGTCCCCAGGGGAGCTGAAGCTGACTGCGTGTCCTTCCTAAACACGAGTTTCACCAATAGAACCTATGAGACCCACATGTGCTGCAGAGGGCTCTTTCAGAGGTGAGCACCAGGACCCCATTCCCGTGTGAGAACGCACGGCCCTCAGGTCTCCAGGGTAATGCTGTTGAGGTTGAATAGAGTGTATGAGAAGGGCCGTGAGTATTGGTAACAGCCTAGATAAGTGTTCTTTTCTCTTATTGAGTGCATCTTCATTATTAGCTTAGTATGCTCCAGCGACAGGGTCTACCTGTGTCGGTGGGCCACTGAGAAGTAGAGCAGCAAGGGAAGTAGTAAAGAAAAATGGTTTCCCTGATAAGAAATTACTCTACTGGCTGGGCATGGTGGCTCACACCCACAGTCCCACACTTTGGGAGGCTGAAGCGGGAGGATGACTTGAGCCCAGGAGTTCAAGACAAGCCTGGGCAACATAGCAAGACTTGTCTCTATTTTACATTAATTAAAAAAAGAAATTACTCTACTTATTGTGATTGGAATACAGATAGGTTATAGGTAGATTTAGCAATGGTTATAAGTGGCTAAAATATTATACACTTCTTCAGACAGAAATGAAGAAAACTGAGAGAGGATAAAGTTGAATTTATTAAATCATGATGAGTTCAGGTAGTGTAAAAACGAACTTGTTTACCAAAATCTAGAATATGAAAAGACGAGGGTATGTCATTAATCTAAAAGAACTAGTTTTGGAACACACAAAAGGAAAGATTTCAGGAACTAGAATGTTTGGTGCCTTCAAATCAAAAGGTGTGTGTGTGTATTGGTGGTGATATGTGCGTGAATGAAGAGAGTGGTGGGAAAAAAGGCTGAGAGATCATAAAAAGCCTTGTATGAAATACTAAAGAATTTAGGTTTTGACCTGCTGAATTCCGAACACTGGCATGATCAACTATGCTCTTTCAACATATCATTTCGGTAGCCATTTGGATGGCAAGGAGACCAACAAACTGCTGTAATGGTCCTAGTGAGAGATGGTAAGAATTGATACTAAGTGATTGTGAGGTTGGAGATACACTAGATCCAGTAGAATCAATAGGATTGATCATTGGCTAGATAGGAGGAAGAGGTGGGGCGAAGAAGAGGAAGGAGTCTTAAATGACTGTCTCTTTTCTGGCATGAGCAAGTGGGTCTAAGGAGTGCCATTCATGCACAGAAGAGGAGGACTAGTTTCAGGAATGGGAGTAAAAGGGAGAGATTATGGCTTAATTCAGTTTTTGTTTTTTATATTTATTTATTTATTGTATTGAGATGGGGTCTCACTATGTTATTCAGGCTGGTCTTGAACTCCTGGGATCGAGTGATCCTCCCATTTTGGCCTCCCAAAATGCTGGGATTACAGGCCTGAGCCACCATGCCCAGCCTTAATTCAGTTTTTGATGTGTTAACTTGGAGGTAGTTGCAGGACTACCCTGTGAAGGTACTCAAAATCCACCTCAGTATGCTCACTGGAGCATACTAAGCTAATAATGAAGATGCACCCAATAAGAGAAAAGAACACTGATCTAGGCTGTTACCAATACTCACGGCCCTTCTCATACACTCTATTCAACCTCAGCAGCATTACCCTGGAGACCTGAGGGCCGTGTGTTCTCACACGGGAACTTCAAGAGAGAAATCAGAGCTGGAGATAGATTTAAAAGTTATGGGCTAGACACAGTGGCTCACACCTGTAATCCCAGCACTTTGGGAGGCCAAGGCAGGAGGATCGCTTGAGCTCAGGAGTTCAAGACCAGCCTGGGCAACATGGAGAAACCCCATCTCTACTAAAACAAAACAAAACAAAACAAAACTAGCCAGGCATGGTGGTGTGTGCCTGTAGTCCCAGCTACGTGGGGAGGCTGAGGTGGCAGGATCACTTCAGCCCAGGAATTAGAGACTGCAGTGAGCCGTGATCCATACCACTGCAGTCCAGTCTGGGTGACAGGGTGAGACCCTGTCTCAAACAAACAAAGATTTGGAAGTTATTAAGCGGTCTGTTCACTATACAGGTAGATATTCAGCTGCTAGCTGCTTGACAGGTTACTGGGCCAAGTTCATGAATGTTGCCCCTCCTGTGTTTGGAGGTTATCATCAGAGAAGGCAACTAACATATTTTTTTAAAAAAATCCTTTTGATGCACTATTAAAGATGAGGTATGAGCTGGATTCATCATTGCTCTGGCACAGTTTTGATTTTTTTTTTTTTTTTTTTTTTTTGAGACACGGTCTTGCTCTGTTGCCCCGGCTGGAGTGCAGTGGCACAATCTTGGCCCAGGCTCAAGCAACCCTCTTATGTCAGCCTCCTGAGTAGCTGGGACTACAGGCCAGGTGCATGTCACCGTGCCTGGTTAATTTTTACTTTTTGTAGACACGGACGTTCGTCATGTTGCCTGATTCTTACGTTCTTGTGGCATTTTGGTGGATTTTCTAAAGCCACATACTAAAGATCATTGGCATCTAGAATATGAAAGACATAATGTTTTTGTCCAATTAATTTATACTAATTAAGTGTAAGCTGTTTTCAAGAGGAAGGTGGCCTTGGAATACCACCTTACTTTTTAGAATCAATTCAATACTAAATCATTATAAGCCATACATTTTGACTCAGGGATATCTGGAAATTTCCAAATGGACTGTGGTTAGGAGTTGGGCAAAGGAGCAGACACACATAGTTGAGGGTTTCTTGCCAGTATTATCTTGGGAATGAATGAGAAAAGAAATATAATTGGGTTCTGTTTATTTGGTCATGGCTGATGGATCAATTTTCAGGTTTTTGTTTTTGTTTTCAGCTGCTTAGTATAACTTATTGATATGTTTTGTTGCTTTGTTCCTGTCTGACCCCGCTATGTACCTCTCTGGTTTTTCGTTGCAGTACTTCTCTGAATGGCACCAACCCTCCTTCTTTTTCTGGTCTCTGGGAAGACAAGGAGTTCAGTGCTATGGCCCTTACTAACTGCTGTGGATTCTACAACAATACCGTCTGTGCCTAAGGCTGCTTGATCTATTTCCATAACAGTTTTGATCTTATCAGCTTTGTGATTGCAAAGGTGTTTATGTACTCAGGGTTCCCACAACTCACTCACCAAGATCTTTAACAGTAAATAACAGTAAATGTTAAAAGATTCATTTTGGGCCAGGCATGGTGGCTCATGCCTGTAATCCCAGCACTTTGGGAGGCTGAGGTAGGCGGATCACAAGGTCAGGAGATGAAGACCATCCTGGCTAACACGGTGAAACCCCGTCTGTACTAAAAATACAAAAAATTAGCCACAGGGGGGTGGCAGGCACCTGTAGTCCCAGCCACTCGGGATGCTGAGGCAGGAGAATGACGTGAACTCGGGAGGTGGAGCTTGCAGTAAGCCGAGATCATGCCACTGCACTCCAGCCTGGGCGACAGAGCGAGACTCCATCTCAAAAAAAAAAAAAAAAAAAAAAGATTCATTTTGGTTCACTGTATCTCAATAATGAAAAATAGCTTTTGTTTTTCCATTATTTGGCTGAACCAAAAAATGACATTCCTCATGGGCGCTGCCTGAACTTTTATTTGAAAAAATAAGTATTACTATATCAAAAAAGTCTTACAAATCATGCTCCTAGCTGCCACCTTAAAAATAATGTGATGCAGTGTGCTATAAATGTGATTTAGTATGTAATGTGCCTGGGACGGGAGAGAAGCTATATTTCTTGGCATTGCGGATGAGCCGGATTTATATTACTGATCTTACATTTGAAAGGTATATGAATATTTAATGATAAGATTTTTCTGGTTGTCAAACATTTGTAAATCTGCAAACTTCTTAACATTACACAGTAAACAAAAAATACTTCCTGTATACTAAGGAAGACTTCTAGGGAATATCCATTTCTTAAAGGCCATTACTTTGTTGTAGTATTCTGCTTTAGTGCTAGCCACATTTGCTCCAACTTTATGAGGAAGCCTTTAAAACAGTAATTTTCAGTGGGAAGGGGGCCAATTTTGCTTTTCAGAGGACATCCGACAGTGTCTCCAGACATTATTGGTGATTGAAGTGGGAGGATGCTACTGACATCTAGTGAGTAGAGGCCAATATTGCTACTAAAATTCCTGTATAACCAAAGGTCAGCTCTCCCACAACAAAGAATTACCGGGTCCCAAATGTCAATTGTGCTAAGACTCAGAAACTCTGATTCAAAATATTTAGTATATTTAATAGTATTTACTATATTAATATTATGGCCTTAAGGAAGGGTTTCAAAAGGATATAGGAGTTCCTCAAAAAGTTAAACACAGAATTACTATAGAGCCCCACAATTCCACTCCTACATATATATATTCAAAAGAATTGAAACTAAGTTCTCACACAAGTACGTGTACATGCATGCTCACAGTAGCACTATACACAATAGCCAAAAATTGGATACAGTCTAAATGTCCATCAATGGATAAATTGTGTTACATACACACGACGGAATTTTATTCACCCAAAAAAAAGAAGTACTGATTTATGCTATGTAGAAGAAACCCAAAAACATGCTAAATGAAAGAAGCCAGACACAAAAGGCTTATTATTATATGATTCCATTTAGATGAAATATTCACAATATTTAAATCCATAGAAGGGAGATTGGTGGTTGCCAGGGCCTGGCGGAGGAGGGATTAGAGAGTGACTCCTTAACGAGTTTGGGGTTTTCCTTTGGGGTGACAGGAATGTTTTGGAACTAGACAGAGGTGGTGGTTGTGCAACATTGTGAATGTTATGTCACTGAATTGTTCACTTTAAAATGGCTAAGTTTATGTTATGTGAATTTCACCTCAATAAAAAAATTTTTTAGAAGGATTCAGGTACTTGTGTCTTTCCTTAGCTAATCTACCTCCTTCAATTTCCCAATTCTCTGAACTCAGAACTACTTGGTCGTCTTCTCAGTCTCCATTCCTATTTTCTCCCCGGTTTTCCAAACTTGACAGAAAAAGGAAGCTTCAATAAATTGTTTCTTGAACTACAGATGAATATTACTCCATGCCTGGTTTATTTCTGAGAGGCAGCAGAATGCAATGGTTGGTAGCATTGGACGCCAGATTACTTGAATTCTGATTCAAGCTCTGCCAGTTATCACTAAGGTGATTTTGGACAAGTTCCTTAACTTCTCTGTGCCTTGGCATCCTCATCTATAAAATAAGGATAGTGAGACCCACCTTATAGGTAAAGATAGTGACACTGCTGTAAAGGGATTATCTGTTTTCTGTTGCTTATAACAGAATATGTGAAACTGGGTAATTTATGAAGAAAAGAAATTTATTTCTTAAGAGTTACAGAGGCTGAGAAGTCCAAGGTAAAGAGGCCACACCCGGTGACGGCTTCTTGCCAGTGGGGACTGCAGAGTGCAGGGGCAGTGCAGGGCATCACATGGTGAGGGGCTCAGTGTGCTAGCTCAGGTCTCCTCTTTTTATAAAGCCACCAGTCCCTCTCCGTGATAACCCATTAACTCATGAATGGATCGGTCCATTCAGGACGGCAGAGCCCTCATGACCCAATCACGTCTCCAAGACCCCATTCTCAATATTGCCACACTGGGGATTAGGTTTCAACATGAGTTTCCGAGGCAGCATTCAAACCACAGCAGGGAACAAGAGTGACTGCTCGCTCCAAGTCTAATGTAAGGTTAGCTATTAGTATTAGTTGTTACTAATACTATACTTACTATAATGCTATAGTAATAGTATTATAGATTATAGTAGTAATAATACCATTACTACTATTTAGGAACCTGAGTTCATGGCTATCGATTTGTTGAGTAATATGTGAAATTCAGTTCACACAAGGAAGCATGAGAGAAGGGGGCTCTTTATCTCCCTCCAGGGCGGCGGCCAACTTTTTAATTCGGTTTTTAATTCTCAGGTTCCTACTTAAAGTAAACTTGGCCTAAACTCTCCCTCTTAAAGGGCTTCTCTGTAAATGCGGGAGGCATGCCAATCTCAACACCAGTGTCTGCAGAACACTGTCAAAGGCAGGAGGGAACAGCAAAAACAAGTGCTCACTGCGTCCTGGATAAACGCGACGGGGCGAGAGGCGCTGCCATGCGAGGGCGGAAGTGATCTGACCGGGTGTGGGTCGCTCTGGTTGGGTGAAAGGGCCAGTCAATCCTGGGAGGCCCAAAACGGGGACCAATCGCTCCTCGGCTCCGCCCTGGGGGCGAGGAAAACACGCCCACCCCGCGTTCTGGGCGGTGCCACGGCGCACGCGCGTTCCTGCCGCAGGTAGTCTACCCGGGTCCTGATCCCGGACGCAGAGAGGAAGAGCAGGGGGAGCGGGAGAGTACTGAGAGAAAAAGACGGAAGGTCGTGGAAAAACGCTGTGTTGGGCGAGGAGTAGTAGCTGGGATGAGGAGAGGAGAGAGACAGGCTGCGTTACCGAATGGGCAGTCTGTTACCTTAAAGTACGCCGTAAAGCCTCTCTTTTGCCTGTTGTTTTACAGCCTGACCTTTTTGCTTTATGTGTATGGACATCTTTCTAGGCCAGTACTTACAGAGCTACCTCATTTTATTTATTTATTTGTTTGTTTGTTTGACACAGGGTCTGGCTCTACTGCCTAGGCTGGAGTGCAGTGGCACGATCTGGGCTTACTGCAGCCTCCACATCCCTTCAAGCAATCCTGCCTCCACCTCCCTAGATGCTGGGACCACAGGCATGTGCGAATTTTTTTTATGTTTTGTAGAGACAGGGTCTCGCCATGAACGTTTGTGTCTCGTGAAATTCATATGTTGAGATTCTCCTCCAGGGAGATATTAGGAGATGGAACAAGAGGGTGGAGCTTTTATGGGAGGGATTAGGTCATGAGGGTGAAGCCCTCATGAGTGGAATTAGTGCTCTTATTAAAAAGGCCTGAGAGAGGTCCCTTACCCCTTCTGCCATGTGAGCTTACTGTGAGATGATGGCTGTGAGATGATGATGAGGAACTGGCCCTCATCAAACACCAGATCTTCTAGTGCCTTGATCTTGGACTTCCTATCTCCAGAATTGTGAGAATAGAATTTCTTTTGTTTAAAAGACGCCTGGTCAAAGGTATTTTATCACAGTAGCCTGTGCAGACTAAGACAAATAGTTTCTCTGTATCTCTACCATAAATTTCTTATATTTCTTTTCAGTGGCACCTGGCTCCATGTCCTGTATATGTCTGACTCCTAGAGGCCAGAGGTAGGCTCCGAAGGATGGGGTTAGGGCATGGGTTAGGTCCAGCTGGTAGTTGATGAGGGTGGCCTGAGGGATCCAGACAGGAAGCTCCGTGCTGTGTTTATGGTATAAGGCCAAAGATCAGAACTGATGGAGCCAAATCTGTTCTCAGGTATTGGGAGTAAGGTAAATCCAGGAACGGGGAACTAGGTCATCATATCGTTGTTGTTTTTTTTTTTTTTTTTTTTTTTTTTTGAGATGGGGTCTCACTTTGTCACCCAGGCTGAAGTGCAGTGGCGCCATCTCAGCTCACTGCAACCTTCACCTTCCAGGCTCAAGTGATCCTCCCACCTCAGCCTCCCAAGTAGCTGGGACCACAGGTGTGTGCCACCATGCCTAGCTAATTTTTGCATTTTTGGCAGAGATGGAGTTTCACCATGTTGCCCAGGCTGGTCTTGAACTCCTGAGCTCAAGCGATCCACCTGCCTCGGCCTTCCAAGGCAACTGCACCCAGCCAGGTCATCAAATAGTTTCAACACAATTGCCAGACACTCAGGATAAACGTCTGTCGTCAACAGGAAAGCATAGTTTAGGAAATTGATTCAAAATTACCTAAATAAAATATATGTTACCTCTTATATTTTCATTAGACTGATTAACTTTGATCAGTTTCTGTTTTTAAAAACTCAGCTCTTGCTTCCAGACAAGCAAATGGTGTATTTCTTTAAAGCCCAAAATTTACTTTGTCATTGTCTCAAGGTTCATGCCTCTCACATTCATCAGTAGATTTCCCTTGACTATGAAAATCCTTTCCATAAATTCGAAGCAGGAATCAAGACATAATATTGAAGCAGTGTAACAAATATAGAGTGGAAAGTTTTTTTTGCTGAAATCGTATTTCCACTTGTCAAGAGCTGTTGTTCCCTGAAGGGAGGTAAACATTATGACTGTGGCATTGAGTGCCTCATTAAGAAAAATGGGAGGAGAGAGCCCTGTTTTCCATGGTGACAAGATTCAGATTTGAACTCTTCATTAAATGAAGAATATTTATTTATGATTAACCAAACTCAGAGGACAGTGTCACAAATTTCCCACAGAAGAGATATTCTTCAGACACTTGACAGTTGAGGGCCCCTGTATTCATGGTTTCGGAAGCAAATGTATGACTCTGTGAATGGGCAAACTGTCTTTGAGCTATGTGACTATAATTTATGGAACGAAAACCAGTATCAGTTTATTTCCTTGGTAGATTTCAGAGACAAGCTAAATATTTAAAAGAATGTTTTAGGGTGGCTAGAGAATGGAAGGCATTATCACTAGTCCTATTTTTATAAAAGCAAAACACTCCATTGCACAACTCTTTGCTGCCTAGATGGTGGTCACCATTCTTGTGGACTAACTGCAAAGCCATGTGCTGCCTGGCTGCCCCATGCGGCTGCGGACCACAGCTCATGGCACTGTTGAGCTGCTTAGATTTGGCTGACTGTGCCAGCGTGTGCGACTGAGCACAGTGGCGCTAAACAAAGGCATAGAAGGGGTGGGGAACATGCTGCTACCAGCCATATCGTGTAAGAATCACACACACAAAATTCACTCAATTACTATTCATAATGATAGCTAACATTTACTTAGTGCCTACTAACTGCCAGGCATTGGATATTAATTGACCAAATTCTCACAAAAACTCTATGAGATATCTCACAGTCATAAAGCCACAGCCACAGCCCCTGCTGCTAACTTGCCCCCACACACCGAGAGGCCCCGTGTGGTACTGACTCAGGAGGAAAGACTGAAGCACATTGGCCAAAATGCACTGCAGAGGCTCTGTCTTCCTGAGACGCTTCCTGGAGGAGTGGGTACTACAACCCGGAAGTGTGGGAGAGTTCATGTCTAGGGTAGGGTAAACCTTGACCACTGAGAGACAGGAGACAAAAAGAAGCCAGCACTGTTCACCCTTCCTCCCATGAGAGTCAGTGGCTTCATAGGTACTCTGTGGAGATGCCCTGGAAGGCCAGGCAAGCATCTTTGTTTGCAGTGAAGCTGTGGCCATCTTGGTAGCACATCTCTGTTTGGTTTTACATCTTCCCTACCTCACTTCTTTTTTCTCCTCATACTTTCTTCCCTGCAACTTCACCAATCAATAAAGCATCCATCACAAAAATGTGCATACTTTTGCTTCAAACTTTTCTCGAGACTGTAGGCTCAAAAATGCTAGTACCAGGAGTAGTCTTTAAAAGCAGACCCTTAAAGGTGGGATTTTAGAGACTAGCCCACCTATCTAAAGGCAATCAGAACTGTTTTCCCAGTAGTAAATAGGATAGTAATAACCCTGCCATGCAGAGGCATGCATGACAATTACTAAAGCTTTCACCTCCAGTTGACTTGGATGAGGTGCAGATAGAAGATAAGGAATTAGGATATTATGTGGATGCTGTATTTGATCAGTATGGGAGCAATAATAATGATACAGTATGGGGAATAGACTGGCTGCTCTTGAAAGCATTGGAAGTCTTGGGAAAAAAAAATGATAGTTCAAAGCAGCATTTTGCCAATTAAGTAACAATATGAAAGCCAGAGGAGTTCTACGGCAGCCATGAAGGAGACTCATCTCTTGCAGCAGTAGGTTAGACACTGTTGAAAACAATGAGAACACTTGGACACAGGGTGGGGAGCATCACACACTGGGGCCTATAGTGGGGAGGGGGGAGGGATAGCATTAGGAGATATACCTCATGTAAATGACGAATGAATGGGTGCAGCACAGCAACATGGCACATGTATTCATATGTAACAAACCTGCACGTTGTGCACATGTACCTTAGAACTTAAAGTATAATTAAAAAAATAAAAATTGAGTTAAAAAAAAGAAAATTAGGTTCAGGGCGGGGTGCAGTGGCTCACGCCTATAATCCCAGCACTTCGGGAAGCGGAGGTGGGCAGATCACCTGAGGTCAGGAGTTTAAAATCGGCCTGGCCAATGTGGCGAAACCCTGTCTCTACTAAAAATACAGAACTAGCTGAGCATGGTGGTGCATGCCTGTAATCCCAGCTGCTCGGGAGGCTGAGGCAGGAGAATCACCTGAACCGGGAGGCGGAGGTTGCAGTGAGCTGAGATTGTGCCATTGCACCCCAGCTTGGGCTACAAGAGGGAAACTCTGTCTCAAAAAAAAAAAAAGAAGAAGAAAAGAAAGTTAGGTTCAGGATCCAGAATGGCAAAGCTGCTAAAGGGATTGAATGCATAGCTTCGACAACTTTCCCATGTGAAGGTATTTTCCAGAAAGGAAAAATGTGAGGCGTTAAGACCTGAATAAGAAATATGTGAGTGGATGAGCCTCAAAATCTTGAGCTCCTAATTGTCCCTAAATCTTCCTGACCAGCAGAAGCAGTCCCTTTTCTCTCTTATTTATTTATTTATTTATTTATAATGCTGTCAGCAAAACTCTTTTCTCTTGACTAAGGAAAACAGCCTCCCCTTGCCCATCTGAAATAGGTCATTGCAGAATAACTTTTATTCTCCCCAAGATAAGCCTCCATTCTCTCCCTTTTTTGCCTCCAGTCTGGTAATCTGCACCAGAGCTCAGCACAGCCTGAGCAGGGAAGTACAGGTCCTGCTCTAGGAGTTAGCCGCCATTCCAGAGGAAATGTAGGACCTGGAGAATACGTAAGACCTGAGGACTAAACTCTGATTTTTATATCTGCCCAAATTCCTACCTAAGGGGTCTAGGGAGTCATATCCTACAAGCCATAAATTCTCATCAGATGGGTTTTATTTGACCCTATATATCGTGACTTACTTTTCAATCACTCTGGCATAACATTGAGACAAGGAAGAAATATTTAACCCCAAAATGTATTTCCTTACCATACCTTGAAATTGCCCTGCCAAGTCTCTTGTGGGAAAATTACACATCCTGCCGGGCACGGTGGCTCAAGCCTGTAATCCCAGCACTTTGGGAGGCCGAGACGGGCGGATCACGAGATCAGGAGATCGAGACCATCCTGGCTAACACAGTGAAACCCCGTCTCTACTAAAAATACAAAAACTTAGCCGGGCGAGGTGGCAGGCGCCTGTAGTCCCAGCTACTTGGGAGGCTGAGGCAGGAGAATGGCGTGAACCTGGGAGGCGGAGCTTGCAGTGAGCTGAGATCCGGCCACTGCACTCCAGCCTGGGTGACAGAGCGAGACTCCGTCTCAAAAAAAAAAAAAAAAAAAAAAAGAAAATTACACATCCTGTAGAGAATCCCCTTTCCCCTTTGTTTTCCTTCCTTTCTTTCCAGATCCAGGAGATAATCAGCTAAGAGCCAGGCACCCTTTTAGGTCTAATAAGAAACATTTTATAACCTGCTCTCTCTGAAGTCTGCTGAGAGATTCCTCTGCACAATAAAACTTGGTCTCTCCATAATCCTCTTTGTTAACCTGAACATTCCTTTCCATTGATCCCAGGTCTTCAGATAAACTCAACCAATTGTCAACCAGAAAATGTTTAAATCTACCTATACCCTGAAGTCCCCGGTTTGAGTTGTCCTGCCTTTCTGAACCAAACCAATGTCTTGTCTTGTCTTTTCTTTTTGAGATGGAGTTTTGCTCTGTCGCCCAGGCTGGAGTCTAGTGGCACAATCACGGCTCACTGCAACCTCTGCCTTCTGGATTCAAGCAATTCTCCTGCCTAAGCCTCCTGAGTAGCTGGGATTACAGGTGCATGCCACCACGCCTGGCTAATTTTTATATATTTGGTATAGATGGGGTTTTGCCATGTTGGTCAGGCTGGTCTCGAACTCCTGACCTCAGGTGTTCCGCCTGCCTCAGCCTCCAATAGTGTTGGGATTACAGGCATAAGCCACCATGCCCGGCCCAATGTATTTCTTAAATGTATTTGATTGATGTATCATGCCCCCCTAAAAATATATAAAACCAAGCTGTACCCCAACCACGTTGGGTACATGTTCTTAGGATCTCCTGAGGGCTGTGTCACAGGCCGTGATCACTCATATTTGGCTCAGAATAAATCTCTTAAAATATTTTACAGAGTTTGACTCTTTTTGTCAACAGAATCAGGGTAATATAGGTGGGAGCAGATCTTGAAAATGTAAGACTGGGGAGAAAGAGAGAGTGAGTTCATAAAATGAGGTTTTATAAGAGAGAATTCATTACATGAAGGCATGCACTCATGAGTGGTTATCCAGTGTTTTGGCAAGAGCACTTGAGGTCACTATAAATAGTTTGTTGTGATGTTTCCTTGAAGCTTGGAAAGGTGGTAGACACACCAGAAATAATCTTGGCATTGTACTGGGGAAGAGATCAAAAGTCATAGGAAAGTGAGAACGTTAGAATATATTTACTATGTATTCAGACCTGCTAACCCACCACCTGTCTCTATACTCCAAGAGGCCAGGGAACTTCCTTGTACTAAGGAATAAGAAATACATTGGTGAAAGGAGACCTGTCAAGGCCAAGAGTGGGGGATACTGCCATGGAACATGGATCTCTAGTATCAAAAGGGATGATGGAATTCCAGAATACCAGAAGCCAAATGATAACACCCAGCTAACAGAGCAAAGGTAAATACAATTACCATAATGGGTAGCAATGCCAGTGTGACAATCAAGGTGCCTTGACCCACAAATATTTTTGGCAACAATCAGTAGATTTGCTTATTCCTAGGGTGGAGACATATGGACAGCCTTGTAGGATATTATTTAATTTATAAAATAAATGCACGAATTGGTAAGCAGAAGGCTGACATCAACCATCACCATGGAACATTGCTATCCCTCAGCTAGTTTCCAAATCGAAGTCAGTTTACAAACCCAGAGCCCATTGATTGAAGGGCAACCTGAGTCCCCTTGAGAAGGAAACTCCAAAACTATCGTAAGGATATACATTAATATTTTTAGAATCCCTCTCTAAAAGGACAAGTGACATTTTCCAAAGACAGCTACACTGGGAAAAGGAGAATACCTAGATGTTCTGAGAGCTGGTATCAGAAATGTTATCATACCCTGTAGTTAGATTGGTGGTTTCCTGAGTCCAGGTGATGAATAGACCCCCTGGCTCAAGATTATATCACAACGTATCCAGAGGTTTTGCAAACTGGCCTTAAGTTTATGTCCCTGGTTTCTGAAAGTATAATTGAGACAGATACACTTAGAATCTGGGAAAATTGTCACTTTGGTTTTCTGACCTGTGAAATAAACTCTTTATGGTAGAAAAGGCCCAGTGAAAGCCACCTTCTGCCCCTCGTTAAGATACTAAATCACAAGTATTACCATATCCCAAGAGGAATTGCAGAGATTAGCACCAACATCAAAGACTTAAAGTGGGCTTGTGGCATAATCCTAGCACTTTGGGAGGCCAAGGTGGGAGGATTGCTTGAGCCCAGGGATTCGAGACCAACCTGGACAACATAGGGAGACCTCATCTCTACAAAAATTAAAAAATTAATCAGGCTTGATGGCACACACCTGTGGTCCCAGCTACTCGGGAGGCTGAGGTGGAAGGATCACTTGAGCCCAGGAGGTTGAGGCTGCAGTAAGCTGTGATTATGCCACTGAACCCCAGCCTGGGCAACAGAATGAGACCCTGCCAAAAAAAAAAAAAGACTTAAAAGTGTCCTGGGTTGGTGTTCCCAGTCATATTCCCATTCAGCTAGATAGACAGTGCAGCGGACGTGTACTGGGCCCAGATTCCCATTCAGTTCACTTGTGTTTAAAAGCACAGATAAATAATGGAGGGTGGTAACAGACTGCCATAAACTTAACTGAGTCATTGCCTCGGTTGCAGTTCCTATCTTTGTTAGAGGGAATCAACACACCTTCTGGTATTTGATATGT
Organism: Macaca mulatta; assembly: GCF_049350105.2. Lineage (NCBI taxonomy): Eukaryota > Metazoa > Chordata > Mammalia > Primates > Cercopithecidae > Macaca > Macaca mulatta. The sequence continues at coordinate 22,612,810 of NC_133412.1, forward strand.
GGCTGTTGATTTGATAAATGCTTTATTCTCAATCATGGGTTAGCTAACTTTTCCTATAAAAGGCAAGACAGTAAATATTTTAGGCCTTGCATGCCATCTAATCTCTGTTGTACCTAGTCAATTTAGCTGATTTTGTGTCAAAACAGCAATATACAGCATGTAAATGAATGAGCATGGCTGTGTTCCAATAAAATTTTATTTATAGAAACAGCTGGAGAGTCATATTTGGCCTGGAGGTTGTAGTTTGCCAGTCCCCGTTAGAGAGCCCCATCAATTGGGAGAAGCAAAAGCATTACTTGACAAGAAGAGCAGTACACTTGACAGTCTTGCCTCTGGCCTATGTTAACTCTCCTGATCTGTGTCAAAGTATAGTCGATGGGGATTTTGATTGTCTTGGTAGCTCACAGCACAATATGGTAGTTTCATCATTCTGATTACATTATGCTAATTGGATCTGAGATGTAGGAGGCATCAAGCACCTTACATGCTTTTGACACATTTACTTCTGAGGTTGTGGTTGTGTTTTCTTGTCTGCATTTTTTTTTTTTTTTTTTTTGAGACATAGTCTTGCTCTGTCACCCAGGCTGGAGTGCAGTGGCACATTCTCAGCTCACTGCAACCTCCACCTCCTGAGTTAAAACAATTCTCCTGCCTCAGCCTCCCAAGTAGCTGGGATTACAGGTGCGTGCCACCATGCCTGGCTAATTTTTGTATTTTTAGTAGAGATGGGTTTCACCATGTTGGCCAGGCCGGTCTCGAACTCCTCACCTCAAGTGATCCACCTGCCTCGGCCTCCCAAAGTGCTGAGATTACAGGTGTGAGCCACTGTGCCCAGCCTCTTCTCTGCTTTCAATTGCTAAAATGGCAATTTTGTACTGACAGGGATAGGAATTAGAAATTACAACTTTTATAGCCAATTACTGCTTTAGCTTTAAGTCTTAGCCAAAATTTCTTAGAAAACAAGGCCTACAGCAAATGCTTACATGCTAATGCTTTATTAGGAGTACCATGCCAGAGAAGCAAGGTAAAACAGAAGTGTGGCAGGGAAATAGGGAAAACAGAAAGTGTTAGATCCCATGTAGACATATCTACCAGTCCTCATTTCATCTGGCATCTCTGCAGTGTAACCCTTCCAGCAACCCCTTCCTTCTTGAAATGTATGTCTGTTTCCTTTACACACACTTTCTTAACCTCCCACCTCTCTTGCTGCCTGTTTTCTGCTTCCTTCATTAGCTCGTTTTTCTCCACTTGCTCTTCACATGCTGGGTATTTTCAGGGATTTTGTCCACGGCCTTTTCTCACTCCCTTACTTATGTCTTGATTCACAAAGCAACTCGGAAGGCTTACATTGTTCTCTTAAGCTCCTGACCCAGAGTTCCAATAGTTTACTAAACATTTCCACCTGCATGTTCCAATGATATCTCAAACTAAATGTGTCCAAAATCCAATTCAAATAACCATACACCGAGCACTAGTCTATGCTCTAAGTGATGTTGGAGGAATATGAAGACAAATGACTTCACACTTCCTCCACGGACATGTTCCTCCTTCTGCATGCCCTGTGTTTTTTGTTTCTTTGTTTTCAGAGACAGGTCTCCCTCTGTCACCCAGGCTGGAGTGCAGTGGAATGATCATAGATCACTGCAGCCTCAAACTCCAGCAATCCTCCTGATGCTGCTTCCCACCACGCTGGCCAATTGTTTCTTTATTATGTGTAGAGATGGGGTCCTACTACACTGCCTAGGATTGGCCTTAAGCAATCCTTCCACCTTGGCCTCCCAGTGTGGGCGTGGGCCACTGTCCCAGCATACCCTATGTTTTGTAAATATTATCGGCATTCCCAGTGACCCTGGAAAAGTACTTTTGATCATCCCACCTCTCTTTTCCCCCGGAATCCTATTGATTCTTTCTCTTAACATCTATTCCCTCTGCCTCCTCTCCTCATCCTTTCGCCCCTGTATCATCACAGGTGCTTCCTAATTGGCCTTCAGTCCATCTCTCACACCACTGCCACCAGCTTGACCCTTCTGAGAACAAATCTGATTATCTCAATACCTTGCCTAAAACTCTTCAATGACACCCCATTGCCTATAGGGTAATTGTAATCTCGTAGGCTTGGCAGATGAGGTTCTTTATGATGTGGCACCTGTAAATCTTTCCAGGACTTCCTTTTCCCATCCCTATATTCTCCCCGCTTTCTAAAAACATTGCATTATGCTACTGTGTTCAGAATGCTAGGCTATTTCCTCTGCCAGAGATGCTCTGAAGCTGTCTCCCGTTCTTCTCTCACATGTCTTCTTAGCAAACTTTTCCGCCTTTTCAGCTCCCTCGTCTCAGCTCGCAGGAGTCACAGGTCCAGCCACAACTTCTCCAGAGTTCGGGTTCTAGTTCTTTACTTGGAGATAGTGTGGAATAGTGGAAAGAAGCCCTGACTTTAGTCTGGTGGCATGGGACTTAAAATCCTGACTCTGCCACCTTCTGTTGGCCTTGTTTTTCTCCGTTAGAAAACTGTGGTAATGGCTGGGTGCGGTGGCTCACACCTGTAATCCCAGCACTTTGGGAGGCCAAGGCGGGTAGATGACGAGATCAAGAGATGGAGACCATCCTGGCCAATATGGTGAAACCCCATCTCTACTAAAAATACAAAAATTAGCTGGGCGTGGTGGCGCACGCCTATAGTCCCAGCTACTCGGGAGGCTGAGGCAGGAGAATCACTTGAACCTGGTAGGTGGAGGTTGCAGTGAGCCGAGATCATGCCACTGCACTTCAGCCTGGCAATAGAGTGAGACTCCGCTTCAAAAAAAAAAAAGAAAAAGAAAAAAGAAAGAAAGAAAAGAGAAGAAAAAACTGTGGTAACACTTGCCTGGTAGGTAGGCTGTGAGGATGAGTAGCATCCTATGGTGAAGCTCCTGGTAGAAGGTGCTGTAGAAGTAACTTTTTTTTTCCTGTTGGTGAAATTCACTTAGACTTATGAGCATCATCTCAAAGTCAATTTTTCTTTCTTCCCAAAGCAATTCCTCCTCTAGAGACATGTCTCTTTCCATCAGTAGCTCTGTCATTCTTTTAGCCATCCATGCTGAAAACCTGTCATATTGGATTCTTTTTTAACCAGCTAGATCCTTTCCTTTTTCTTTCCTTTTGCCACCACTCTAATCTGTTTTTTTTTTTTTTTTTTTTGAGACGGGCTTTCTCTCTTGTTGCCCAGACTGGTGTACATGCTGCAATCTCGGCTCACTGCAATCTCCACCTCCTGGGTTCAAGCAATTCCCGTGCCTCAGCCTCCCAAGTAGCTGGGACAACAGGCATGCACCACCCCGCCTGGCTAATTTTTGTATTTTTAGTAGAGACAGGGTTTCACCATGTTGGCCAGGCTGGTCTTGAACTCCTGACCTCAGGTGATCTGCCCACCTTGGCCTCCCAAAGTGCTGGGATTACAGATGTGAGCCACTGCGCCCGGCCCACCACTCTAGTCTTATTTTTCAGAATGTGTGTGTGTGTGTGTGTGTGTGTGTGTGTGTGTGTGTGTGTGTGATGGAGTTTTGCTCTTGTTGCCCAGGCTGGAGTGCAGTGGCACTATCTCGGCTCACCGCAACCTCTTCCTCCCAGGTTCAAGCAATTCTCCTGCCTCAGCCTCCCGAGTAGCTGGGATTACAGGCATGCACCACCATGCCCGGCTAACTTTGTGCATTTTTAGTAGAGACGGGGTTTCTCCATGTTGGTCAGGCTGGTCTCGAACTCCCAGCCTCAGGTGATCCACCCGCCTCGGCCTCCCAAAGTGCTGGGATTACAGATGTGAGCCACTGTGCCCAGCCTTTTCAGAATTTTATACTGGACAATTGCCAGTGTCTTCTGGCTGGTCTGAAACACCATTTTATTAATGTCACTCCCTTGTGCCAAAATCCTCAATGAGTCCTTATTAGCCATGGAATAAAGTCTAAATTCCTTAGCATATATTAAAACCCTCCACAATCTGGTCCTACAGTTGCCAGATTTAGCAAATAAAAATACAGAATTCCCAGTTAATTTTGAATTTTAAAGAAATACATAGTTTTTAGTATGTTACATGCAATATTTGGGACATACTTAATACATTATTTGCTGTTTATCTGAAATTCAAATTTAACTGGGCATCCTGTATTTCACCTGGCAAACCCATTTGACCTTAACCTCTCTCTCTGGTCCTATAACTCAATACTTTCCATGAATCTCAGCTACTCTTGATCTATCTTCAGGCCTCATGTTTCTTGTTGCATGTATATTTGCTGTGGGTGCCAAAGGAGAAAAAGCATAGCCTTTGGGATCTTGTTTGAACCTCAGCTCTCTTGCTTACTAACCTTATGACTGGGGCAAGTAATTTAACTCTTCTAATCTCAGTTTTCTCTTCTGTAAAATGTGAACCCTAGTACTGACATAAGAGAAAGTGGTTGTGAGGATCAGATGAGCTATTCAAAAGCCAGCACAGTTGAGGTCTAGTGTATGTACTCAACATGTGAGTTCATTGTCATCATTGCTAGCATTTTTGAAAAGCAGATCTGTGTCACCTCTTTCAGTCCTTGGTGATACAGTTGACCGTGATTTGCCAAGAAGCAATGTGGTCTGGGTTAAATTTAGAAGTCATGAAGGCTGGAATGGAGGTCATCTCTCCTGGGTGTGCTTGCCTTACCAGGTCAAGCTTTCTGGCAGCAGGAGTGAAACAAGCTGCACAGCGGGGAGGATCCAGGGACAAGGAGCCGAGGTGGTCTCCTAACACTGGGAGCCATCCTGCCTCCACTGGCCAAGGTTCCTCTACCCTACAAAACCTTTTCTCTTTACTTAACTCCTCTCAAGCCGCAGTCCATCACTCTCTTCGTTTGCTTAAGGCCAAATGTCTTTAGAAAGTAGTCACACCCTTGCTGCTTCCATTTCTGCATGTGAAGCTCCATTTACACCCCAGTAACTCTTTGAAACCGTGCTTTCAACCCTCTTTGGTCACCTGGTTGTTGGATTCAGTGTATTCCTTATTGATGTAGTTGGAAATGCTGACCACTCGTCTTCATATGTAGACCTTATGGCATCATCCTCTTCTGGTTCTCCTTCTACTTCTCCAGCTGCTCCTTTTAAGTGTCTTCTGGCTGCCCCTTCCATATGACTCTCCTGAGCAGGATGCTCGTACAGTATGGAAGCCCAGCTCCTCTTGCCCAAAAGTCCATTGAAATAATGAATAGAGTACACATGTAGAGGAAAATGATTTATTGCTACAGAAAACCAAGGTTGAAATCACGTATAAACTAGAAATCTGGGAGGATTTCTTCCAGCAGTAATGACGGGCCAGGGTTGAAAGGAGCCAGTGAGGGCTGCGTACCACCCTCCTTCTTGAGCAAGGACAACTTATCTAGAAAGTAAGTAGCAAAACTCCCTGGCATATCCCACTGCCACCATCTAACTCAGAGAGGCAAGGACAGTGTTACTCTGGCAGAGAGGAGGTGAGGTGGGTTGAGGGGCCTGCTGAGAGGCCCACCACCAGAAGTACCTTCTGGTCTTTGTCTTATACTATTATAAGACACTGCTAGCTTGCAGACTGAGGTATGCTATAATTTGAAACAGGCATTAAGCTGATAGCTGAGTGCTGTGTGTGTGTAGAGGCCTGGGAGTTCTTCTCCAGAGAATCAGAGTGGTACACAGACAAAGCTCCCAGCTGCAGCTGTACTCAGCACTCATTACCTCCAGCTTCCCTCCCCTTCCCACCTCTCCCCTTCCCTTCCCTGCCCATTCCCCATCCACCCTTGCTGAGGCAGGGAGGCAGGAAGGGCTGAGCTGCACAGGGGTGATTTGGAAGCTTGTCCACGCCTGTGGTTTGGACGTAGTTTGTCCCATCCAAAACTCACGTTGAAATTTGATTCCTAATTTGGCAGTGTTGGGACATGGGGCCTTGTGAGAGGTGTCTGGGTCATGCGGGCTGATCTCTCATAAATAGATTAACGCCTTCTCTCCAGAGTGAGTTCTGTCTCCAGGGACTGGATTAGTTACTGTGAGAGCAGATTGTTTGGTCTCTGCACACGCCCTCTTCCCCTTCTGCTTTCTATCATGAGTTGAAGCAAGCTGCCTGATCTTGGACTTTCCAGTCACCAGAATCTGAGCCAAATAAATGTATTTCCTTTGTAAATTGCCCAGTCTTTGGTATTCTGTTAGGGCAGCAGAAAACAAAGTCCCAGCTATACCCAAAGACAGAGAACACAGAACACTAAAGTGGAGAGGAAGGAGCTGTGCAGAAGCACACTGCTGTTGCCCACTGGTGCCTGAGAACACAGAGATGGCATACATAGGTGTTGAACAGAGGAGACCACCAACAGGGCAAGGAGACTGCTTACATTGAGCAAATAAGAAAATTGATTGAACAGCCGGGCACGGTGGCTCAAGCCTGTAATCCCAGCACTTTGGGAGGCCGAGACTGGCGGATCACGAGGTCAGGAGATCGAGACCATCCTGGCTAACACGGTGAAACCCCGTCTCTACTAAAAAATACAAAAAAACTAGCCGGGCGAGGTGGCGGGCGCCTGTAGTCCCAGCTACTCGGGAGGCTGAGGCAGGAGAATGGTGTGAACCCAGGAGGCGGAGCTTGCAGTGAGCCACTGCACTCCAGTATGGGCAAGAGTGCCAGACTCCGCCTCAAAAAAAAAAAAAAAAAAAAAAAAAAAGAAAATTGATTGAACAAATAATTCAATATATTTAAGGTATTAGAGATTTGTCACCATTACAGAAGGTGAAATACAGAAAGAAGCTAAGTTTGAAGGAGCGCTGAGATGTTGGATTGGAATTAGAAGTATTGTTATACATTCATGGAAAAGTACTTGGATAACTGCAGAACTCTAGGCACATAATGACTCCACCCAAACTCTGGCACTGAGTGACTGACTGTTGCAGAGGTCAGAGGAGGGTACAAAAGGCTGGTACCCTTGCCTCAAGTGGGAGACAGCCCTGCTGTGTGGTTAATGCTTCAGATCCCTCACCTGTGGATCAGGCCATGATGGACTTTACCTGCGATCACACATCCTGGCTAGGCTCTTTCCCTTACCCTGTTTGTCTTCTCTCCTTCCCTTATAGGTTCTTCGAGGAATTCAGTGCCTTGATAGATCATGTGTACCCCACACCTGCTTTCAAATTCTGTTTTTAGGGAACCCAACCTAAGACAACCGGTAGTAGCCATTTATTCGGGTGGAGATGGCTGATAACTGGAACCAAGTGGAGTCAGTATGGCTGACCACTAATTAGGAGTAAAAAGGGAGGGCAGTGGGGGAAGGAAGGGATTTGGAATGCTCTCTAATTTGCCTTGGGTCTAAAGGGGTACTATTCATTCACTGAAAAATGGAGGAATAGTTCTGGGGTGGAGTGAGGAAGGAGACAAGTTAATTCCATTTTGAACATGTTGACTTGGAGATGCCTGTGGGACACCAGGGCAGCCAGGCAGGCAGACATGAAGAAGGCAGTTGGAGTTTAGAGTTTGGGACAGGAAATCTGAGCTGGAGATCTAGATTTGGGAATTAAAAGCAAATAAATGGCAGTTACAATAGGGGTATTATGTTCATAATCCTGGCTCTATACAGGAAGAGTTGCAAGGTGCTGTGTTGAATTTTTAGGTTAACATGAAGTAGGGCAATGTAGGTCTCCAATCTAATCCCTTTGGCCCATTGTTAGAATTCTAAGCTGGATAATATTTGACCTAGCCTTAAAAAAAAAAAAATCTCATGTTCCTATTGCAGCCCCGTGTCATCATTAGGATCAAATATAATAAGAAAAATATGAAAATAATTAACTTTGGTTTACAATGAGTTGTAGTCACAGTAATGATGTATATTATTATCATGCTAAAAATAACAAAGCACTCTTACTCACTTCCTCTTGCAGAGCCGGAATTAACTGTTTGCCTAAGGTCCCGTAATGAAGACTGTTAGCATCTAGAATCTGAAAGAACTCTTTTTACCCAATGAATTAATTTTAGACATTAAGCCTAGGTCTCTGTCCTCTTTTCCTCAAAAGCAATGAGTCTCGCAAGATCTGGTGGTTTAAAAATAAGAAAAAAAAAAAAAAAAGTAATGAGACCTGAGGATAGCTAACTCAATTTTTAAGATGAAAGCCCATGAAATAAATAAAACTGCAAAGCACAAACTTGATTTTGACAAAGCCTGGGGAGGAATTCCCTGACAGAGGCAGAATTGAAGGAAGTTTTTAACTGCACACTTTACAGGGCTTCTTATTGGTGTAATCTGGGGTATGAAAGGGAAAATAAATGTTTTGTTCATGAAGTCATTGCTGAAGGCTTTCCCTAGCTGCTCAGCTTGCTAATGCAGTCTCATTGCTTTGTATCAGTCTGAACCACCATGCATTCCTTTCCCTTTTCATTGTAGCACTTCTCTAGAGGGCACCATCTTTTGCCAGTCCCTAGATGGAAAAGATTTTGGGGTGTAAGCAGACCACCATGCGTAACACTGGTCCATTTCCTCAGCATTCCTCATTCAGGCTACCTTTTTGTTGGCAAAGCTGGTGACTTCCCATTCTACAATCAATTCACCAAGATCTCTAATAGAAAATGTTAATGTTTAGTTTCAGTTCACTGTCTCCTAATAATGACAACTTCCTCAACAATATTTAAAATTGCCTGTGGATCTTACCTGAATTAGGTTTAAAGTAATAAATATTACCATATCAAATAAAATCTTAACATTTTAATTCCTCATAGTCCTTCTATAAATTGTATGATGTAATGTAGTATAGCAAAGAATGACACTCATGGAGAAAAACTCTATTTCTAGACATTTTGTGGGTGAGCTGAAATTCATATAACTACAGAATAATTTGAAAGGAGTGTATAAACTTAATGGGCAGTCCCCCTACTCCCACATTTGCACAGCTGCTACATATCTCTTTAACTATTAATATAGAAATAAAAATATTTTCTATTTACAAACTTCTGGGGTATCCTGCTCTTTAAAATTCTTCACTATGGTTTAGTATTAAAGAGCCATGTCTTTTTCCTTATTTATTTTTTATTTTTTCGAGATGGAGTTTTGCTCTTGTTGCCCAGGCTGGAGTGCACTGGCACGATCTTGGCTCACCACAACCTCTCCCTCCTGGGTTCAAGCGATTCTCCTGCTTCAGCCTCCCAAGTAGCTGGGATTACAGGCATATGCCATCACGCCTGGCTAATTTGGTATTTTTAGTAGAGATGATATTTCTCCATGTTGGTCAGGCTGGTCTTGAACTCCCAACCTCAGGTGATCCACCCACCTTGGCCTCCCAAAGTGTTGGGATTACAGGCGTGAGTCACCGCGCCCAGCCGTCTTTTTCCATTTTAATAAGAGATCATTTAATAATTTTTCTATTAATATTTTAGCAAGTAAGTTTTAAAGAATGATTTCAAAAGAATACTCACATCCTGTATGCCTACTCAATGAACCCATCTGTCTTAGTCTGTTTTGCATTACTATAAAGGAATACCTGAGGTAACTTATAAGGAAAAGAGGTTTATTTGGCCCACTGTTCTGCAGGCTGTACAAGAAGCATGGTACCAGCATCTACTTCTGGTCAGGACCTCAGGAGGCTTCCAGCCATGCTGGAGGTGAAAGGGGAGCAGGTGTGTCACATGGTGAGGGAGGGAACAAAAGACAGGACAGGAGTGCCATGCTCTTGTAAACAACCAGCTCTCCTGTGAGCTAGTAGAGAACTCACTCATTACAGTGAGGATGACACCAAGTCCCTCATGAGGAATCCACCTTCCTGACTCAAATGTCTCCCACCAGTCCCCACCTCTAACACTGGAGATCAATTTCAATATGAGATTTGGAGAGAACAAATATCCAAATTATATCACCACTTCATCATTCAACCCACCAAGCTCAGACAACACAGCACCAAAACAAAAAAAAAAGCCTTGTATGCTCTTCCTCATCCTTCTCCCCCCTCTCCCATGTCTTTGAAACTTGACTCAAAGAAAGAGGGAAGCCTCTGTAATTTGCTTCTTGAATTATAGCCAGGTTCATCCTAGGCTTCCAGAGACAGTGGTTATAGTGGGTTTGGGGCAGGCTCACTGGAGCCAGATTGATATGGTTTGGATCTGTTCCCCACCCAAATCTCATCTTGAATTGTATTCCCATAATTCCCACATGTTGTGGGAGGGACCCAGTGGATATAATTGGAATCATGGGGGCAGTTTCCCCCATACTGTTCTCATGGTAGTGAATAAGTCTCATGAAATCTGGTGGTTTTATCAGGGGTTTTCACTTTTGCAGATTCCTCATTTTCTCTTGCCACCACCATGTAAGAAGTGCCTTTCGCCTCCCACCATGATTCTGAGGCCTTGCCAGCCTTGTGGAAATGTAAGTCCAATTAAACCTCTTTTTCTTCCCAGTCTTGGGTGGGTCTTTATGAGCAGCATGAAAATGGACTAATACAGTAAATTGGTACCAGTAGAGTGGGGTGTTTCTGGAAAGATACCCGAAAATGTAGAAACAACTTTGGAACTGGGTAACAGGTAGAGGTTGGAACAGTTTGGAGGGCTCAAAGAAGACAGGAAAATGTGAGAAAGTTTGGAACTTCCTAGAGACTTGTTGAATGACTTTGACAAAAATGCTGATAGTGATATGAACAATAAGGTCCAGGCTAAGGTGGTCTCAGATAGAGACGAGGAACTTGTTGGGAACTGGAGCAAAGGTGACTCTTGTTATGTTTTAGCAAAGGGACTGGCAGCATTTTGCCCCTGCCCTAGGGATTTGTGAAACTTTCAACTTGAGAGAGATGATTTAGGGCATCTGGCGGAAGGAATTTCTAAGCAGCAAAGCATTCAAGATGTGACTTGGTTGCTGTTAAAGGCATTCAGTTTTAAAAGGGAAGCAGAGCATAAAAGTTCAGAAAATTTGCAGCCTGACAGTGCGATAGAAAAGAATCCTGGCTGGGCGCAGCAACTCATGCCTGTAATCCCAGCACTTTGGGAGGCTGAAGTGGGTGGATCACTTGAAGTCAGGAATTCTAGACTACCCGGGCCAACATGGGGAAACCCTGTCTCCACTAAAAATACAACACTTAGCCAGGCATGGTGGTTCATACCTATAATCCCAGCTACTCAGGAGGCTGAGGCAAGAGAATCACTTGAACCCAGGAGATGGAGGTGGCAGTAAGTCGAGATTGCAGCATTGCACTCCAGCCTGGGCAACAGAGTGAGACTCCATCAGGGAAAAAAAAAGAAAAAAGAAAGAAAGAAAACCCCATTTTCTGAGGAGAAATTCAAGCAGATATTTGTAAATTCAAGCAGATATTTGCGTAAGTAATGAGGAGCCAAATGTTAATCCCCAAGATGATGGGGAAAATGTCTCCAGAGCATGTCAGAGGCCTTTGCAGCAGCCTCTCCCATCAAAGACCCAGAGGTCTAGGAGGAAAAAATGGTTTTGTGGGCAGGGCGCAGGGTCTCTGTGCTGTGTACAGTCTAGGGACTTGGTGACTTGCATCCCAACTGCTCTAGCCATGGCTGAAAAGGACCAACATAGAGCTCAGGTCATGGCTTCAGAGGGTGCAAGCCCCAAGCTTTGGCAGCTTCCATGTGGCGTTGAGCCTGCAGGTGCACAGAAGTCAAGAATTGGGGTTTGAGAACCTCCATCTAGATTTCAGAAGATGTATGGAAGCGACTGGATGCCCAGGCAGACGTTTGCTGCAGGGGCAGGGACCTCATGGAGAACCTCTGCTAGGGCAGCACAGAAGGGAAATGTGGGGTTGGAGCCCCCACAGAGTCCCTCCTGGGGCACCACCTAGTGGAGCTGTGAGAAGAGGTCCACCATCCTCCAGACCCCAGAATGGTAGATCCACCGACAACTTTCACTGTGCTCATGGAAAAAACCCAGACACTCAATGCTGGCCCATGAAATCAGCCAGAAGGGCAGCTGTACCCTGCAAAGTCACAGGGATGAAACTGCCCAAAACCATGGGAAGCCACCTCTTACATCACCGTGATCTGGATATGAGACCTGGAGTCAAAGGAGATCATTTTGGAGCTTTATTTTTATTTTATTTATTTATTTAATTTTTGAGATGGAGTTTCACTTTTGTTCCTCAAGCTGGAGTACAATGGTGCAATCTCAGCTCACTGCAACTTCCGCCTCCTGGGTTCAAGCAATTCTCCTGCCTCAGCCTCCTAAGTAGCTGGGATTACAGGCACTCACCACCATGCCTGGCTAATTTTTTAATTTTTAGTAGAGACAGGGCTTCACCATGTTGGCCAGGCTGGTCTCGAACTCCTGACGTCAGGTGATCCACCCACCTCGGCCTTCCAAAGTGCTGAAATTACAGGCATGAGTTGCTGTGCCCAGCTATTTTGGAGCTTTAAAATTTGATTGCCCTGCTGGATTTTGAACTTGCATGGGCCCTGTAACTCCTTTGTTTTGGTCAATTTATCCCATTTGGAATGGCTATATTTACTCAATACCTGTACCCCCATTGTATCTAGGAAGTAACTAGCTTGCTTTTGATTTTACAGACTCATAGGCAGAAGGGACTTGCCTTGTCTCAGATGAGACTTTGGACTGTGGACTTTTGGGTTAGTGCTGAAATGCGTTAAGACCTTGGGGGACTGTTGGGAAGGCATGATTGATTTTGAAAAGTGAGGACATGAGATTTGGAGGGGCCAGGGGCAGAATGATATGGTTTTGCTCTGTATTCTCACACAAATGTCATCTTGAATTATACTCCCATAATTCTCATGTGTTATGGGAGGGACCCAGTGGGAAATAATTGGAATCATGGGGGCAGTTTCCCCCATACTGTTCTCATGGTAGTGAATAAGTCTCATGAGATCTAATGATTTTATCAGGGGTTTCTGCTTTTGCATCTTTCTCATCTTCTCTTGCTGCCACCATGTAAGAAGTGCCTTTCACCTCCCACCATGACTCTGAGGCCTCTCCAGCCATCTGGAATTTTAAGTCCAATTAAACCTCTTTGTCTTCCCAGTCTCGGGTATGTCTTTATCAGCAGTGTCAAAATGGACTAATACACAGACTACCTGGATTCTAACCCTAACTGCCATTTAATAGCCATATCAATAGCTGACCTTAAGCAAGATACTTAGCCTCTCTGTAACTCAGTTTTCTCATCTGTAAAACAGGGATAATGTGTACCCACCCCACAGGGTCATTATAAAAAATCAGTCTATAATAGTGACTGTCACACAGTTAGTTTGAAGTGTTAGCCACTGCTATTATTACCATGGAGCTTAGTCTTTGGCTACAAATCAATTTGTTGGGCTTCTTTAAAAGTTTGACCCACATACATGAACCTAGAGGAAATTTGGAGAGGAAGGGCTGAATTTCTAATTATGTTTCAGTCTTCTGTTTGTTTATTTTAATCTTTAATTTTTTTGAGACAGGATCTTGCTCTGTAACCAAGGCTGGAGTACAGTGGAATGATCTCAGCTCACTGCAGCCTCAACCTCCTGGGTTCAAGCAACCTCCTGTCTCAGTCTCCTGAGTAGCTGAGACTACAGGCCTGTGCCACCATGCCTGGCTAATTTTTTATTTTTGTAGAGACAAATCTTGCTCTGTCACCCAGGCTGGAGTGCAGTGGCATTATCATTGCTTACTGCAGCCTCAACCTCCTGGGCTCAAATGATCCTCCCACCTTGGTCTCCTGAGTAGCTGGGATAGACTACAGGCATGTACCATGACCTCCAGCTAATTGTTTGAAAATATGTTTTAGACATGGGGACTCACTATGTTGCCCAGGCTGGCTTCCAACTCCTAGATTCAAGTTATCCTCCCACCTCAGCCTCCCAAAGTGGTAGGATTACAGATGTGAACCACCACGTCCAGAATCACGAGGTCAGGAGATCGAGACCATCCTGACTAACAGGATGAAACCCTGTCTCTACTAAAAATACAAAAAAAATTAGCTGGGCGAGGTAGCGGGCGCCTGTAGTCCCAGCTACTTGGGAGGCTGAGGCAGGAGAATGGTGTGAACCCAGAGGCGGAGCTTGCAGTGAACTGAGATCATGCCCCTGCACTCCAGCCTGGGCAACAGAACGAGACTCTGTCTCAAAAAAAAAAAAAAAAAAAAAGAAAAGAAAAGAAAAAAGCAAATCTGGGCGCAGCTCTCCTCAGCAGGAAACAGAATGATCAGAAAAGTGAAAGTAACATGTGTTGAGACCTTAGCAAACACCAGGTGCCATGCATATCTTACGTATAGTCTTCAAAAACCTTTACATACTATTATTATCTACTTCTTACAAATGAGAAAACAAGCAAAGAGTGATGAACTTGCTAATAAATGGTGGATCCGGCATTTGATCCCAGGAGCTCTGGCTTTAAAACCCACCTGTTTAACCAATAGTGGCAAGGAATTTTTTTTTTTTTTAATTAAACACACCACAGTTTCTATTTCTTAAGTCTAAGGCTCTTTATATTTTTTTGGAAATTCAAATATTATGAATGGCACATAAATCTACTTCCCCACCTTAAGCTCATCCCCTCTGGCCGGTCCAATAGAGTACTTTAGTTTCAAGAAAAATGTATATTTTGAGCTTCCCTGCTAAACTAGGAGTTAAGGAATGCTGACCTTATAGCCCTGGCTGTTGCAGTAGATTTTGCCATGACTGTTGTGGAGTAGGCTATTAGGCAGGGATGGGAAAAATTTGGGATGGTAAGCTGGAAATTACTGGGATATCAATTGCTGGCACTTCTGCGTTTTATGTGTTGTGTTCACTACTACTCAAGGCCGCCAAGCTTTAGTCTATGTTAGGCATTCATTGTCTTCCTTCCTATCTCTTACTATAATGTCTTATCTGTAGGTCCTGATCCTTAGGATAATCTTTCTTTTCTAGTCTTTGTTGTATCCATTTCAGGCCAGGATATTGCTTTTAACTTTCTAGGTTCTCAGGAAAGCAGGGTTCTTCCCTATCTCTATTTTGTCTAGGTTTCCTGCCCTTTAGCATTGCAGTGAAATTTTTAAAATAACAGTTACGTGTTTCATCTATTCAGCCAGCACCCAGAGTACTGCTCGCAGAAAAATATTTTGATTTGCTTTTTTTGTGATTGTGTATACTCTAATCTTTTTTACTTGTTAGCTAAAAGTGTCCATATCCATTTTATTTTCAGGGTGAAATTCTCACCCTTGTTTTGTTTTGGCTTTGTATTTGAATTTGTTTCACTCTATTTTTCTCTACTTTTAAGGCTTTAAAAAAATAGGTCCTTCAGCATCTCCTTCACTCTTTTTTTTTTTAACAAATTGAGATGACATTCATAGCATAATATTAATCATTTTATTTTTTGAGGCAAGGTCTCTCTCTGTCACTCAGGCTGGAGTGCAGTGGGGCCATCATAGCTCATTATAACTTCAACCTCCCAGGCTCAAGCAATTCTCCTGCCTCAGCCCTAGAGTAGCTGGTACCACAGGCGTGTGCCACTATGTGCTAACTTTTGTATTTTTTGTAGAGACAGGGTTTCGCCACATTGCCCAGGCTGGTCTTGGACTCCTGAGCTCAAGGGATCCGCCTGCCTTGGCCTCCCAAAGTGCTGGGATTGTAGAGGGGAGCCACTGCACCTGGCCATATTAATAATTTTAAAGTATACAATTCAGTGGTGTTTAGAACATTCACAATGTGTACCACCTCTGTCTAGTTTCAAAACATTTTCATTAGCCCAAAAGAAAACCCTTTACCCATTAAGCAGTCACTCCTCATTCTACCCTCTTTTAGCCCCTGGCAACAACCAATCTGCTTTCTATCTTTACAGATTTTTCTATTCTGAATATTACATATAAATGAAACCCATATATGACCTTTATGTCTGATTTATTCTACTTAGCATAATGTTTTCAAGGTACCTCTATGTTGTAGCATGTATCAGTCGTTTGTTCCTTTTTTATGGCTGAATAATATTCTATTATATGCATACGTCATATTGTATTTATTTCTTTCATCCATTTATGGACATGTGATTTGTTTCCATCTTTTGCTTATTGTGAATAGAGTTGCTGTGAATATCCTTGTACATGTATTTGTTTAAGTATCTGTTGTCAATTCTTTGAATATGTACCTTGAAGTACAATTGCTGGGTCATAGGGTAATTCCATGTTTGATTTTTTTGAGAAGCCACCAAACAGTTTTTTAACAATGGTTGCCCCATTTTGTATTCCATCAGCAATGTACAAGAGTTCCAATTTCTCTAACTCCTTAGCAATACTTACTGTTTTCTGTTTTTTTGTTGTTGTTTGGTTTTGGTTTTCTAATTATAGCAATCCTAGTGGGTTTGAAGTGGTATCTCATTGTGGTTTTGACGTACATTTCCCTAATGACTAATGATGTTGAGCATCTTTTTATGTGGTTGTTGCCCACTGGTATATCTTCTTTGAAGAAATATCTATTTAAGTCCTCTGCCCATTTTTAAACTGAGTTGCTTGTATTTTTTTGTTGAGCTGTAAGAATTTTTAAAAATATACCTGATACCAGGCACTTAGCAGATATATGAGTTGCAAATGTCCCATTATTTAGTTGTCTTTTCACTTTCTTGGTAATGTCCTGACATAAAAGTTTTAAATTTGGACACAGTCTATTTTACCTATTTTTTCTGTTATTGCTTGTGCTTTTGGGACCATCTCTAAGAATTCATTGCCAAATCCAAAGTGATAAAAATTTACCTTGATGCTTTCTTCTAAGAGTTTAGTTGTTTTTGTTCCTGCGTTTAGGTTTGTTTTTTTTTTTTTTTTTTTGAGATGGAGTCTCACTCTGGCTCTGTTGCCCAGGCTGGAGTGCAATGGCATGATCTTGGCTCACTGTAATCTCTCTGCCTCCTGGGTTCAAGCCGTTCTCCTCTCTCAGCCTCCCAAGTAGCTGGGATTACAGGCACGCACCAGCATGCCCAGCTAATTTTTGTATTTTTAGTAGAGACAGGGTTTCATCATGTTGGCCAGGCTGGTCTTGAACTCCTGATCTCAGGCGATCCACCTGCCTCGGCCTCCCAAAGTGCTGGGATTTACAGGTGTGGCCCACTACACCCGGTCTTTTTTTTAAATCCATTTTGAGTTACTTTTTGTATGTGGTGTGAGGTAGGGGTCCAGAAAGTGTCATTCTTTTGGATGTGGATATCCAGTTTTCCCAGAACCATTTTTTGAAAAGATTGCTTCTTCCCCATTGAATGGTCTTGGCACCCTTGTTGAAAATCAATTGTCCATAGATGTATGGGTTTACTTCTGGACTCTAAATTCTATTCCATTGATGTTTATCTCTGTCTTATGCCTGTACCACACACTCTTTTGATTACTGTAGCTATGTAGTAAGTTTTGAAACTGGAAGCTGTGAGTCTTCCAACTTTGTTATTTTTTCAATATTATTTTAGATAATCAGGACCCCTTGCAATTCCATATGAATTTGAGAGGATCAACTTTTCCATTTCTGCAAAAAAAAAAAAAAAAAGGCATTGGAATTTTTATAGGAATTGCATTGAATATGCAGATCACTTTGGGTAACATTGCTGTCTTAATATTAAATATTAAATATTCCAATTTTCAATAGATGAATATGAGATATCTTTTCATTTATTGATGTCTTCTTAACTTTCTTCCAGCAATGTATTGTAGTTTTCAGTGCACAAGACTTTCACCTCCTTAGTTAAATTTATTCCTAGATATTTTATTCTTTTGGATGCCATTATAAATGAGACTGTTTTCTTTCTTTTTTTTTTTTTTTTTTGAGACGGAGTCTCGCTGTGTCTCCCAGGCTGGAGTGCAGTGGCGTGATCTCGGCTCACTGCAAGCTCCGCCTCCCGGGTTCATGCCATTCTCCCGCCTCAGCCTCCCGAGTAGCTGAGACTACAGGCGCCCGCCACCACGCCCGGCTAGTTTTTTTTTTGTATTTTTAGTAGAGACGGGGTTTCACCGTGTTAGCCAGGATAGTCTCGATCTCGTGACCTCGTGATCCACCCGCCTTGGCCTCCCAAAGTGCTGGGATTACAGGCTTGAGCCACCACGCCCGGCCAAGATATCTTTTCATTTATTGATGTCTTCTTAACTTTCTTCCAGCAATGTATTGTAGTTTTCAGTGCACAAGACTTTCACCTCCTTAGTTAAATTTATTCCTAGATATTTTATTCTTTTGGATGCCATTATAAATGAGACTGTTTTCTTAATTTCCTTTTTGAATCATTCTTGCATGTCCAGTATTAATTTGTACTGAAATCTTCTAAGCTTTCCATTAACTTGTCACTTTGTAATTGTTCTTAAGTCATAAATTACCCAACAATATCAAAAATATTTAGTATTTAAGAATATCACCAACTTCTGAGCACAATTCTTTTTTCTCTTTCTTATTACATCAGTACAGTGTCCTCTTTACTTATAGGTATTCAGTAAGCTGTTAATAATTTACCAATTTTTATTCATTATTTATTTTTATGTATTTTTAAATTTTAGAGTCAGGGTCTTTCTCTGTCGCCTAGGCCAGAGGGCAGCAGCACAATCATAGCTCATTGCAGACTCAAACTCCTGGGGTCCAGCGAGCCTTCCCCCTCAACTTCCCAGGTAGCTAGGACTACAGGCATGTACCACCATGTCCAGCGAATTTTTAAGTTTTTTGTAGAGATGGAATCTCTGTATGTCACCCAGGCTGGTCTTGAACTCTGGGTCTCAAGTGATCCTCTGCCTCGGCCTCCCAAAGTTCTGGGATTACAGATGTGAGCTACCACGCCCAGCCCTTGATTCATTACTTTAGAAAATGCAAAATCATATCATCTAAATATCTATCCATGCTTGCTTTCTATTCCTATTAGCATTGCCTTAGTCAGGCAGATGCAGTTTCTCCCTATGGGATTTTCAGGTTTTTTAATATTGTCTCTTCTTCCTTCCTAAATCTTAATGGTAATTTGTTTTTGCAGTCTGGATCAAGATCAAGATTGCTGCAGGCTACCTCGACTTCTCTTTGGTTCACCCATGCTGCTCTTAAGGGAGAAAGAGAGAAAGGGTTCAGATTCAGTTATTAAAATACCTCTTCCGTGAAGCTTCCCCTAGACTGATTATTGAAAAGCTAAAGCTAATTACCTCTCTTTTTTATCTCATTTGCATGAAATTGTAATCTCTCCAGCATCGTATCTAATTATGTACTCACTCTTGCCTTAATTAAACTGTATTTAAAATCACAGAATTAGAAGTTGGAGGGGACGTTAGGAATATAATGCAGACTCCTGGTTAAATGTGGTCGAATGAGCACATTCATTACCGCTGATGCCTAGCCAAAGTCTTCTAAAATGCCAATATATTCAAAATGCATAAACCCACAAGGACAAAGAAACTGGGTAAGAAGATGACAGTGACTACACTTTAAGAGCTGTAAAGCAGATGGAAAGGTGGAAACTGACCTAGCAGAGTCATTAACCCATTAAACTACGAATGAAAGAAACTCAGAGCAAGCCAATTCCCAGAACTGCAGAAAAGCTTGGGTATTCGAGGTGCTAGGTATCTCTGAAACAGGAAAAGTGACTGAAAAAAAAAAAAGAAAAAAGCCATAGATGAGGGCAGGGATGCTTTACAGAAAATGGGACTTAAACGAAAGCCAGTATTAGACAGTGACAACCCAGCTCACTCCTCCAACTCAACTCTGAGAATGCCGCAACCAAGCTTACCCTCTTCAACCCACAGGAAGCAGGGAAAACCTTCCAAGCTTAATAAGATCATTCTACACTGATCAGTCCAGCCTCCTACTCTGCCTCACCTCTGGCATTGGTCTCACTGTTCTTTTTTTAGTTTAATTTATTGTGGTAAGAACACTGAACATGAAATCTACCCTGTTAATACACTGTTACGTGTACAATATGTTTTTGTTGTCTATAGGCACATTGTCATGCTGCAGATCTCCAGAGCTTATTCATCTTGTTTAACTGATACTTTATGCCTGTGATTGGTCACTGTCCTATAAAGGATCACCTTCAGACAATAAAGGAATTTCTCCAGCATGAAGGACAGAATGAACAAAATGGAACTCAGAGGAAATCAAAGCAATGGAGTTGGCAGGAAAATGTGTTTAAAAAATACCTACTGTTTGTTCTCGTTGCTAGGAAAAGATACCATATCTCCCTTCTCCCCAAAGAAAGGAGGCTTTAAAAAGGAGTACTGAGAAGAAAAGAAACCCTTATAAGTGGAAAATGCTATAGTAAAAAAAAAAAAATTCAACAGAAGGGAAGGAAAATAAGACAAGGAAAATAAAGTGGTTTCTGAGGACTGAAGCCACATAGTTTATTGTTTAAATTTACAAGACATTACTCTTTCAGTCTCTTCACAAATAAAACTTTATTATAAAAAGGACCTCTTTCATGAGGCAATAAAAGAAGCAAATAACCTTGTTTCTTCTGGGATTTATTTCCCCCAGAACCTGTTAAAATAAACATCAAACTGTCCAATTTACCAATAGACATTATCAAGTGACAGTTTACTTTTTTTTTTTTTTTTTTTGAGACAGGGTCTCGTTCTATTGCCCAGGCGGGAGTGCAGTGGCATGATCATAGTTCACTGCAGCCTCCAACTCCTGGACTCAAGTGATCCTCCCTCCTCAGTCTCCTGAGTAGCTGGGACTACAGGCATGCATCACCATGCTCAGCTAAATTTTTTATTTTTTGGTAGAGACAGGGGTCTCACTATGTAACCCAGGCTAGTCTCAGATGCCTGGGCTCAAGTGATCCTCCCTCAGCAGTACCTCAAAGTGCTGGGATTACAGGCATGAGCCACCAAGACTGGCACCAACACTCTTCGAATCCGTCACCTCAAAATCCTTGCTGTGTCCACCAACTCTAAACTATTATCCTTATCCAATTCTGATCAAGCCCTAGCATTGAAAGACCTGACTTAAACCAGACTTCAAAACTTCATAAATATGTCAACTTTTCCCTGCCCCTTCTGAGAGGCTACTAAGACTCTGTCAAGTTAGTGTTCTTCCTTACTGCCATAGGAATAAAGTTGTCTTTGTTTAATCAGTGGGTTGTTTTAGTGATATTTTGGTGGAGCCAAAAGTATTACCTTTCAAAAATTAGTACAAAAAGACATAATGGGAGATAGAAGAAAAAAGAAAAGCAAGTTAAAAGATCAGAGATCTAACATCTGAATAATATAATAGAAATTTCAACAGGAGAAAGAGAAAATATTGGGAAGAAAAATACTAAAAGAAATAATTTGAGAAAATTTCCCAGAGCTGAAGGCCATACATTTCTAGAATACAGGGCATGATGAAATCAAAGGAGACCCACACCAAGGTTAAAATCATTGTACAATTTCAGAAATGTTGAGACATTATAGAAAGTTGAGGGAAACTACTTGGTTGCCTGCAGATTAAGATTATTGCCACCAGATGGCAAGAATTCCTCAAAGGCTCTAAGACTGAGATTTTTGTTTCATTTTCTTCTTCAGATCTTTCCAACGCATTAGAAAGAGAATTCTCATTTGGCTTCTCTCCATCTAGTCTGGCTCCATCAGAGATCTGACTGTTTTCTTCCTAAATGACTCTGCTAGAAGGTCACTATATAATCAGCCTGGAGGAGTAAGTACATTCTCTTTGAGGAATTGACTCATGTGGCTTTGAGGTTAAAAGAAAGACTTTTAAGAGAATGGACTCTGGACTACAGTTGTCTATTGTGAACAGAAGGACTTCTGTCATGCAGGGATTCCACAAAGCATTCGTTCATTCATTCATTCATTCATTCATTCTTCCAACAAGTTTTACTGATGCTGACTATATGCTGGGTACTGTGTTAGGCACTAGGAATAAAACTTCAGTAAAAGAAAATCAGACATGGACTTTGTCTTCATGGAGATTAAATTCTGAGGAGAGAAAC
The DNA here is from genome assembly GCF_049350105.2 of Macaca mulatta. Classification (NCBI taxonomy): domain Eukaryota; kingdom Metazoa; phylum Chordata; class Mammalia; order Primates; family Cercopithecidae; genus Macaca; species Macaca mulatta. The sequence continues at coordinate 22,634,628 of NC_133412.1, forward strand.
ATTCCATAAACGTGTATATATATACGTTTTTAGTAGAGACAGGGTTTCACCATGTTGGCCAGGCTGGTGTTGAACTCCTGACCTCAGGTGATCTGCCCGCCTGAGGGCATTTACATATATAAACAAATGTATGTAAACATTATACATTTACATATATAAACAAATGTGTGTAACTATATACATACATATATGTTTAAATAAATTATGATGAGTGCTATGATGAGCTAGGTATGTGGAGAAAAAGAGGCCTATTAGGTATCTGAGGAATCTGATGGATTCCTGTAAGAGTGGAAGTAAGCAGGTCAGCTAGGAAGCTATTGCAGTTTTCTAAGAGGGAGATAAAGATGACTTGGATCAGGGTGATGCCAGAGGAAAGAGAAGTAGATGAATTCAAGAGAAGTTGGAGGTAGAATTGACAGGATGTAGTCATTAGATCTGAGAAGTTAGAAAGCAGATGCATTAAAGATGACTCCCAAGTCTCTGGAAGAAGCAAGTGGCTGGGTTGATGGGGTTGCCATTTTTTGAGGTGGAGAAAGCCTGGGGAGGAAGAAGTTTTGGAGGAGGGGATGGTGGATAGACTCAAGAGTTCAGGGGCCTGGCGCTATAGCTCACACCTGTAATATCCCAGCACCTTGGGAGGCCAAGGTGGGCGGATCACCTGAGGTCAGGAGTTCAACACCAGCCTGGCCAACATGGTGAAACCCTGTCTCTACTAAAAATACAAAAAAGTAGCCGGGCATGGTGGCACGCACCTGTGGTCCCAGCTACTTGGGAGGCTGAGGTAGGAGAATTGCTTGAACCCAGGAGGCAGAGGTTGCAGTGAGCTGAGGTCACACCACTGCACTCCAGCCTGGGTGATACAGTGAGACTCTGTCTCAAAAAAAAAAAAAAAAAGAGTTCAGGGTGGAATGTTAATTACATTGGCCTTTTGTTTGGATACCACTGGTCCAGGCTAGAATGGATTTTGCTCTGATCTACTGTGTAATACAATGACTTGGCCTGGTTTATTTGGTTTAAATTGGCTCACAGTTATCGTTCATTAAGTTAAAAATTGTTGTTAACACAGTGGCCCTACAGAGCAATAGGAAAATCAACTTACATTTGTACTATCTTTTCTGATGTGGGCATTTGAGAGTTAAAGAGAACTGTCCAGGCTCACGCCTGTAATCCTAGCACTTTGGGAGGCCAAGGTGGAGGGATTGCTCGAGGCCAGGAGTTTGAGAACAGCCTGAGTATCACAGGGAGACCCCATCTCTACAAAATATTATAAAATTAGCCAGGTGTGATGGCACACACCTGTGGTCCCAGCTACTCAGGAGGCTGGGAGGTGGGAGGATTGCTCGAGCCCTAGAGGTGGAGGCTACAGTGAGCCATGTTTGCACCACTACACTCCAGCCCGGGCTACAGTGATACCCTGTCTCTAGAAAAAAAAAAAAAAAAAGGAGTGGGCCACAGCATCTTCTACATTTTTTGTTGCATTTGTTTGCACTCTATTCATAAGGGGCACACAGTCTTGAGGATAAGAAGCTTCTGGAAAATGCAAGCCCAGTTGTTTTGGTAGATCCTTCTGAATGATTATGCACAGGTAAGATCCTGAGTGTGATAGTGAGGTGGCAGAGAGGAAAACTTCTTCCAGTGACTCTGAAGATAGAGAACATATTTGTCCTATTTTATCCCCGATATAGTGCTTAATAACGTATTTACACAGTAAGTGTTGAATGAAGCTGCTCCACCGGGGTTGTTTTCAGTCTCCAGACCTGAGTTGAACTCTCTGGAGGATTTGAAACCCCTCTTCCCAAAGAGCTGATACATAATTAGCTGTGTGCTGGGACGAGGTGCATCTCTGGACTCACCAGGGCTTAGGACCTCATTTCTGGGGTACTAGGAAAAAGACACTTGTCCTTCCTTCTTCCTATACCCCCTTCCATGGAGGTCTTTTGCCACCATCAACACAGTATTAAGGCAGAATTTAAAACCAACTTAGCCCTCAACATTGATGTTTTCATTTGTAACCTCAAGGTGGAACAGTTGGTTATGTACTGTGCCCATAATCAGCAGTTACCTCAGTCTTTTTCTTTGATTTATGCTTTGCCTTCTCTTTGTGCCTTACCCTTTTGTTTAGACTATATGCTATTTTGAGGTCAAGAATTGTGTCTTTTTAAACTTCATATTTCCATACGATTTATTTTTGACTCTTTTTTTGTAATAAAAAGTGTATATTTTGAGTAGTATATACATAAACACAGTGAAACGATTACTACAGTCAAGCAAATTAACATATCCATCTCACAGTTACCTTTGTGTGGGTGTGTGTGTTACGTATGTGTATTGTGACAGCACTTGAAATCTTCTATCAATTTAGAACAGTTCGTTATAGCACTGACAAGGGGAAGGAATGGCCTGGGAGAGCTTTAGCTCCCCGCCACCAATTTTTATAAACCCCACAACCCCCTTCCAGAATCATAATGAATACATAAACAAAAATTTATAATTATTGATAAAAGCATATTTTTGGTTGGGCGCAGTGGCTCACGCCTGTAATCTCAGCACTTTGGGAGGCAGATGTGGGTGGATCATTTGAGGCCAGGATTTTGAGACCAGCCTGGCCAACATGGCAAAACCCCGTCTCTACTAAAAATACAACAAACAAACAAAAAACCCCACAGGTGTGGTGGTGTGCATCTGTGGGCCCGGGTACTCTGGAGGCTGAGGCAGGAAAATCACTTGAACCTGGGAGGCCTCAGAGGCTGCAGTGAGCTAAGATTGCGCCGCTGCCCTCCAGCCTGGGCGACAGAGTGAGACCCTGTCTCAAAAAAAAAAGCATATTTAGAACACACATTATTTACTACGCAGAAGTAGCCTTGAGACAAGTCCTCTAGCTTCCCCTTCCCTCCAGATTGCTACTCCTAGTTTCCCTTGTGAGAATCTACCACTCCCACTGCTCAAGAAAGTGTTAACAAACTGCTGTTAAGGAACAGGAGCCAATGCCTGGCGAAGGCTGCAGCATTCCTCTGAAAGCGGAGGTTATGTTGTTTTTGTGCTGGTGGCCTGTTCTCTAGATTTGCAGAAGACTCACCCTTAAATAACTTGGGGTTCTTGTTTTCCTGATCCAAAGCTTTTAATTCAACAAATTATTTGGGATAATGATGTGTCTGAAGCCCTCTGAAAAGTTCCCTTTGAACTTTTATCTGAAATGATAAGAAAAAAGTCAGGCTGCACCTGGAATCCAGACTTTGTTTCAAGTTCTTTCAAAACAATGCAGATACGGCATATTTAAACAAACTACAATTCTGGGAAGCTTTTTAAGTGGACAGTTTTGGTTTTGAGCTTTTGGAGAGGGTAGTTTGGAAACATCATACCACATTTAAGCCTCAATCTAAATAATAAAATGTGTAAAATAGTTTTCCTATATATTATTTTCCCCAGTTCAACAGATTTTGTCTTAGTCCCAGCTTTTTTCATAAAAATTATAATTGTTTGATAGTATAGTCAGCTAAAAAACCAAAATTTGAGGTTTAAACATTCAAAAGGAGGTGGTAAAATTGTCATTATTTGCAAATGACATTACAATATATACCTGGGAAGCCTAAGGGAATCAACTTAAAAGTTATTAGAAGGAGGCCAGGCGCGGTGGCTCACACTTGTAATCCCAACCCTTTGGGAAGCCGAGGCGGGGTGATCACGAGGTCAGGAGATTGAGACCATCCTGGCTAACACGGTGAAACCCTGTCTCTACTAAAAATACAAAAAAAAAAAAAAAAAAAAAAAGATCCGGAGGTTGGTGGCAGGCACCTGTAATCCCAGCTACTCGGGGAGGCTGAGGCAGGAGAATCGCTCGAACCCAGGAGGCAGAGGTTACAGTGAGCCGAGATCGCACCACTGCACTCCAGCCTGGATGACAGAGTAAGACTTCATCTCTATTTAGAAAAAAAAAGAAGAAGAAGAAGTAATAGGAGCATTCACTAAGGCAGTCATTGCAAACAATACATAAAAATTAATAGTATTCTTATATTCCAACCAAAACCAGTTCAAAAATATCACAAGTAAACTTTTTTTGATCACAAATCAAAACAACAACCAACCCTAACAGGAAGTAAGCAGGACCTAGATGAATAAAAACATGAAACTTAATAGAGGACAGAAGTGGATTGATCTCATGTCAAATTGTAATCCCCAGAGTTGGAGGAGGGACCTGGTGGGAGGTGATTGGGTCGTGGGGATGGGCGTCACCCTTGCTGTTCTTGTGATAGTGAATGAGTTTTCATGAGATCTGGTTGTTTAAAAGTGTGTAGCACCAAAAGCAATTACAACAAAAGCCAAAATTGACAAACGAGGTCTAATTAAGCTAAAGCACTTATGCACAGCAAAAGAAACTATCATCGGAGTAAACTGGCAACCTACAGAATGGGAGAAAATTTTTGCAATCTACTCATCTGACAAAGGTCTAATATCCAGAATCTACACAAGAAAACACAACCCATCAAAAAGTGGGTAAAGGATATGAACAGACACTTCTCAAAAGAAGATGGCCAACAAACATATGAGAAAAAAACTCATCATCACTAGTCGTTAGAGAAATGCAAATCAAAATCACAATGAGATACCATCTCATGCCAGTTAGAATGGTGATCACTAAAAAGTCAGGAAACAACAGTTGCTCACGAGGCTGTGGAGATATAGGAATGCTTTTACACCATTGGTGGGCGTGTAAATTAGTTCAACCATTGTGGAAGACAGTGTGGCGATTCCTCAAGGATCTAGAACCAGAAATACCATTTGGCCCAGCTATCCCATTAATGAGCACATACTTAAAGGATTATAAATCATTCTACTGTAAAGACACATGCACACATATGTTTACTGCAGCACTATTTACAATAGCAAAATCTTGGAACCAATCCAAATGCCCATCAATGATAGACTGCATAAAGAAAATGTGGCACATATACACCATGGAATACAATGCAACCATAAAAAAGAATGAGTTCATGTCCTTTGCAGGGACATGGATGAAGCTGGAAGCCATCATTCTCAGCAAATGAACACAGGAACAGAAAACCAAACACTGCATGTTCTCACTCAAGGCAAAAACCAATTGAAAGACTTTTATTGTTCCTTTATTCCCTATCTAAGACAATGCTACTCTGTCTCACTCTGTCACTAAGTGATTGTTTCAAGGAAGGGGGAGATGGGTTCTGATCTCTCTTAACACTTCCACCAGCAAATACTGTGTGCATTTGGTCATATTGGTCGTATTGCATCATAACTCTCTTAACCTCATGTAAGGCAATTTCAGTAGTGATAGCTACACACAATTTTATTTCTTCAGTGGAACCACTAAGGAGCTAAGCACTAAGTTCGTCTCAGCTTTCTTTTCTTTTTTTTTTTTTGAGACAGAGTCTCACTGTGTCACCCAGGCCAGAGTGCAATGGCATAATCTCGGCTCACTGCAACCTCTATCTCCCAGGTTCAAGGGATTCTCCTTCCTCAGTCTCCTGAGTAGCTGAGATTACATGTGTGCACCACCACACTCAGCTATTTTTTGTATTCTTAGTAGGGGTGGGGTTTTGCCATGTTGGCCAGGCTGGTCTCAAATTCCTGACCTCAAGTGATCCGCCCATCTTTGCCTCCCAAAGTGCTGGGGTTACAGGTGTGAGCCACTGTGCCTGGCCTCCATCTCAGTTTTCTAACAGAATCATTAAATAGCAAGTAAGCATTAACGAAGAGGAGTGTGACTTCTTACATGTGTTCTGTAAACATTGCATGTACTCTTTCCATATTGTAATACAGACACACACACGGAGTTTGGGAAGGATCACACAAATCCTATCAAAAATTTCTTAATCATCATTATTTGTTAGCTCCATTGTCCTACTAAAAGAAAATGACAACAAATCATTACATGGTAGTAACAGAGAATTTGCCTCGGGTTTCCCATAACAATCTCCTCAAAAATTTAAAATATAGTTTTAAAAAATATATAGTAGCCGGGCGTGGTGGCTCACGCCTGTAATCCCAGCACTTTGGGAGGCCGAGGCAGGTGGATCACGAGGTCAGGAGATTGAGACCATCCTGGCTAACATGGTGAAACCCCGTCTCCACTAAAAATACAAAAAAATTAGCCGGGCGTGGTAGCGACACCTGTAGTCCCAGCTACTCGGGAGGCTGAGGCAGGAGAATGGCATGAACCCGGGAAGCGGAGCTTGCAGTGAGCCGAGATCGCGTCACTGCACTCCAGGCTGGGCATAGAGCAAGACTCTGTCTCAAAAAAAAAAAAAAAAAAAAAAATATATATATATATATATATGTTAAAGAGCAAATAACACAAAATGACCCATAATCTCACTACCCACATAAACTCATTGACATTAAAAAAAAATAAAGTAATATATTAATGGAAATTCAAATATTCCAATAGCTTTTTAGGAAAAAAAAAGGACACTACATTTAACGCATTGGTATACGATGTGACCCAATTTTAGAGAATGTGTGTGTTTGTGGAAAATGCATCTTTAGAATTGATGCATTATGTTATTTCTTTCCAGACATTTTTCTTTGTGTATTTTTAATATAGTTGATATATACATATGTAAAATGTATATACTGTTTTGCCCTTTTTCACTTAATATTATCATATAAACATTACATTAGTGCTTTTTAAAATTAATGATTATCTTTTTAATGTAACTTATTTAATTAAATAAGATTTAAATATTACATTATAATTAGCTTAGCCATTTTCTTAGTTGTTTCCAGAGTTTGCTCTTATAATTAATATTTTTTCCCAAGTCAAACTGTATCTAGCTTTATTAAAGATACTCTTCATAAACAATTATGATATTTCAGGCAAGACATGGGCAGACAATTGTTAACAGTGTACAACAACATTCCAACTTCCTCCTTCAGTGGACCATCAAAATTAGAAAGCCACTATAAAAACCAATGAAATCTGACTAAAACACCAAAAGCAATGGCAACAAAAGCCAAAATAGACAAATGGGATCTAATTAAACTAAAGAGCTTCTGCATGGCAAAACAAACTACCATCAGAGTGAACAGGCAACCTACAGAATGGGAGAAAATTTTTGCAATCTACCCATCTGACAAAGGGCTAATATCCAGAATGTACAAAGAACTTAAACAAATTTACAAGAAAAAAACAAATCAAAAAGTGGGCAAAGGATATGAACAGACACTTCTCAAAAGAAGACATTTATGCAGCCAACAGACACATGGAAAAATGCCAACCATCAAATTCTCCTTCTCTCCAGAAACCAACTGGGTGTCCAACAATTCAACTCAATTCAATTCAGTTATGATACTAGCTACATGGTGTTAGTATCAGATGGCACAAGTGAAAGGGCCCGGTCCCACAAGACTGCCCACAAGATTTCAGATGCCAATCACAAGTCTGAGCCTCCCATACTTCTGCCTTAATGGCTATAAACTGGGGGTTTCCACAACCCTCTCCTCAGTTTCAATAATTTGCTAGAATGGCTTGTAGAACTCAGGAAATCATTATAGCGACATTTAGCAGTTTATTTATAAAGGATATTATAAAGGATACAGATGAACAGGCAGAGGACAAGGTGTGAAACAGGGGAGATGTGCAGAGCTCCAGTGCCCTCCCTGGGCACCCCACCCTCTTGGTATAACTGTAGCAGGTCCATTGCCCCATGTGCACAGCAAGTCAGTAGGCAGAGACACCAGGGCGCAGCAGAGAAAGAGGTTTAATTGTAGGGTCTCCGAACTAGGAGATGGGAGGAAACCTCAACTCCGTCTCCCCAAGTAATCTGGGGCTAGAGATTTTGTGGGCTTTTTTTTTTTTTTTTTCTTTTGCGATAGAGTTTTGCTTGTGTTGCCCAGGCTGGAGTTCAATGACGCCTTCTTGGTTCATTACAACCTCTCCCTCCCAGGTTCAAGTGATTCTCCCGCCTCAGCCTCCAGAGTAGCTGGGATTACAGACTCCCACCATCATGCCCAGCTAATTTTTGTATTTTTAGTAGAGACAGGGGTTTCACCATGTTGGCCAGGCTGGTCTCGAACTCCTGACTTCAGGTGATCCACTCTCCTGGACCTCCTAAAGTTTACAGGCATGAGCAACTGCGCCTGGCCTGGGGCTAGAGAGTTTAAGGGTTTTGGAGTGGGGTGAAGTGTGAAGATCACTGATTGGTTGAAGAGTGCAGGGAAAAGTCTTAGGACAGAAAGATGAAGAAGCTGTATTCTCATGCTGATTCCATTTCTCTGTGGGGGTCTTCAAACTGGTTGGTGTCAGCTGTTTCACTGGAGTTTGGGATCTGAAAACATCTTAAGCAACCTTTAAACAAAAGCCATAAGATTCTAATGGCGGTGATCCTGTCTATAGGAATAATGGGGGTGCAAATGGACAGTATCTAGTGCTATTGACTTTCAGCAACAAGGAAGTGAGCCAAAGCGCAACCTGATTAAGGCTTAATTATAATGAAATTTCTGCACAGAACTCAGCATGAAATCCTTGTCAACCCCTGTGGGGATGGCTTCATCAGCTGCTCGATGTGTTTGCCAACTCAGAAGCTCTCTGAAGCCCTTTGTTTAGGGTTTTTATGGAGCTTCTATTACGTAGGCGTGATTGCTTAAACCACGGGCCATTGGTGATTTACTCAATCCAGCCTGTCTCTCCCTCCCTCAGGGGTGAGTAGGGCTGAAAGTTCCAATCCTCTATAATCACATGTTTGGTTCCTCTGGCAACCAGCGCCCATCCTGAAGCTATCTATGGGCTTCCAGCCACCAGTCATCTAATTAACATAATTCATGTACACTTGAAAAGAGCTTGTTGTAAATAACAAAAGATGCTCCTGTCACCTCGATTGCTCAGAAAATTCAAAGAGTTTTAGAAGCTCTGTGCCTGGAACCAGGGATAAAAACCAGCCATTTTAACAGAAGATGCTCCTGTCACTCCTATCACTCGGGAAGTTACAAGAATTTTAGATTCTCTGTACCAGAAACTGGGGCTGAAGACCAAATATGTATTTCTTCTGATATCACAGTATCACAGTCCTTATCAGGCTGCCAGTGGAAAAGAGGTAGAAAGTTATCCAAAAGTCACATTTTCACGTAGGAGAGAAAAGGTTTTGCTAACACGGCACCCACAAGCTTCTTTATCAACAAAGTAACTCATCATTGAAACCTGTATGCTCTATTTATATTTTCAGTATACATTAGTTGGCCAAAACATAGGTATAAAAGTAAGGATAGCAACCAAAGGAGAAATCACTTCTGTACCAGAGAAGTTTAAATGGATATGCCTGGCAACCTACTGTAAACCAAAAATAAAATTATAAGCCTCCTCAACCATCTGAATGGACCCCTCTTCTTGGCCAAGGGCATTCCAAAGTTGACCTGAAAATTCCAGCCATAATGGGAAGTGGGTGTTGGACATGCCTCATTCTACCCTCCTCCCTTTTGGAATTACTGATAAAACGGACTCTTTAAGTCTGATAAGAAACATTTACAATCTATTCTCTCTGAAGCCTGCTACCTGGAGGCTTCACCTACATGATAAAGCCTTGGTCTGCACAACCCCTTATCTTAACGCAGATATTTCTTTCTATTGATTCTAAGTCTTTAGACAATAACTACACTCTTTCAGAGAAAGAAAATAAATAATTCAACAATATTAGAAATGAAGTGAATGAATTCCTAATTTCAAGGGACCCATTGAGAACCCAGCATAGCAGGCAAAATAAAGATATACACCAAAGCACATTATTATAAAATGTCAGAACATTGGAGACAGAAAGAAGCTAATAGAGAGGAAAATAAAATCACGGGAAAGGGTAAAGAATCGGAATGACTTCTCAATAGCCACTCTGGTAGTAGAAGTCAATAAAGAAATGTTTTTTAAAACAAAAATGTTTTTAAGTTCCCTTTTATTTAGGTTGAAATAAGCTGTACAAAATTGATATTTCTGACCAAAAATAACAGCCATATTTTCTATCATATTTATAGATAAACCACAAAACATTTATTGTAGTCAGTTTTTCAGGTTTTGATTTTAATCTAGATAAGGAAGTAGACATAGTTATGAAAAAAGAAGAGACCAGACACATCAGCTGTCTGTAACCAGTGCTTCTGATTCTGTCTTGACCATGAAACTAAAGTGTTCCACATACACCTGATGAAAAGCTTATGACACAGGAAAACATCAGCTTGACAAAGGAATGCAAACAGCAACAAGCAGAAGGAGAACAATGATGCCAGGCTCTTCCATTCAAACTTGTTAATTTAGGGTCACTTGATAAAGATCAGACCTACAATGCCACCCTTGTTGGGTGAACTCACTGCTTCTCTCACTCTCTGGTAATTCCCCTAACTGTGCGTTAAAGGGTTTTTTTGTTTTTTTGTTTTTGTTTTTGTTTTGTTTTGTTTTGTTTTGTTTTGTTTTTGAGACAGAGCCTCGCTCTGTCACAAGGCTGGAGTGCATTGGTACGATCTTGGCTCGCTGCAGACTCTGTCTCCCAGGTTCACTGATTCTCCAGCCTCAGCCTCCTGAGTAGCTGGGACTACAGGCATGTGCTACCACGCCCAGCTAATTTTTGTATTTTTAGCAGAGACTGTGTTTCACCATGTTGGCCAGGATGGTCTCAATCTCTTGACCTTGTGATCGACCTGCCTCGGTCTCCCAAAGTGCTGGGATTACAGGTGTGAGCCACCGCGCCCGGCCATGTGAAGGGTTTTTAACAGTGTACTGAAAAGTCCTACTAGTGAAAGGTGTGTTGTAAGATTCACTGTGACATTTTATGAAACGTATTCATTCCTCCTATACCTACCCAAAATGTATTCCTTCAAAGTACTGATAACTAACGTAACTTCAAAGTACTGGATCCACAGTGATACTAAATGCTGTATCTGAAATGATTTTAAAACAATTCTACCTGCCTGGGCAACAGGGCAAAATCCCATGTCTACAAAATATACAAAAATTAGCCAGGAACGGTGGCACGTGCCTGTAGTCCCAGCTACTCAGGAGGTTGAGGAGGAAGAATCGCTTGAGCCTGGGAGATTGAGGCTGCAGTGAGCCCTGACTGTGCCATCTCAAAAAAAAAAAAAAAAAAAAAAAAAAAGGGATTCCAGAGTGCCAGCACCAGAGAGTATGCAGAAATGGAATTCCACGCTTGTACATCTTTCAAATTTTTCCTCCAAATATCAAGAGTTTGGGACCAGCCTGGCCAACATAGTGAAACTGCATCTCTACTAAAAATACAAAAAACTAGCTGGGCATGGTGGTGCGTGCCTGTAATTCCAGCTTCTGGGGAGGCTGAGGCAGGAGAATCACTTGAACCCAGGAGGTGGAGGCTGCAGTGAGATTATGCCACTGCACTCCAGACTGGGCAACAGAGACTCTGTCTCAAAACAAACAAACAAAAAATAAAATAAAATAAAATAAACATCCTTTGAGGTATTTTTAATTATTTCTGAATCACCTGTAGGTAGTTCTTACTTGCTGTATAGAGTTTGATATGTGCATCTACAGTTAAATCCAGATCATGTCTTATATCAAAATTTATGCTAAGTAAAACCAAGTTATTTAACCTGTCAAAGTTTTCCTCAGCTATAATTTGAGATGCTTTCGTTTACTTCATAGTGTTCACTCTCAATCTTCATTATAGGAAGAATACACAGGACTTTCAACAATGTATACACATTAGGGAGTTTTATTGATGTCAGGCACATAGAGGGCTTCAAACATGCGGATGGATGCTCTGCTTCTTTCCCTCTGTGTTTCCACTTGATTCTCCAGCAGTGAAACTGGCTGAGAGCATGTTCCGATTGGCTCAGTCACTTCAGCTAAAGTCAGCTTAGTGTTTCTCCGATGTGTCGAATTTGAGCTTTCCCATGACACAAGGTGCCAGAGATCAGCATTTGTGAGCTATGAGACGTTGTTCTGAGAATAAATCTTTGAGTTCCAGAGTAATGTGCTACACTGTTGGAACACACAGAGATTCCTTATAGTAACTCTCAGAGGTTCGTTGAGATTCTAGGTTACCTTGCTGAGCTCTGCAGAATTTCCCAGAGACTTTTATTTGAATATCAAGATCGGTTAACAAATTCATGGCTTCCTCAAATTCACGACAAGTTTTGTCATGAATACTTTTGTCACCGATACTTCATTAGTGATACAATACCACCATGAAGCTGCTGGCTGCAAAGAAAACATCAGAGATTTTCCCCCTAGAGATTTTTTTCCCAAAGCCTCTTGTAAGATAAGATATTTTTAAGAACAATTATAAAAATAAAATCAAGGCTGGGAGTGATGGCTCTCACCTGAATCCCAGCACTTTGGGAGGCCAACGTGGGAGGATCACTTGAGCCCAGGGGTTTGAGAGCAGCCTGGCCAATCATAGTGAGACCCTGTCTCTATTAATAAAAAAAAAAAAGAAATTAAAATACATGAATGCACTGCAGAGTACGAATGCTTAGCCAGCTGTACAGTTATGTCATCTGAGACTTGTGCCACCATTTATGTCTCTAAATATAAAACAAATGCTGGCAGGAGATCCAGTAACATTTCAAAAGCATCATGCCTATCTGTCCATTGAGAATAACAAATCACCTTCAATTCATTATTCCTTTCTTTGTTGTTCTGAGAAAGGACAGAAATTACATAGTCAAGTTCTAAAAGCAGTTGTGGTGAAGGATGAATAACAAACTTCCTCAATCCTTCATAATACAACAGATATCCCCATAATAGGCACTGATTTTGCCAACCACATATTTAATTTTTAATTTTTTAATTTTAATTTTTTTTATTTTTTGAGACAGAGTCTCCATCTGTTGCCCAGGCTAGAGTGCAGTGGCACAATCTTGGTTTACTGCAACCTCCGCCTCCCGAGTTCAAGCAATTCTCCTGTCTCAGCCTCCCTGGTAGCTGGGATTACAAGTGTTTGCCACCACACCCAGCTAATTTTTGTGTTTTCACACCCAGCGGGGTTTCACCATGTTCACCAGGCTGGTCTCGAACTTCTGACCTCAAGTGATCCTCCCACCTTGGCCTCCCAAAGTGTGGGATTACAGGCATAAGCCACCATGCCTGGCCTGCCAACCACATATTCAAGACACGGGAAGAGCAGAATGTGTAGATAGTGTGGGGATATTTCAGTTAAAGTCTTGAAGCAGCAACCTCCATTTCTGAAGAAAATCTATTGGCCATAACGTACACCTGGCCACAACAGTACTCCACATTTAGCCCCACTTCTGGATTTTTGTAGTGTGAGATCACACAACCAAAATGGCTGCATCAGCTTCACGAGGAAGAAGCTCACATATTTCTCTGTCAGGTAAGAGACTCATCAATAAACCTCACCGTCCCGAGCTGGTGTTCTTTCTCTGCTATGTCCACCACAGCATCAGTGATCACAGAAAAGAAGTATGACTCCCTTACTTCCTGGGGCTTTCTTCCCAAAGGCAGCTCTCACAGATCTCTAGCAGCTGTTCCTGATGTTTTCCAGCAGAACAGCTGGAAAGACACTGTTGCCTCAAAGGGCTTTCTCAGGACCTCGTCACCAGAATTTATCTGGTACCTTAGCAATGTTTGAAAGATATCAGGAGTAAAGAGACCTTCCCAGATTTAATCAGACTCATGTCCATCCAGAGGTAGGTTTTGTTTTCTCAAAAGAATAAACATTTAAATAAAGATTTTGGGTATTATTTGTTTTTCTTCTCTTCAAGGGTTAAAAGTAAAATGTTTTCACCTTGTTCCTCACTCTCTTTTACTGCATTGAGCTTCTGAGTCTTGCTGTCATGGGTTTATGTTTTTGTTCCTGTTCAGAAGTTTTATCAATATTTTTTGTTTTAATTTTGTTTCAGTGTCCTGATTTCATCTTCATTTAATTCTTTTTGATTGACTACTACACTGGAGTGTTTGTTTATTCATCTGAGCAAGATATTAAAAGTTCCTTTAAATAGATGACATTTAAAAGGCATAAATTGGCTTCTCTGACCACCCTCACCCTTCAACTGTCAGCGTATCCTCCTCATTCTTCTTGGATGCAGGACAAGAGTTCAGGTACGAGCTATAATACAGGTGGGCTGTCTGCTGGGGTGTGCCTGGTCTAGCCTCCTTGGGCTGAGCCGGTATGCAAGCCAGACTCAGCTGGGGTGGGCCAAGTGGGTGGGGTGCCTCCTGCAGCGGGTAGCACGGCCAAGGGAGGTCCAGGCTGGGGAGTGGTACGTCGCTGGCTGGAGATCTCGGCTGCCAAAGTGACCAAGAAAAAAGTATTGTGTCAATATCATCTGGAGGTAAGAAAATATTACACATTCACAGACACATAAAAGTATATCCAAACCCAGATAGAGAGCTTACAGTTTTAATTTTAAAATTTTAGCCAATGCTATATTTCATCCAAGCAGAAATACAAAAATATCTGAAGCAGTTCTCCCCCAATTAAGTACAAATTCTTAATAGATTTAATTCAAAAAATACAAAATAGACCAACAGGAAGAAAGGAACAAACTGCTGTTTTTCACCTCCAGAGACAAGATTTCTATAAACCATTTAATTAGTTTATAAAGACCACCAAAATATAAAAATAAAAAATAAAAAGCATAACTTGTTTTTGAAAAAATGCATAAATATTTTCAATTGAATTATTTGACTCCAACTTTCTTTTCTGAGATTTTTAGCCTTCTTTGTGTGCTCTTAGATTTTTCGTCAGTCCCTGTTCTAGTTATCTACTGCTGCAAAACAAACCACACCTCTATACCTAGCAACATGAAAACAACAATTTTATTATCCTAGTGGAATTCAGATAGAGCATGGTGCGGATATTTTGTCTCTGCTCCATGATGTCCGGGGCCTCAGCTAGGACGACTCAAATGCTGAGGGGTGACTTGAAAGGCTGGAAATGGAACCATCTGGAGGCTTCTTCACTCACAGATCCAGTGCCTGGGCTGGAATGACACGAAGGCTGGGCTCAGTTGCGGCTGCTGACCACAGAACTTACATATGGCCTCTCTCTATGGCTTGAGATTCCTGCAGAATGGTGGTCAAGCTCCAAGAGGGAGCTTCCCAAGAGTGAAGGTTCCCAGAGATCCAGGCAAAAGCTGCATGGCCTTCTATAGCCTAGTCTCAGAAGTCACAAAGCATCTCTTCTTCCATATTCTGTTGCAGGGATCAGCAAACTATGGCCCAATGCCAAATCCATCTGCAATGTCTTCTTTCAAAATAAAGTTTTGGCTGGGTGCGATGGCTCATGCCTGTAATCCCAGCACTTTGGGAGGCTGAGGCAGGCAGATCACAAGGTCAGGAGTTCAAGACCAGCCTGGCCAACATGGTGAAACCCTGTCTCTACCAAAAATACAAAAATTAGCTAGGCATGGTGGCTTGTGCCTGTGATCCCAGCTACTCAGGAGGCTGAGGCAGGAGAATCACTTGAACGTGGGAGGCGGAGGTTGCAGTGAGCCGGGATTATACCACTGCACTTTAGCCTGGGCAACACAGTGAGACTCTATCTCAAAAACAAAAAATAACAATAAAATTTTAAAATGAAGTTTTATGGGAACATAGTCATGTTTAATCATTTATGTACTTTCACACTACACACTACAATGGCAGAGTGAGTTAGTTGCAATAGAGATCGTATAGTTTGCAGTCTAAAATGTTTGCTGTCTTGCTCTTTACAGAAATAGTTTGCAGATCCCTGCTCTATTAAAGCAATCTCAAGCCTGCTCAGTGCCAAGGGACAGGAATAGACCCCACCCTTGGTGGGAGGTGTGTCAAAAAAGGTGCAGTCATTTAAAAAAAAAAAAAAAAAAAGAATCACCACAATTCCTGTTTGCCTCATATTTTTATTCTCATTTGTTTTTTTAATTTTGTAAGCTACTTATAAGAGCTCTTCTAACTATTTGAATGTATGCTAAAGTCATTTCGGTTAAGAGAAAGTTAAAAAATGGAAGTCAGTGATGTTATTTCAAGTTACAGTCTTTTGAAACTTCCCAATGTCAGCTCCTTTAGGTAAATATTTGGGTAATAATTCTTCCAAAGAAAGGTTAGGAAGGTTAATTTTTGTTTAGAATTAAAGGACAAAGAAGACCTTTATTTTAGTTCCTTAAAAAAAAAATAGTTACTTTAAAAAAAAAAAAGAAAGAAAAAAAGGGCTGAGCATGGTGGCTCACGCTTGTAATCCCAGCACTTTGGGAGGCCGAGGTGGGCAGATCACAAGGTCAGGAGTTTGAGACCAGCCTGACCAACATGGTGAAACCCCGTCTCTACTAAAAATAGAAAATTAGCTGGTCATGGTGGCAAGTTCCTGTAATCCCAGCTACTCGGGAGACTGAGGCAGGAGAATCACTTAAAGCTGGGAGGTGGAGGTTGCAGTGAGCTGAGATTGAGCCACTGCACTTCAGCCTGGGTGACAGAGCGAGACTCCATCTCAAAACAAAACAAAACAAAGGTAAATGGTAAACACTTGTTGAAACAGTTAAGTCTCTCACTTGGTCAACAAGTTTCAGGTTATATAAATCATTCCCTATTGATGAATATTTTTATTTAAACATGCTATATTGGTACTATTTTAATTAAACTGTACAGTGAAGGAGTTGAGTAGGCAGTGGTTTTTAACCCTGGTTACATATTTAAATCAGGGGAGCCAAGACCCCTATCCTAGATAATCAAATAGGACCTCTGGAGATGGGGCCACCACAGATTTTAAAACCTCCTCAAATGATTTTAATATTCAGCCAGGGCAGAGAAATATGTGGCTAGGTGACTGTAGGCTCTTTCCAGAGGGTAAATTCTGTGAATGTAAGGGGGATGTGAAAATGGGAAGTTTTCCCAGTATATTTGCTGCTTATACTACTAAGAAAATTATTTGGAATGACTGTTTGTATGTTTTTACCATGTATGATTAATATGGTAACCAACATGACTTCAACATCTCATGGTCATTTGAACTACCTGAGTTAGCCAGAACCTAAGTCAAATGTTTCGATTTTCACATATCTTTTGACCTACAAATTATTTCTGTCATTCTATACTACACGTTTACTCTGAAATAGACCTTGTATTTCGTTTGTTTGTTTGTTAATGAACGTGCTACTATGGCATCATTTTCAGTATGACATTGGCATGTGTCTGTAAATATGTATTAAGATTGTGTTTCTCAGACAAGTGTGCCCATGCATCACTTAGGGAATCTTGTTAAAATTGAAATTCTTATTCAATAGGTCTAGGGTGAGAATCTGGTCTAAGAATCTGGATTGTTTTTTCTCCCTTATCGTTATCTACAAAGGATCTGCATTTCTAACAAGCTCCTGAATTATGTTTATGCTATCTGTCTACCATCCATGCGCTACAGCTTACGCAGCAAGGCATTAACAGATCCATCCAGACTGATTTCACTTAGAACTGCAAGTTAGCCTCAGTATTAATTGAGGAAAAGAATAGGGTCCCAGGAAAAAGAAGGGGTGCTAGAGTCATTAAAAATTTTTATGCTTTGCATAATGGCACTCCTTCTTTTATTTTTTAAAAGAAATAACCCGTTGAGAAAACTATAGAACTTTGTCACTGGTTCTTTCCATAGGTTTCATCAATTATTTTCTTCGGCCGCGTGACACCTGTCGTCTACAGTATAAGCTCATGCACTGGATATTTCTAAAGGCAGATTTAGCGGCTAAGAGCCCATTTCATTAGAGACACATCTCATTAGGATGGTACAGTGGGACAATGCACTGGGCTGGATGTCAGAAGACCTGAGTTCTTGTCTTTATTGCTTTTTGAGTGTGTGACCTTGGGCAGGTCACTTAATCTCATTGAGCCTCAGTCTTGTCCTTAAAGCTAGGCCAATAATCCCTGTCTACCATACAGGGTATTAAGAAGAGCAAATGAGAGGGCTGTGAAAGTACTTTGTAAATTACAAAGTGACTTAGACTTTGTCTAGTTACACTAATAACTTAGTGTAAGTTATTATTGTCCATGTGGTACTGACTGTAGGCCTACATGTAGAAACACATTGGCTTTTGATGCTGTTAACCCTCAACTTTCTTTATCAGTAGAAGGCGCATTAGCAAGAATTAGATGATGAATGAGCCACACGGAGTCTTTCTCTGTCTGGGTTCAAAGAATGAAAGAATCAAAGAACGAAAAGATGGAGTCTTAAGAGTCAGAGAAAGGCAGGGCTTGGTGGCTCATGCCTGTAATCCCAGCACTTTGAAGGAGGCTGAGGCGGGCAGATCATCTGAGGTCAGGAGTTCGAGACCAGCCTGGCCAACATGGCGAAACCTTGTCCCTACTAAAAATGCAAAAAAATGAAAAAAATGGTAGTATGAACCTATAGTCCCAGCTACTCAGGAGGCTGAGGCATAAGAATCGCTTAAACCCAGGAGGTGGAAGTTTCAGTGAACCGAGATTGCACCACTGCACTCCAGCCTGGGTGACAGAGCAAGACTGTCTCAAAAAAAAAAAAAAAAAAAAAAAAAAAAAAAAAAAAAAAGAATCCTAGGGAGAAATGGTCAATTCAAATTTCCTTATTCATGTGTATTATATACTTGACCTTTGTTTCCTTTCCAATTCCTTGTCTGGCATTGGAAAACACCAGTGATGTTGATGGGAAGGTCTATGCAACTGCTTGTGAATAAAAGCCAGTTTTGAATTAAAAAAATAGAAGAAAAAACCAGGTTTCTCTGATCCTTTCACATAACTCAGTGTAGAGGAGTAGTTAATACCATGTCTTTCCTTCACTCTCTAGAATGCTTGCTGTAGACTGGTAATTTACTCTTATGGTTATTAAGCAAACAAAGAGGCTTGGCTTTCATTACAATAGAGGAAGAAAAATATTAGTTTAGAAAGAAACATATTTGGCCAGGAGCAGTTACTTATGCCTGTAATTCTAGTACTTTGGGAGTCTGAGGTGGGAGGATCACTTAAGCCCAGGAGTTGGTAACCAGCCCGGGCAACATGGTGAAACCCTGTCTCTACAAAATACACAAAAAATTAGCTGGGCATGGCGGTGCACGCCTGTAGTTCCAGCTACTCGGGAGGCTAACGCGGGAGGATCGCTTGAGCCCGGGAGGTTAAGGCTGCAGTGAACTGTGATCATGCCGCTGTACTTCAGCCTGGGTGACAGAGTGAGACACTGTCTCAAAAAAACAAAAGGAAAGAAAAAAGCTGATTTAGCTCTTGTGGTTGGATAAAAAGTCTACATGATGAGATAGCTAGTGAGTCCATAAATCACCTCAGGGTGGTAGTCTGCAAATGGGAAATTGAGTTAACTTTCTTGTGGGTATGGCAAATACCTTTTTTTTTTTTTTTTTTTTTTTCTGAGACGGGGTCTCCCTCTGTCACCCAGGCTGGAGTGCAGTGGTGTGATCTCGGCTCACTGCAAGCTCCACCTCCTGGATTCACGCCATTCTCCTGCCTCAGCCTCCCGAATAGCTGGGACTACAGGTGCCTGCCACCACGCCCGGCTAATGTTTTGTATTTTTAGTAGAAACGGGATTTCACCGTGTTAGCCAGGATGGTCTCGATCTCCTGACCACATGATCTGCCCGCCTCAGCCTCCCAAAGTGCTGCGATTACAGGCATGAGCCACTGCGCCTGGTTGCGAATTTTTTATTAGTTAACCTCAGATATTTTCATAAACACGTTTCAGAGTCCCCCAAACTCTGTTTTGGATGGATATAGAAAGTTTTTTGATAATTTTCTTGTAAAAAATTTCCACAATGACAGAAATTCATCCTTACTGTTCAGTTCACCTGGAGCCAGTGATCCAGTACCTGACTTTCCAAATTGAGGTTTTCACACTAAAATAACTTGCTGCTTCTATCTCCGGGGCTGTTTCATGAGCAGAGCAGTCAGTGTTCTTCAATTTGTGGCTGCCCACATCCTGACCCTGATAATCTTTCTTGTTAGCAGTCAGAGATGCGTCTACTGACCTGTGCATATGTTGCAGATAGATACTCTCTGAAATCTACCCTTGGTGGCTGGTGACTTTGCTATCATTGCAGGAAGTGTGATGGGTGCTATGTGTATTTTGTGATAAGAACTACTTGTTAAGCTTTGAGTGAAAGCCAGAGCCTCAGACACCATTCCACTGAGAAAACTTAAGACATCTAATATAACATATCAGGCATGTGATACGGTTATTTACCTGTCTTTTCCAGAGTACTGCATCTGGAACATGTATGTAGGAATTTCCTTACTAGTTTTAGTTTTAATAAGCACTTTTTTTTTATTTTTATTTTTTAGAGGTAGGGTCTTACTTTGTTGCTCAGGTTGGAGTGCAGCAGTGTAATCATGGCTCACTGCAGCCTCAAATTCCTGGGCTCAAGTGATCCTCCCTCCTCAGCCTCCTAAGTAGCTAGGACTGCAGGCATGTGTCACCACATCTGGCTTTTTTCTTTTCTTTTTTTTTTTTTTTTGTAGAGACTTGATATGTTCCCTAGGCTAGTCTCTAACTCCTGGCCTCAAGCAATCTTTCAGCTTCAGCTTCCCCAGGTATTGGGATTACAGGTGTGAGCCATTGTGCCCAGCCTTAATAAGCACTTTGACTCTTTGGGGAAAACCAAGGTAAAAGCATGAGAACCCCAGGATAATTTCCTATTGAATTTCTAGAACATAAGTACCCTAATTATGGTGTTATTTTCATCTAATCTAATTTATCCCTGGGAACGTTGCCTGAGTATGACCGGCTATTCTTAAGGAAGCCTAACTTTCTAGTACAGTGTATTTCAGAAGCCACCATCATAAGGATGTTAGAGAACCCCTTCAGTATCCTTGGCCTGCCATTCAGTCCTATTTTTAGAGGGAGGCTGGGGAGTGCTAGTCTGTCTGGTCGCTCAGGGATCTCTGAAATGTTCAGAGTAGACCCAGAGGACTGGTCTTTGGCTAAGAGGTTCTCTTTGGTCTTGTGTTAGCTATTAAAGAGAATTCCAGGGGAACAGTATATCCGGTACTCTAGGTTACCCAAGCATTTTTTCCTTTAAAGAATTCCAGAGCATTCAGTTTGGCTCAGAATATTTGGAGCCTAACTGAAGCAAAAGCAGACCTTTCCTGGGGTAGCCGTGGGCTAGAATAGTTTTACCCCATCTCCCCCTCTGTCATCCTACAGTTTCCTGAAGATTCATCGAGGTTCAATGTGGGTTACCCAAGGACTTATGTACATTCCAAGGATGCCGAAAGATGCACAGCAGTGCTTATCTTTAATTCTACTAGATAAATTTTACTCATGCCGTGGCTCATGCCTGTAATCCCAGCACTTTGGGAGGCCAAGGTGGGCTGATTACCTGAGGTCAGGAGTTCGAGACCAGTCTGGCTAACATGGCGAAACCCCGTCTCTACTAAAAATACAAAAAATTAGCCAGGCATGGTGGCACGTGCCTGTAATCCCAGCTACTGGGGAGGCTGAGACAGGAGAATTGCTTGAACCTGGGAGGCAGAGGTTGCAGTGAGCCCAGATCGCGCCTCAAAAAAATTTTTTTTTTTTTGCTCTACCCAAATGAACAGAATAAACAAGCATCACTATGCACCGTTTGTGGGGGGTCAACATTCCCATTGCCTAAAATAAAAGTGCATTCTTGTTTGATATGCTGACACTAGGTGGGATATGACAAGGCTTAGATATGCTGGTAAGGGATACTTCAAGAAAACATATTGAAATAATATCTTTTAAAGTTTATAAAATAAACTTTGTCCATTTTTTTTCTGTTCTTGTATTTATTGAGCTCAATCCCAGTTTATTTTCAGAAGTCATCTCAGACATAGTAGTGGGTGCCAGAGCATTCCTACCAACCAGGAATACTATGTATATATGGGTGTATTTATCTCCTCCCTTACCCACTGTACCTTAGAACCAACCAAGAATTTCAGCATAATAAACTGATCCTTATCACACTGTCCTTGCAGATTGACTTCAGCCTTTAAACTGGCTGTACTTTGAGCCCCTACCTTGTCAAAACAGATCTACCTAGAAGTGGAAGAGTCCAAATTCAGAATAAAAAGTTGGCCAATGGTAAAGGAATATAGTAGCTTCCAAATCCCACTTCACATTTGCATCCCATTATAATAAAATGGTTCTTTTTTGACACAGCCCCTCTGACATTTTGACATATTCATCTTTGGGTAGAGTCCTCTGTTTCTGTTATTCCTAGAATAATCTTCATTTTTATCAAGTAATGGACCCTGAATTCTACTACTTTTTCCCAGTTTTCCCTGTGTAGGGTATTGCAGGGTTTTCTAGCTGAGTTGTTTGTTGACTCTTAACAGTTGTCAGAAAATGTGCAATAAAAATAATTTCTAACACTAACAATAGCAAGGCACAGAATCTCTTGGAAGCTACAATCAATGCAGCATCAACCCTGTCCTCCAGCAGCTGAGATGCTGGGGATTGAATTTCTCTGAATAAGCTTGTCATCCATCAGCATCTGTGTCATTATAAGAATAAACATCTCTCTGGAGTAGAAGAATGGGCAGGAAATGAATAACGGTACTCTTCTATAAGTAGTCTACCCACAGAAGCATATAAAGGTGCATCTATACCAGCCTGTTTTAAGAGTAAAATATGGAGGAGAACGGCTTAATCCCCTCCAATGTGGCATAGAAACCACACAGGAATGTTTCGATGTGAAGACAGATCTCAGGGTTTCCTTCTGCCCTGATATTTCTGAAGCCTGTGTTGTTAAAATTAGTTTTCTTAGTCTCTTTTTCACTATTGCTATTGTCTCATTAAAGTAGCTTTTTTGTAAGAGTCTTGCAGAGTCCACAAAAAGCCTAAAACTGCTTTAGCACAAATATAGAAGTCATAGTAAAATCTAGAAAACTACCTGATGTTTTCTGATTTCTTAAGCTGTAATTATTAGTAACAAAGGATTTATGGGATTCCAGAAGATGGAATCTCACAAATGCCAAACCAACTGTTTGATTTCACAGACAAGATTGATGGCAGCTGGGAAGTTAAATTTTAATTATAGTGAGTAGTTTTATTCTTCCATATTTTAGCAAAGCTTCTATAAAAAGGCTTACTAATTTGAATTTTAATTCTTTTCCTTGTTTCAGCCCCTGCTGAAGGTGATAATGAGCACTAAAATTTTCAGAAGTAAGTAGAGTGCAAAGAGAAAGAAAAAAAGGAAATTGCCACAGCCCTGATTGCCAGCCCTTTAGAACTGATAATATATTCCTTTCCTAGTCAATCCATTCTGTCCCAGAGAACTGGGGATTCTATTGGCTCCAAAAGCATCACATGATAATTTTCAAATGTATAGTGTAAGAAAAGGTCAGTTTCACTAGACTGCCAATAAAGGACAGAATTGCTATTCTTTTCTCTGATCATTTCCCATCCCTTAATCTGTGTTTTTCTTAAGTATTTTGCATACAGTTAAGAGGATAGAGAGGCTTTTGGTGAGAAGAACAAAATTTCTCACTTATATTTTTTCTTTTTCAGGTAAGAACAGAAGTCATCACAACCTTTGTTCTCTGTAGATCCACCAATCTGTACTCTATCCAGAGCATGTTAGAAGACTTCGGTGAACACAGGACCAAACTCCCTACTTCTCTTTTCTCCTTTTAAACCTCTGTAGGAATACAGACAATTTTAGAAATGAGAATATTTAGTTATGGAAAAAGTGAAGACCTTGGTGGGAAGTTTGTTTCTATAGAATGAAAAGCATGAATACTAAATTTATAAAACTTAGTAGGAATCAGAGCCAGACGCGGTGGCTCATGCCTGTAATCCCAGCACTTTGGGAGGCTGAGATGGGTGGATCACCTGAGGTTGGGAGCTCGAGACCAGCCTGACCAATATGAAGAAACCCCACCTCTACTAAAAATACAAAATTAGCTGGGCGTGGTGACGCATGCCTGCAATCCCAGCTACTAGGGAGGCAGAGGCAAGAGAATGGCTTGAACCCAAGAGGCGGAGGTTGTGGTAAGCTGAGACTGCGTCCGTGCACTCCACCGTGGGCAACAAGAACAAAACTCCATCTCAAAAAAAAAAAAAAAATTAGTAGGAACCAGGGAAATAGAAATAGGAACAGTGTGAATTCCCTATAAACTTCCTAATCAGATGACTATAGGATTTGTAATGGAAAAGTGGAACAAAAGGATGTTTCTTAAGAATACGTGTTATTCTTCATTGAAAGTTTTTGTTTGTTTGTTTTTTGTTTTTTGTTTTTGAGACAGGGTCTCACTCTGTCACCCAGGATGGAATGCAGTGGCGTAATCTCAGTTCACTGCAACCTCCACCTCCCGAGTTCAAGCAATTCTCCCACCTCAGCCTCCCTAGTAGCTTGGACCACAGGCGTGTGCCACCACGCCCAGCTAACATTTTTGTATTTTTAGTAGAGATGGGTTTTCACCACGTTGGCCAGGCTGGTCTCAAACTCCTGACCTCAGGTGACCCGCCTGCCTCTGCCTCACAAAGTGCTGGGATTAAAGGGGTGAGCCTCTGTACCTGGCCGATTGGAAGTTTTAAACTATGGACCTTTTAAGTTATGGAAGATTGACAATCAGAAGACAAGTAAGGAAGAGATAGGAGTTAGATGTTCAGGAGGAATACATTAAAACAACAGGTCTGGACTTTTGCTATCTCGTGATAGGCTTTGGCTTAGATTTGCAAAGCTAACATTCCAAAAGTTGTTTCATTTCCAAATAGGTATTACTTAATCTACCACTAGATGCCATTCTCACAGATAATGGTTAACTAGGTCAAAGATTGGCATGCTTTTGATTTTCTTTTTCAAATAATATTCTGCTAAAGAAGCTAAACATAATTAATTCCTAGAATTATCTCTAAATTGAAAGAATTATACACATTAGAAGAGGTTTCAAAGAATATATACTTAGTTATAATTAATTATATCCTATACTTATTCTCAAATACTATAATTATTGCTTATTCTAGTGTTATCCTGCTTACTTCATTTTGTCTAAAAATTCTTTTAGATGGAGTCTTGCTCTGTCTCCCAGGCTGGAGTGCAGTGGTGCAATCCTGGCTCACTGCAACGTCCACCTCCCAGGTTCAAGTGATTCTCTTACCTCAGCCTCCTGAGTAGCTGGGATTACAGGTGCACACCACTATGCCCAGCTAATTTTTGTATTTTTAGTAGAGATGTGGTTTTGCTATGTTGGCCAGGCTGGTTTCGAACTCCTGACCTCAGGTGACTCACCTGCCTAGGCCTCCCAAAGTGCTGAGATTACAAGCGTGAGCCACTGTGCCCAGCCCATTTTATCCAAATCTTCAGGAGAGCAAAATTTTCCAATTTAACCAGGACTATTCATGAATTTGGTCTTCTAAGGACCCAAGCCAGAGTTCTGGGCTCTTCAACAGCTTTGTCAGGTATCAAAACCTCTCTTTTCAGCCTAATGTTAACACACTATACTTTAACAGTGCTAGACTGGTACTGCTAAGCTTGAGTAAGCTTTAGGGAACCTTCTCGGTGCACCTGATTATGTCCCTGAGTCTCAGAGATTTTTTGCTTCCTGAGCTGAAGAAGAAATAGAAGAACACTCCTTCCTGACTACCTTGATGGTTAATTTTATGTGTCAACTTGGCTAGGCTAAGGTGCATGGTCGTTTGGTCAAACACCAGTCTAGATGTTGCTGTGAAGGTACTTTTAAAATGTGAGTAGCATTTAAATCAGTAGACTTTGAATGAAGCAGATCATCCTCCATAATGTGAGCAGATCTCATTCAATCCATTGAAGGCCTTAGGAGCAAAGAGTGAGGTTTCCTGAAGAAGAAATTATCTTCAAGACTACAACATAGAAACCCTGCCAGAGTTGCCGAGCGCGGTGGCTCACGCCTGTAATCCCAGCACTTTGGGAGGCCAAGGTGGGCGGATCACCTGAGGTCAGGAGTTTGAGACCAGCCTGGCCAACATCATGAAACCCCATCTCTATCAAAAATAAAGAATTATCCAGGTGTGGTGGCGGACCCCTGTAATCCCAGCTACTCGGGAGACTGAGGCGGGAGAATTGCTTGAATTAGGGTGGTAGAAGTTGCAGTGAGCTGAGATCATGCCACTGCCCTTCAGCCTGGGTGACAGAGTGAGACCTACCTACCCACCCTACCCCCGCCAAAAACAAAACAAAAAAAACCCTGCCAGAGCTTTTAGCCTGCCCGGTCTGCCCAGTCTGCCCTATAGACTTTGGACTCAAGCCTGCAGCCTCAACTCTTACCTGAATTTTCAGTCTGCTGACCTGCTCTGCAAATTTTAGACTTGCCAGCTCCCAGAATTACACGGGTCACTTCCTGAAAATCTCTCTCTCTCTGTCTCTGTCTCTCTCTCTCTCTCTCTATATATATATATACACACACACACACACACACACACACACACACATACATACAATGTGTGTATATATACACACACACACATACAATGTGTAGGTAGATGGATAGATCTCCTATTGGTTCTGTTATTCTGGAGAACTGTGACTAATACAACTTTTCTAATAAGAAAGTTATTCCTCTATCTCTACTTCCCGCATTTCTTCTATTTGGAACTAGCATTTGTAATTTGCATCCAATACTTGCATTTATTTACAAGCATTTCTTCATGGGCTCATGAAGCTCTAATATATTTCTATTGTGCTGCTTCTTATTTTTATTAAAGAACCTTATCATCCATTTATCTTCTTAAAAAGAGGACATTTCAAAATTACATTTAATAGAAAGTAATGTTATAGCAGAAATACAAAGTGATATCTCCATACTTTGTTACAAATTTTTTTCAGATGGAGCTCTTAAAAACATTTTAAGTCTTGAGTGTATCTACTGGATAACATTCATTTCCTTTTTTTTTGAATATAGTTAACTATATTTAGTGGATTATGGGTGGAGAAGAAGGATATTTGAATATTTAAGACACAAAAGACGGCCGGGCGCGGTGGCTCAAGCCTGTAATCCCAGCACTTTGGGAGGCCGAGACGGGCGGATCACGAGGCCAGGAGATCGAGAGACGATCCCGGCTAACACGGTGAAACCCCGTCTCTATTAAAAAATACAAAAAAAAAAAAACTAGCCGGGCGAGGTGGCGGGCGCCTGTAGTCCCAGCTACTGGGGAGGTTGAGGCAGGAGAACGGCGTAAACCCGGGAGGCGGAGCTTGCAGTGAGCTGAGATCCAGCCACTGCACTCCAGCCTGGGTGACAGAGCAAGACTCCGTCTCAAAAAAAAAAAAAAAAAAAAAAAAAAAAGACACAAAAGACAAGATTGATACCAAGACTGACAACACAGAACAAATGCCAGTTTACAAGAGAGAAGGCAGAGATGTTAATAGTGATAAATTAAGAATCCTTTGGAACTTTTTCATAACAGGCTAGTAGTATATAGAACACATGACTACCTGAAGTTCCTTTCTCCTAATCTCTCTTGTTGCCTGCAGCCTCAAAAGTGTCCCACTGGGAGAGTGACTTTTCCGAGACTGTCACGAGTGTCTTTGTCGCTGGGACTTGTGTCTCCTAATGCTTGTGTGGCAGGTAGGTGC
The DNA here is from genome assembly GCF_049350105.2 of Macaca mulatta. NCBI lineage: Eukaryota > Metazoa > Chordata > Mammalia > Primates > Cercopithecidae > Macaca > Macaca mulatta. Next base: position 22,662,081 of record NC_133412.1, read on the forward strand.
TTCTTTGAGTCTTGGTGATAGAAACACATAGAAATATGATTTAGTCCTTAAGGAACAAAAAGGAACCCATCCAGTTTTCAAGGGGGAGAAAAAGTTCAAAAGAATCAGAAACTTTTTTTTTTTTTTTTTTAAGTACCCAAAGCAAAGCTTACTCAGGCTTTTCAGAGTGGTAAAAAAATAAAAATAAAAAAAAATAAAAAAAGATAGAAAAGTAGACAACACGCTTCTTATCTTCAAAGAAATTCCAGAGGGGTTCATTTTAAAAAGGAGAAGACACATGCTACTATTTAAAGAAGTCCCAGAAGGACTTAAACTTGAAATTCCCGCTGTGGCAGCAGCTTTCCTCATTACCCTCGTTCTTAGGCATCTTCTATGTCCCCAGAGGAGTTGAAGCCAACTCTGTTTTTCTACTCAGTACAGTGTCCAGCAGCAACTATGACAACTATGTGTGCTGCAAAGAATTTTTCCGGAGGTGGGTGTCTCCAGGGCCACAGAGTTCCCTCTCAGCACTTTATGGGGGAAGTTATTCTCTACACTTTGAAAGTAGAGAAGAAAAGAAACACGTGTGAAAGTATTTGGAAGTGCATAAGTGGTGTGTGTAAAGGGGAATGTCATGTTCAGCCTTGTGTTTTTCCTTCCTTCCTACTGGAACTCGTTTGAGTCTTTGTTACCCAGTTAGTAGAAATTGTAGATCTGAGTAGAAGTTTTCTTGTTTGTCGAAAGAGCATTACCACTAGTGATTGAAAGGTTGGCATTTCCAGAGAGAAAGGTGGCAGCAGCCCTTTTGCAACTTTTAAACAGTGATGAGAATTCTGGCCCTTTGTCTTTAAGCATTATATTAAGCAGACTTTGACGTCTTTCTTTCAGCATTTCATTCAACATTACTAACCCCTTTTCCTCCTCTGGTCCCTGGGAAAACATGGACTACCATGCAAAAGCTGCTACCAAATGCTGTGGCATCTTCAATCACAGTTCCTGCCCACCACAAGGGGGCCAAATCCCTGAGCCACACCTCTGAATTGATAGATCTTCTATAGAAGCATAGATTGGGCATCCTTTGCTTATCTCCAGCTTCTCTGCATTGCACTGTTTGCTACATACTGTGAGAATGACTCAACCTCTTGCACCCTCAAGTTCCTGGCTTTGAGCAGCTACCTTTCCTAAGTGAAAAGTGAGCATCTGAAAAGCGATCGCTTGCTTTAGAACTATGTTAAAGATGGGTTTCCCTGTGGAGAATGACTCCAAAACATGAGAGATGGTCCATCTGAATAAATCCTTCAGTGAAATAAAGACCATGATAGACATTGCTGATGCTGGTATACTTTGGACAAATGAATCTGGGGAACAGAAGAAACTACACGGTGCCAGGCGCGGTGGCTCACACCTGTAATCCCAGCACTTTGGGAGGCCGAAGCAGGTGGATCACTTGAGACCAGGAGTTCGAGATCAGCCTGGCCAACATGGTGAAACCCTGTCTGCACTAAAAATGCAAAAAATGAGCCGGGCGTGGTGGCGTGTGCCTGTAGTCCTGGCTGCTCAGGAGGCGGAGGCACAAGAATCGCTTGAACCCGGGAGGTGGAGGCTGCAGTGAGCCAAAATCATGCCACTGCACTCTAACCTAGGGTGACAGAGTGAGACTCTATGTCAAAAAACAAACAAACAAAACAAAAGAAGAAACTACACGGAGACTAGGAGTCTTTTTTAGGAGAAAGGAAATTTAGTTTACCTGTAACTAGAAATGGAGCTTAGAATTGTATTTCTGGGCTAAGAGAGTGACATGTACCCAGGTACAGGAGAAAGTTCAGAGCCTTGCGGACCTTTGGCCATACATACAAGCAGGTGTTCTCTCTTACAAGAGCCCCTTTCAAATCCTGGGCACATTTTAGTCATACAACTGCAAACTCAAAATTAATTTGCCTTAGTTCTAGTGGTGGTCAGGGCTGGTGGTCAAGTGGTGGGTGAAGACTGCAATTTTAAATAAAATGGTTAGGGAAGGACTCACATTTAAGCAAAGACCTGAAGGAGGCAGGGGAACAACTCATGGAGATAGCTGGGGACAAGGCTTCCAGAAGGAAAGCAAGAGCAAAGGTCCGACAGTGAAAGTCTGTCTGGGATGTTCTGGGGCCAGCGAGGAGGCCTGTGAGACTGGAGTGAAGTGAGGAAGGGAGGTAGAGGAGCTGGAGCTGGAGCTGGGGTGGCAGTGGGGCCCAGGTGGTGTGGAACTTCTGTAAGCAAACGGGCTTCCCCTGAGTGAGTTGGGAGGGAGAGGAGTGACATGACCTGACTTTTGTTTTAACGGGATCATTCTTGCTGCTGATGAGAACAGACTAAAAGGGAACAAGGGTAGAAGCAAAGAGATCAGGAGGAGGTGTTTTCAGTAATCCAGGGGAGAGATGACAGTAGTTGGGACCAGGATGGGAAGAACCGAGGTGGCAAGAAGTGGTAGGACTCTGAATATATTTCAAAGGTAGATGGATCTGCTGGTGGATTAGATATGAAGTGTGAGAGAAAGAGAGGAGTCACAGATGAGTCCAAGGTTGTCAGCCTGAGCCACTGGAGGGATGGAATTACCTTAACTAAACAGAGGAAGACTCAGGGAGAGGCAGGTGTTGGGAGAAACATCAGAAGTTCAGTTTGGGATGTGCCTAGCAGAGACATTGAATAGGCAGTTGAATACATGAGTGTAGACAAGTCAGGACTGGAGTTATAAGTTTGGGAGTCATATACATGGAAATGAAAGCCATAAGACTGAATGAGATTCCCAAGAAAGAAAATATAGACAGAATCTAAGAGAAAGAACCAAAGACTGAGCCCTGGAGCACTCCAATCGTTAAAGTCAGTAGGAACCAGCCAAGGAGATGGAGAAATAGCAGCCATTGAGGAAAGAGGAAAGCCCGGAGAGAGGGGTATTATGAAAACAAGAGGAATGTCAGGCGCGGTGGCTCTTGCCTATAATCCCAGCACTTTGGGAGGCTGAGGCAGGCGGATCACCTGAGGTCAGGAGTTTGAGACCAGCCTGACCAACATGGAGAAACCCCATCTCTAGCAAAAATACAAAATTAACAGGGCGTGGTGGTGCATGTCTGTAATCCCAGCTACTTGGGAGGCTGAGGCAGGAGAATCACTTGAACCCGGGAGGCAGAGGTTGCAGTGAGCCGAGATCGCGCCACTGCACTCCAGCCTGGGTAACAAGAGTGAGACTCCGTCTCAAAAAAAAAAAAAAAAAAGAAAACCAGAGGAAGAAAATGTTTTATGGGGGAAAAAAAGGGGTCCACTGTTGAATATTGCTGATCAGTGAAGTAAGAATGAGGGATATTTGCCTGGGATTTTGCAATGTAGGGAACATTAGTAATTGTAACAAGGGCAGTTTATTTAGAGAGGTGGGGGTAGAAGCCGGAATGAGTAGGTTCAGGAGAGAACGGGATGAGAGGAACTGCAGACAGGGAGGATAGATGACTATTGTGAAGAGTTCTTCTGCAGAGAGTGCAAGAATAGAGCAGTAGCTAGAGGTGAAAGTGAAGTCAAGAGAGGGTTTTTTTCCCCCATTTTAAAGTGGGTGCAATAATACTGCATTTGCACACTAATGGAAATGTCTCATAGAAAAAGTGTTGATGCACCAGAGCGGCAGAGAATAGCTGGAGAAATTCTTTTCTCAGCATGTCTCAGAACTGAAGACATTCTAACCTATGCCAAAGTTTGTTCCTATCCTGTGTACAATGAAATGCCAGCAATTCTGGTTAAGGAAATAGTTTCTGCAGGGGCAGAATTGGAAAGAGTTTCCGAGGTCCTTTGGAAAGCCAGGTCCCTGTATCTTGGAGTCTGAGGGCAGGGTGTGTGTGGATGAAAGTGCTAACCCAAGGGCCTCAGCTTTGACTCGAAGATAAATTCTTCTGGGCATTTGCACGAAACCCACTCAAGCAACCTTTCTGTACAATATAGCTTATAAAAAGACTTCGCTAAAACAGATTTTTACCATTTGTGATTATTGGAAGAGACAATCCATTCCACTGAGAGACTTTGTGGAGATGGGCAGAAGAGGGGATCAGATTTCCGTACTGAGAGGTCAGTCTGGCTGCTGAGGATTGAGGAAGCTGTGTCAATAGTTCAGGTGAGAGATGTTGGTAGCTTGGACTAGAATGGAGGTAGTGAGGATGAATTTGATTAATTTGTTCTAAGCTAAAGGTATACATTTGGCAGATTTCCTATGGATCATAATGAAATCATGGGTAGTAAAGTGAGGGAAGGATCTAGTGAAGAATGAGAAAGACATGGGGCCTTGAAAAGAGCTCTAAGGAAGCCTAAGACTTTCGAGTCCTTTAGACTCCAGGGCTTGGTAAACTTATCCAGTAAAGGATCGGATAGTAAATATTTCAGGCTTTGTAGCCAAGAATCAAAATCAAGATATTATATGGGTACTTATATAACAAAGAGGAAAGAGAAGCCATAAAGCTTTTATTGACAAAATTCAAAATATAATAAAAATTGAGGACACCCTTTTTATAATATAGTTCTACCAATGAGAAAAATGAAATTTTCTTTTAAGGGAATGATAGTTTTGCTTAATTGGTGTTCAGAGTTAGTCTTCCCTATTATCAAAATAAATTGCAAATGTTCGTCTATTAATGTGATGAGGTTTTACATCTTTATATATTTCAAATGTCTTTTTACACAGACACATAATGCCAAATGCTGATATCAATTCAGGAACATATAATTTAAACTGAACATATTCATTGCTTGGAAAGGTATTCATAGAATTCTATTAGATTCTTCTTTTGACAGGCTTTTAGCATGTCATTGCCAATAAATCACTTTCTTTTTTTTTTGTTTTTGTTTTTGAGCTAGAGTCTCGCTTTGTCACCCAGGCTGGAGTGCAGTGGTGCAATCTCGGCTCACTGCAACCTCTGCCTCCCAGGTTCTAGCGATTCTCCTGCCTCAGCCTCCTGAGTAGCTGGGACTACAGACACGCGCCACCATGCCCAGCTAATTTTTGTAATTTTTAGTAGAGATGATGTTTCACCGTATTGGCCAGGATGGTCTCAAACTCCTGACCTCATGATCCGCCCGCCTCAGACTCCCAAAGTGTTGGGATGAGAGGCGTGAGCCACCGCGCCCAGCCTACACTTTCTTTTTTTAATTTTAAAACCATTTTTTAATTATTTAAAAATTTTTAAATTAAAAATATGGAAGCTTTCATGAATTTGCATGTCATCCTTGCACGGGAGCCATGCTAATCTTCTCTGTATCGTTCCAATTTTTATACATGTGCTGCCAAAGCAAGCACCGATAAAAATCACTTTCCTAAACCACACAGTTAAATGTACTTTGAAATTACCTTTGTTCTTGCATTGAGTTCAGAAAAACTCTGCTGGAATGGTCATTTAAGCTCAGAAAATACATCTGTTGCAAATGGAGAATGGAGATCTTGCTTTTTGTTTTCAGTTTTGACAGCATGGGAAGTACATAAAGTAATTTCATATTACTTGTGATTGAGACATGAGTCATCTAAATGACTTTACCATAAGTTTTGAATATTAGCACTGTTTTGCCTCATAATTTTAGGTTGAATTTATTAAGAAACATTATCAAGTCTGTAGCAAAAGCTAATTCCAAAGTAATTAACAGTGGTTGTGGGCAGTTCTTCTATTTGAAAAAAACTTCAAACCTAGCCCCAAGCTCAAAAGATTGCAAAAAAATCTTACCATTGCTGAACCATTGACTGCTGTGTAGGGGGGCAAGTCAGGATATTCACACAATTCTTCAGTTCCCACTAAAGACTCAATATTGATTCCTTGAACAATGCACAACTGAGCAGAATCAGCAACCCATGTTGATTCACCAAGACCCAAGGAAAATCACTCCACATCATTTGTGTTAATTGATTATTGTCACTCCCATTGTCCTCAACTCGGACAGCAACCCTCCATGGCAAAGGCTAATACTAATTTTAAGCAGTTTGTTTCTTCTGGACACATTTCTCCAGCAACCAAACATGATTTAATTAACTAGCCATTAGTAAATGGATTTCCTTGATTAGTTAACAAATGAGCCAGTTGGGGTACTTATCTGCAAAAAGGTTGAAGACTTTTTTTTTCATTTTTTTATTTTTGTGAAGACATTTTGCTGACATGAGATATTTCATTTTAAATTTTCTATTTTTTCCTGACTCTTGCTTTCCTGTGAGTTGGAAATCTTGTGATGAGTACTTCTGGTAATGTCAGCATATATTCTTTCAGCACGACTATAATGTCGTTGTACAATGTTTTGCCGTCTAATTTAATCAGAATGATCCACACTCCACTGTGCCTTAGAAGTATGACAGTGACATTTACTTTTCTTTTCTGTTTTGACATGATGGGTATAGACTGGTAATAAAAAAATAAAACATCATAGGTACAGTGACACATGAGACACTTGAAACACTGCCAAGTGATAACTGTGTCACTGTGATGTGTGGCGTGCCAAGTCACATTGCGAAGCAGTGACAGCACCCTATAGTGTCTCTATCACAACTACTCAATCTGCCATTGGAACACAAAAGTAGCTATGGACAATGTGCAAATGAATAAATGTGGCTGTGTTCCAAAAAAACATTATTTATGGACACTGAAATTTGAAATTCATGTCATTTTCATGCATCATGAAATATTATTTTTCTTTTCCTTTGTTTCAACTATTAGAATATGTAAAAAAAAAAAATTTAGCTTGAAGGACCTGTTAAAAACAGATGGCAGGCCATAATTTGGTAAATGGAAGATTGTTTCAAGATGAAGCCTAGAAAATAGCCACTGGGCCAGGCATGGTGGCTCATGCCTGTAATCCCAGCACTTTGGGAGACTAAGGCAGCAAAATTGCTTGAACCCAGGGGGCGGAGGTGGCAGTGAGCCGGGATCAAGCCACTGCATTCTTCTCAAAAAAAAAAAAAAACAACCGCTGCAACTCTCAGTTATTTGTTGAACTCAGAGGAAGCAGTTGGACAATGTGAGAAAAACTGCAGATATAAGTGGATCGAGTGGTGAACTGAAGGTGAGAGAACGAATATGGAAAGTATAAGCCATCTTTTTGCAAAATATGGCTCTAAAATGGAGGAAAGAAATGATGTAATTTAAGGAGAAGACTATTGGTTAAAATAGGTGCAACTTGATCATGAGCACTTAAATCTCCATTTCTTCTTTCTTCTTTAATAAGGAAAATAATAGCTATCTTGATGTTTCTTAGAACAGTCAAATGAGATAAAGTATGTTTTAAAGGCACCAGCATGATGCCTAGCATATAGTAGATTCTCAAGAGTTAATTAATAAATATTCTTGTATACTTCTTATTTGCTTCGTGAAAAACAAGAGTTTATTGCTTCCCATGTAGCTTTGTTATTTAGTTCTTGAACTATTTTTTTTTAAATCAAGGTTGTATTGCCTTAGTGAGGTGCTTTGAAAGTTGTTAAATAAATCAGAAGTTAACTGATTGGTCAGGATACTATATTACAATTTTAATAATTTGGATTTTGTAACTTCCCCAACTTTCCGCCTGCTAGACTGAATTCTAATCTTTTTAGTCTGTCTTCACATGGGAACCACTTCATCCTGTCATTTTCATTGCCTTTTTAAAATCATACTAAAATTAGACAAATAATTATACAAATGAATCATACAAATCATACACTGGTTTGGTATATTAGTGGGCTTATATTTATTTTTATTACTTTTTTAATATAACTTTTTTTCTGTAAGTCATACCTAGAGTTACCACATGACCCAGAAATTCCACTCCTAGGTATATACCCCAAGAAAAGTGAAAACATATGCCCATGCAGAAACCTGTGTGTGAGTGTTCACAGCAGCCTTATCATAGTCCCAAAGTGGAAATAACCTAAATATTCAGCAACTGATGAATAGATAAATAAAATGTGTATATCTATACGGTGGAATTTCATTTGGCCATAAGAATACGTGAGGTACTGATACAGGCTACAGAATGAATAAAACTTGAAAATATTTTGCTAAGCTTTAGAAGCTCATCACAAAGACCACTTATTGAATGATTCCATTTACATGAAATGTCCAGAATAGACAAAATGATAAGGACAGGAAGTAGGTTATTGGTTGCCTAGGACTTGGGGGTGAGGATTAGGGGAGAAATACCTATTGGAGTTTCACTGTGGGTCGATGCTTTATATTCTGTGTCTGATAATCTGGTATCTGGAGTCCCTGTGGATGTGTCTTTTGAATGTTGTTTTGCTAGAGGGATATTTTCTCCTCCTGCATCTGTCTGTATTTGACTGTGTGGAGGACTCTGTATTTGAGATTTTATTGTCAGAAATAATTTGAAGCCTAGATGGATGTTACATTTTTTCAAAAAAGAATTTTGCTCATTTTTTTCAGGCACTCGGGGATGCCAGCAATCAGGTATCACCGTTTTTTGTTTGTTTTTTGAGCAGGAATGAAAGTTTATTAAACAGCTTTAGAGCAGGAATGAACAGAAAGTAAAGTACACTTGGAAGAGGGCCAAGCGGACATCTTGGAGTTCAAGCGCAATCAGGTATCATCAATCCTAGGCTAGAGGTTTTCTGGGCTACCTGAAAAATTTGAATGGCACTGGGTAGCAGACCGCAAGGGCTGGTTTACTTCCACTTCACCTCTGGTTCCTGAGTACAGTCAGTGCCGTGTCAAGCCACAGTGGAGCCCGAGGCAAAAGAAACATCAGTAATACTGATCTTGTCTTCATTTAACATTTTGATATTTTGTTCATCATGGATTTTTTCATTAATTTTGATCTTTAAAAATAGTGCATTAATACTTATCTGGATTACTGAGGTTTTTTTTGGTCCTCCTAAATTTTGTGGACATGGTGAGTACTTCACTGACCTCACACTACTTCCAGCCTTGGTATCTGCCTTGGGATTTGTACACCCTAGGCAGTTTGAAGAGAACAGTTGTGGTTCCCTCCAACTTCCTATAAAATCCCATGAAGGTTTCCTCCTTTATGATACCATTTATAATTAACTATAAGACTTCCACAGGATTGGAGGCCAATACATCACATTCAGTAGGCTTATCAGACTACTTTTCATCCTCAAAGTAATGGATTAATAGAAAATTGGAAGGAATAAAACCACGTGCTCATGCCTGTAAATCCCAGCACTTTGGGAAGCTGAGGCGGGCGGATCACCTGAGGTAAAATTATTTTAGAAGCTAATACAACTTATAATATTAACAATCAAATATATTGGGATATTGAACTAAATTCCCTTCAGCATATTATCCCTATGGAGCAGGATTGGCCTGAAGCATTATTTTGACTTCAGCAACAATAATTATAATCACTCAACAGATACACACTACAAAGTACACACTGCTACAGATTAAGTAGGCAAATGACTTGCTGTAAAGTTAATTCAAATATATGAGAAAGTGTATGCTAGAATTTTTGGTCGGTTCAGCCATCTGTAGAAGTCCAAACCAACTGGTTATTAAAAATGTGTGGAATCTATATATACACTTTGATAATCTATTTGGTTATATGATATTGCAAGACAAGTGGTAGCTCTCCAACTAGGAGTCATCGTTTTGTCACGAGAAGGCCTTGATCACGGATCAGGAACGTAGACCACACTGTGGATTGTTTTAAGCATGACTATTTTCTGAGGTGGAAACTCCCTCCCACACACACAGGGCGGTGGTGGTGCTGGAGTTACAAGAAAGATAATTGATGTAGCAAATTCTAAAAAACGACAAAGATTAGGATCAAAGGATGGTTGTGTGGATTAGACTTGGTCAGAAGGTTCACCTCTTTTTCTGTAGCAGTGAGAGAAGTGACCCTTTATACAGGGTTGAGAAGCAAATGCATGCAATGAGATGAAGGCCTGATTTTTCTCTCTGGAAGCTTAGGCAGTATAGTAATCCCTTCGTCCAAAGTTTCACTTTCAGCAGTTTCAGTTACCAGTGGTCAACCATGGTCCAAAAATATTAAATAGAAAAATCCAGAAATAAATAATTCATAAGTTTTAAATTGCACGCTGTTCTGAGCTGCGTGATGAAATCTTGCACTGGCCCACTCCACTCCCTCCACCTGAGACGTGAATCCTCCCGTCCAGTATATCACACTGTATACACCACCCGTCCTTCAGTCGCTTAGCAGCCACCTCGTTATCAAACCACAGTCCTGGTATTCAAGTAACCTTATTTTACTGAATAATGACTCAAATGCAAGTCTTGATGCTGGCAATTCGGACATACCAAAGAAAAGCCTAAGTGGCTTTCTTTAAGGGAAAGGTGAAAGTTCTCAACAAGAAAAGAAAAAGTTGCATGTTGAGGTTGCTGAGATCCATGGTAAGAACGAATCTCCTATCTGTGAAGTTGTGATAAAGGAAAAAGAAATTCATGCTAGTTTTGCTGTCGCACTACACATGGCAAAAGTTATGGTCACAGTGCGTTGATAAGTGCTTAGTTAAGGTGGAAAAGGCATTACATTTTTGTTTGCAAGACACGAACAGAAAACATGTTCCCAACTGACAGCCATGTGTTGCACCAGATTAACTTTATCATAGGTCTGCATGTATAAGAAAAGGCATAGTACACATAGGGTTTGGTACTACCCATAGTTTCAGGCATTCACCGGGGATCTTGGAACATATCCCCTGAGGATAAGGGAGAACTACTTACTGGAAAGGAAAGGAGAAAGAAACTTAACCAGAATAGGCAAATGTATATAAACCTATAGGGGATTGTAAACTGAAGGAACTAATGCCTGATGGTCTCTATTTCCTCTGTGAAAAATAAAACAATATGATCAGCTAAGAAAATGTAGTGAAGGTTTGAAATAGCTACTGAGGAGGACACAGAGAACTGTGTAGCAGAATTGTCGGGTAGTATTTAGGCCTGCAAATATATACCCTAATTTGCACCAATCCACACAACTGGATAGATTTCTCAAGCAGGATTCAGTCCATGTATAGGACTAATAGGTGTTTCTGTAATGGATGTAAAAGGAACACCAGGATGTAAAGGAGTTAAAGGTGTTAGTAAGGGTATGGTTGAAACCTGTGACTCATTTCAAAGTATACAATCTATGCAGATTTTTCACAAAAAACACATTCAGCAACTTAAGAACAGAGACTCTTCCTTTCCGGGGCCTAGGATTACTCCTTATACTCAGAAGATATTCAGATATTTTTGAATGAATGAATGAATTAATAAACAAAAATCTGACTTTGCTAAGCATTTCTGAATGTAAGTATTAGGTTTACTTTGTGATGAATATGTTAATTATTTTAGAGAATCAGAATTCTGTATCAAGAGCCACATTCCTATAATTTACTTACACTAAAATGACTAGACCAATGCCAAATTCAGTCTGGAACACAAAAGTTTATTAGAATAAAAATACACATACAGTATCAACACTAAAATTATTTCACATCGCATATAGGTTTTACCTCCATTAGTTTTTATTTTAATGCTTATAAAGTCTATGCTGTAAATAATTTGCACATTTGTAAACAAATCTTAGATTACCAAAGATGCAGTGTATCTATCAGATATTGAATATCAAAACTTAAGGATGGGAACTGATAGCGAAATCCAATTACACTAAACATTCCTGTAAATTTTTGGAAAGAGAGGAAAAGATTAAAATAATTCACTTGAAATGAGGTAAGATGTATATGAAAAGGTTTTTAGTAGCATATATCACAATGTTGAGATGAGAATATTAAAAACATTCATGGAAAATTCACTTTGATGTTTTGCATAGTCTAGGTTATTTTTTAAAAAACAAAAAATTAAAAATTACCCAAATTCCTTATTAGAAAGAGACAATTACCTGGTTCTACTTAGGATCCGTGTATGTTCTAAGTCTTTCTCTCCTTTATAAAAAAAAGAGATTATCTGATTCTATTTAGGATCTGTGTACATTCTAAGTCTTTCTCTCATTTAGAGAAAAACATTCTCAAGTCTATAGAAAAGGAAAAAAAATTAAGATTAGGACCAACATTTCAAGCTGCCTTTTGGAAAGAAAATTAAAAACAGAGGTAGATGGTTAATTATTAGTGGCCAAGTTACTCAGGTGACTAATTTTTGTCTTGGTACACATTCACCAAAATTTTATACTTGAAGCCAAATAGTAAATAACTTTAGGAGTAGAGAGTAATACCTAGCAGAAGTTATTTTCTTTATGTCAAAGAAAAGTAATAGAAGCAAACCAGGCTTACGACCCCTGTTAAGGAGATGATTGTTTAAAGCACTACAGTTCATGCACTTTTCAAAGCAGGATAATGAACCTTGCCCCTAAGCTTCTTAGGTGTATCTGAGGCCAGCCACAAGCTCCATCAGGCCTGTTCAGTCCAAGTAGGACTGCAGGGTGCCTCGGCGCCGGACATCGCAGGTCCAGCAGTGGAAGCCTCCTCCCAGGGAATTGGCATTACGAATGTTAACTTTAATGGTAGTGATACCTGCATTGAAAGAGAGATGAGGTCAGTTAGATGGACTAACATGAAGATTCTCCTAGAGAAAGTAGGCCTACAGATTTGGAGGAATCTTGTGGTTCTAATCCTTAAGGATACCCAATCCAGAATAGTCTTTTCTCTTCCAATTTTATTTTCACCAACTATATTTCATCTGCTAATATAAAATCTCCAAAAAGTCAACAGAGAACTCTGAAGTTTTGTTTTATTGACTATTCACAAGTCAATAGACTGAGCAGGTAGACCTATCAAGTGTTCAAAATGGTCAAGTACTAAAATCTCAAGGCCTTTTAGAATTACACGTTAACTACTTTGTCAGACTGTTTCTAATTTTACCATGTTAATTTAATAGGCAAAGCAAAATTTAGCTGACCTGAAAAGTTGACTTTACATATTCACATATAAGGAGAGTTTACTGAGACAGATTAACTTCACCAGGCCACCATAAGGAAACAATGGAACACAGCTGGTGTTTTAATATCTGGGTTTGTATGGTTATACAGGTACCAAAGCAAATCCAGCAATCAGTTTAATCTGGTACCATCTGTAATAACAAGGCTATGATGTGCGTGGCCTATTTAACCAATGGTATTTAGGAAGAATCTGTTGTGTTAGACATAGTGGGGTTTTAAAAAGAAAATCTATTCTTCTTCCTCAAGAAGCCAATTATTTTGAGAGGAGGATAGGCTACAAAGTCACTAAGGGTCCATTGGTATAGCCAGGGAGAGGAAGGTGGCATGAGCCATTCAGAAAGACTTTCCTAGTCGGGCATGGTGGCTCACACCCATAATCCCAACGCTATGGGAGGCAGAGGTGGGTGGATCACTTGAGGTCGGAGTTCGAGACCAGCCTGGCCGAGTCACTCTCTACTAAAAATACAAAATTAGCCAGGCATGGTGGTGCATGCCTGTAATCCCAGCTACTCAGGAGGCTGAGGCAGGAGAATCGCTTGAACACGGGAAGTGTAGGTTGCAGTGAGTCGAGGTCGTGCCACTGCACTACAGCCTGGGTGACACGGCTCTGTCTCAAAACACACACACACACACACACACACACATATACACACACACACACACACACACACACACATCTTTATAACAGCTCATATGAAAATCCTTTCCTTCAACATTTTTCTCAATAATACTAGAATCACTGGTCTAAATTTTGAATATCAGGATAAGTAAACTCCTACTTAAGTAAAGCCCAGTCCTGCTCTTCAGTTCAAAACTGAATGATTTACTGACACACTTTCTTGCGTTTCACTACTTTGTTAACTATGCTTATTACACATAAAAGTCACTTCTGCATCTGTACACTTATGAGTCCTTTAAAATATATGATGACAGGACACTTTTAAAGGACCCACAATGATTTCTTATTTGAAGAAGGGCTGGCCAAGCTATCTGCTCACCTGCAAAGGGGTGGTTTTCCACACATGGGCACCAGGAGGCTGGCTAAGTCACATAAGATTTATAAACTTATTGCTAAGGGGGTGTCTCAGGAGTTCAGGATGCATCTCCAACTTCTGGGGGCTACGTGTGTTGAAAATAAAAATACTGACTTTCTGTGAAATAATAACTTGGTGCCTCTAAAAGGAATCAAAATTGAATTAGATAAACCATTTATCAAACCTAGCATGTCATTTCTTTAGTTCTTCTCCTTTAACATTTTCATGTATGACAACATGTTTCATTTGTTGTACATACCCAGCTTTTCAAACATCTTTTGAGTTGGAACTTCATTGGCATCCACCATAACACGTTTTTCATCTAGCATTAAGACATTCATGGAAAGCCATTTGGATGACATCCAGAGTGGATGATCTAAAAACAGCAAGAACTGTTAAACCACGTCTGCTATGATTTTGGTTTAAAGCAAGGATTTACAAGTGAAGAATATTAAAGTGACAGCTCAATTCTTTCAGTAGTTCACTTTCCATGTGAACGCTTATTTTAATCTTAAAACAATTTATCTATAAATGGTATGAATCAATCTGTACTCATTATACATTTGAATTTCACCCTGTTTTCTTTTAAAAGTCGTATCTTGGCTGGGCATGGTATAATCCTAGCACTTTGGGAGGCTGAGGCAGGAGGATTCCTTGAGCCTAGGAGTTTGAGACTATTGCCCAGAGATGGTGTCTCACTGGGGAACACAGCAAGATATCATCTCTACAAACAAACAAACAAAAAATAACTTGCTGGGCATAGTGGCCTGCACTTATAGCCCCAGCTACTTAGAAAGCTGAAGTGGAAAGATCACTTGAGCCCAGGAGTCTGAGGCTGCAGTGAGCTGTGAATGCACAACTGCACTTAAGCCTGGGCGACAGAGAAAGACACTGTCTCAAAAAAAAAAAAAAAGTCATATCTTGCTTTATGTGATGTTGTCTTATTCTGTCTTCTCCTCACTTCATTTTCTATGGAAGAAAAAGTTGCAAACACAAGTCCCAGCCTTTTTCTGATGCTCATAGTCCCAAGCACCACTTTACACCTTACTGAGGAAACACATTCTCTAAGCTGCTAACATCGGGCTCCTCTCTATAGGCAAAAGATCCTTGGTCACTAAAGTCATTATTTTAGTCTATCAGTGTATGAAAGTAAACATACCGTCTGGGATGATTGGTGTTGGAGGAGTAATGATAGTCCATCCTGCTTTCTTGAAAAGATCAATCTGTAAGACCGAAAAAACCCCCCAAAACTGTTAAATTCACATATACTATTATTATTCTTAGTCTCTAATAACCCTAATAATTCTTTTTGAGAAGCTGTCTTCTCAGCTTCCAAAATAAAGAAATTAAAATTTCTAAACATTTGGGTGATTTTGTCTAAATCCTAATTAAAAATGTACATAAAATCCCCAGATTAAAGTTAAAAAGTAACAGAAATATTGAAGCTTTTAAAGACAGTCTTATACTTTTCTCTGGTTTCAGAGTCTTAAAAAACCAAAGATACTTTTCTTAGAAATTCTCATTTTAAAAATTGAAAAATTTCCTATTTAGTTACAAGAAAACAAAAATGTGACTACGTCAAACCCACAGTCCTTCTACTTCTTGTCCATCATTTTGTATCTAGGACCATGGTATAAAGACAGATGTTAGCTATGCATTCTCAAAGAACCATATTGTCCTTAGTGACCTTTTGCAACTCAGCCATCCCTGTGTTCACATAACCACTAACTACATGAATAAATGATAATAAAATGAAATGAATAAGTAGTCATGGTCATCGGGTCTAAAAATAAAAAACAGAAATGAACAGTGACACAGCGTAACAGTGGTTTTTAAAAGTTGTACTGCAATCTTGCAAATAACAGAAAATCACTCATCACCTAACTAGAAGTAGGGGGCTGTGGACAGAAAGTAGGAGGCTGCAGGTGAAAGGGATAGACCAGCTGCAGTTCAGTGGCTCTGCTTCTCCCTACAAAGCAGAGCTGGCCAAAGGGAGCCTAACCCACTGTAGAGGGAAGACCACCACTGTCCAGTGGCATTGCCCTGCCCATGCAAGGATCATCTTGTCTAAAATTTGCTGCTGTGGAACCACTGTTGCAAGTTATGAGATAATGTCACCCTGTTTGATAGCAATACACACATATGCACAAATCTGAGACTTTGACAACAGCAAGCAGCCAAAGTCTGATGATCCCATACTAATTATTGTGTCAACTACGTATATTTCTGCATGGTGGACATCTTGTAATAAACCATAAGGAATCCAATGTTTGATCATAATAATGTTGAGTCCTGCTGAATCTGTCATTCAGAACCATTAGGAACCATGGAAGTGCTTAAAATAAAAGTGTCAATGATTTTAGTTACTAGATTCTGTTGCTTTTCCAGAGTCCCGAGAAATCTCTTACCTGGTGACATGGTCGGTCAGGGTTGGAAAGCACAGTACCAGGTCCAATGATGTTGAAGGTAGCATCAATATGCATGGGATTGGGATCTTTAAAGGAGATGATATGTACTCTGTAATCTGGAGCAAGATGCCTACGCATCCATTCAATGCCTAGGTAGTTTGTAACCTGAAAACAAAAGAAAGACATACAATCAATAAATATTTGGTTCTACGTCTAGAAAACTAAAAATATTCAAGGTGAAAAAAATTTAGGATGAAAATATTTTAATTTGGAAGTAAAGAATACAATAATATAGTGTGAAATTTCAGAGGCAGCCTGCATTTACCTGGCTTCTCTGTGCAAAAATATCTTTTCCAGCTCGAATGAAGTCAGCAGCATCAAAGCATGGCTCAAACTCAGTTGTCACAAATTTTCCCTGAGCAGCCAATTTGTGTCTGTCTTCTACAGAGTGGATGGGATAATCCTAATTGGAACAAGAATGAACACAAACAATGCATTGGATCATGAGAAAACTATTTAAAAGGCATACAGTACTAAGAAAATTAGTTTAACATCATTTTCCAAAATATTACTACTCAGTTCTAGACTAAAACATGCCTGGGAATGAAGCGGGTCCATGATAAATAAACCAAAACAACAATAAAACAACAAACTAGCATTACAGTAATTTCCTGATACAATAGTCCTCCTTTACCCATGATTTCACTTTCCATGGTTTCAGTTACCTGCAGTCAACTGTTGTCCCAAAACATTATTTTAAGAGAAACAGACCACATTCACCTAACTTTAAGTAAAGTATATTTATATAATTGTTCCATTTTCTTATTCATTATTGTTGTTAGTCTTACTGTGCCTAATTTGTAAATTCAACTTCATCATAGGTATGTATATATGTATAGGAAAAAACAAAATATATAGAGTTCAGTATCAGCATCCACTGAGAGTCTGGAACGTGTCCCCTAAGGATGAGGGGGCACGATGTACTTAGAAAAAAATGGTACACGCCAGGTGAGATGGCTCATGCCTGTAATCCCAGCACTTTGGGAGGCCAAAGTGGGCAGATCACCTGAGGTCAGGAGTTCGAGACCAGCCTGACCAACATGGTGAAATCCCGTTTCTACTAAAAATACAAAAATTAGTCAGGCATAGTGGCATGTACCTGTCATCAGAGCTACCCAGGAGGCTGAGGCAGGAGAATTGCTGGAACCTGGGAGGTAGAGGCTGCAGTGAGCTGAGATCATGCCACTGTACTCCAGTCTGGGCAACAGAGCAAGGCTCTGTCTCCAAAAAAAAAAAAAAAAAAAAAAGTGATACAGAGGCAGTAACTGATTCTGAGAATATTCCATGACCCGTACGGAAAGTAAACAGGATGAAGTCATTCTGTTCTTTTAGAAAAGGAATTTGGTCCCGAGCCTAACTCATACCATAAAATGAGATGCCATGTTTCCCCTGCCAAATTTGATTGGGAGTGGCCAAACTAATTCATTATTTCTGTCTTTAAACCCAGAAGCTATTTTGATTTTCAGTTTTTTTTCTATAAAAGATCAAATGGTAACTGATTTAATAAGGGACATACATTTCATTTTACTGTGAATTTGGACTGTAGACCAGGTTCTTTTTCTAGAAGAAGAAAAGTGAACTTCAGTCTAGTGACTTTTCTGGTTCCACTAATGAATAGTGGTACACCTGTAGGCAAGTTTTTCCCCCTCTAATGGAATGATACCACAGTATCATTAGGGTTGTTGTGAAAAACAAACAGGATTGAGGATGTAAATAAAGGGTTTAATCCAGGACCCAGAAGAAGGTAAGCACCAAAAAGTGTTAGCAATTATTATTACTATCATAGGATCATTTACTCTTATCATATTCATCATAAAATAATCACTTCTTAAAAATAAGATGATGTTTTCTCTTTCTAAAATGCATAATATGTAAAAGGTATCAGAGAATCTCTATCTTACTCTTTGTAGATCAGTTAGAAAAGTTAGTAATAAGCTAGCCTATTATTAGGGACTCACCCGGTCATAAAGCTCATCAGCCATTGTGGGCTTAGGAGCTGTTGTCCACTTGGCGCCACGGTGGAAGTAGTCTTTGATAATTGACCTGTACGCTCGGTACTCAAAGAAGCGTGAACGCCATGCCATGGGAGCCTCGATAATCTCATTGCCCACAACTATCAGGATGTCTCGAGGCATTGCACTGTATAAACCTGTCAGACCAAAAAATTCCATGACAACTTCAGCAGTGTTAATTTCCAAGACAAAAAAGGTCTATATAGGGCTAGGCGCAGTGGTTCATGCCTGTAATCCCAGCACTTTGGGAGGCCAAGATGGGCGGATCACTTGATCCTGACCGGGCTGGTCAGGAGTTCAAGAGCTGCCTGGCCAACATGGTCAAGCCCCGTCTCTACTAAAAGAATACAAAAAAAATTAGCCAGGCATGATGGCATGTGCCTGTAATCCTAGCTACTCGGGAGACTGAGGCAGGAGAATCACTTGAACCAGGAGGCCAAGGCTGCAGTGAGCGGAGATTGTACCACTGCACTCCAGCCTGGGCAACAGAGTGAGATTCTGTCTCAAAAAAAAAAAAAAGTCTATATAATATGACCTCTTCTTTTGGTTAAAAAAACTAGTAAAAATACATGTGTATATGTATATATGAAAATGGCAAAAAATTTGAATAATACATACTAGATTGTTCACATGAATTCTGTGTGGTGGTAAGGAAGCCAAGAAAAAAAAGAAAAGAAAAAAAGTGAAGGAATAAAGTCTTTGTAACAAAGAGATGTTGAACCACCAAGCTTTCACCATTTGTAAGCTCCTTTCTTGCTATACCGAAACAGAGCTCTTAAAGGACCATCAGCATCACAAGATAAACACTGAGCCAAGGATCAATCTAAAACTAGAAATTAGAACAGTGACCTAAGGCACAAGAACAGTCATGCAGCAATGTCAGTTAAAAATAAAATGGAAATGTTTCTATTCCCCTTTTAATTTCTGTTCTTGAGGAAAATTAAATGAATCCACTGTTCTTATGTAAGGAAATGACCATAAAGTTTAGGAAAATTTGTTATTTCACGGAGATTCCACTAGATGGAATGGAGTTTGGAATGTATACATCTTAATCATATCAACATGGACCAAACCATTCCTAAATAAATCTTTAAAGTTTTCAAGAACTAGCAAAGCAAAGGACTCTCCAAGAAATTTTTTGGAGCTTTCCCCCTACACATTAAGAAAGACACTGAAAATTCAGACACTGGCAGTTTAGTTATCTGACATCACTTACCCGTAGACTCAAAATCAGGAGTTTTATACTTCAATGACCAGTCAATGGGGTCAGGCCTCCTCACTGTCACTCCTTCCATTTTTAAAATATTGCACATTTCTTCAATTTCAGTAACAGCCTTTTTCAAATGATCTTTGGGAAAATAATGCCCTCCATGCTTCTGGTAAAATGGCCAGTACTTTTCATATGTGTTGGCCTGGAAGTAGAAGCAAATAAACCCAATACTTACAGGAGAAAAATACAGCTCATGATAGGTTTATAGGCAGTAAACAGCTCTTTGTATAAGGTATTGGAATTGAGACTCCAACCACGCCACGTTCAGTGCTGATTCCTAGCATTGAGCACAGATGCTCTCTGGGCAGACACTCAGTATCTGTTGAATGAAGAACTCTAAAACATCTTGATGTTTTGAGGTCTTTTGCTCCTTCTGCCTGAGATCTCATGCCCAACCACTAACAGCATGTTTACCTTCAGACAGGCTTGGAATCCTCTTGGCCAGTTTTTTTTTTTGCCACATTTTGCAGACAAAACAGGACATAGCACTTCTACCAGAGAGCCTCAATAAAACGGAACAAGAGAACACACAAACTAGCATAAGAGAATAAAAGCACTTATACTAAGCCAAAACCATGGGTTATCCATGCATCTCAGAATTCTGTCTGGAAAATAGCACCTCAAGATATTTTGTGAAGGGAAAAAAAGATATTTAGACCCTGTTAAGATCAGGAATATACTTTCAAATATGCTTTATTTATCTTTAAACCCCATCATTGGTCAGGCATGGTGGCTCAGCCTGTAATCCCAGCACTTTGGGAGGCCGAGGCGGGCAGATAGCTTGAGGTCAGGAGTTCGAGACCAGCCTGGCCAACATGGTGAAATCCCATTTCTACTAAAAATTCAAAAATTAGCCAGGCCTGGTGGCATGTGCCTATAGTCACAGCTACTTCGGAGGCCAAGGCAGGAGAACTGCTTGAACACAGGAGGCAGAGGTTGCAGTGAGCTGAGATCGTGCCACAGCACTCCAGCCTGGGCAACAGAGCGAGACTCTGTCTCAAAAAAAGAAAGGAAAAGAAAAGAAAAGAAAGAAGGAAGGAAGGAAAGAAAAGGAAAGAAGGAAGGAAGGAAGGAAGGAAAGAAAGAAAGGAAGGAAAAGAAAAGAAAAGAAAAAAAAAGAAAGACAGACAACAAAAAAACCATTATTGATTTTCCCGTTCAACAGAATTAACACTTGCCAAAATTGTGTAACAGTGCAAATATGCCTTTGGTAATTCCCTGTCAAAATGCCTCACACCAACCACACCTCTCCTTTTTCTAATCCATTCAGCTCTTACATCTTTTCGAGTCTTTTTGTCATAGAAGAAAGTGATATGATAAGCAAATTCACAAATTTTTAATAACTGAAAAAAAAATTTAGAAAGTTTCCAGGGCTATATGTATTTTAGAAGACTACCAAAGAGAAAACATTTGAATGCTTTAAAATGGCTCAATCAGTTTGCTAAAAATTATTGTTGAATAGGGTAGGTGCAACAGCTCTAAAATATTGTTTTGTTTTGTTTTGAGACGGCGTCTCACTGTTGCCCAGGCAGGAGTGCAGTGGTACTGCACCCTCAGCTCACTGCACCCTCCGCCTCCCACCAGGTTCAAATGTTTCTCCTGCCTCAGCTTCCTGAGTAGCTGGGATTACAGGCGCAGGCCACCACACCCGGCTAATTTTTTGTATTTTTAGTAGAGACAGGGTTTCACCATGTTGGCCAGGCTGGTCTTGAACTCCTGACCTCGTGATCCACCTGCCTGAGCCTCCCAAAGCGCTGGGATTACAGGCATGAGCCACCGTGCCCGGCCAAAATATTGGTTTTCAAACATGTAAAAATCTAGACATATTCTGCATTCAGATTGTTTTCCAAATGTCTAAGTTCTCAGTCAATTTGCATAAATACATTGGGAAATGTACATGATGCATCTTCCCATTTTTCAAGCTACAGGAAGCAGAACTCCAATCAGAGAATCCAGACTCTAAGAAAAAGACTTGAACCTTCATCAAAAGATTAGCAACGCAATGTACATTGATATATTTTAAGTTTAAAAATGTTTTAACACTTTGGGAGGCCGAGACGGGTGGATCACGAGGTCAGGAGATCGAGACCATCCTGGCTAACACGGTGAAACCCCGTCTCTACTAAGAAATACAAAAAACTAGCCGGGCGAGGTGGCGGGCGCCTGTAGTCCCAGCTACTTGGGAGGCTGAGGCCGGAGAATGGCGTGAACCCGGGAGGCGGAGCTTGCAGTGAGCTGAGATCCGGCCACTGCACTCCAGCCTGGGCGACAGAGTGAGACTCCGTCTCAAAAAAAAAAAAAAAAAAAAAAAAAAAAAGTTTTAAATGTTTTATTTTAAATTTTTGTTTAAAAATGTTTAAAGCAGGTATTTTTAAAATGTTTATTTATATAATTGATGAACTGACCAACTATTAGTCCTGACCATGTCAGATATGAGGGTCTCCACCATCAATCAGATAATTAGGGTTATCAATAAGTACTAGAAAGAAGGTGTAAAACTTGGTAATGGGCTCAAGTGTGTCAGAGTGTGTCTACTTTAGCTGGATATTCTCATTTGGTTTCCCAGCAATCCTATCAAAGAAACAGGGCAAGCTCTCATATGCTTATTTCACATGTAAGGAAAGAGGCTCTGGCTGGTCACATGCTTGCTAACTATCTGGACAAGCAGGACTAGAACTCAAGTTCTCTGACTGTTACTTGAAGAGTGTCCCTAATACATCATGGGACTTGCATGTTATACTGGTTTGAACACTTCTAACTAGATGTGCAAAAACTTTTAAGACTGGAATTGCTTAACAAGTTCAAACTGTCCCAATGGCTTTTACTCATCAAGACTGACCAAATGTCTAGATATTCAGCTCTTTAATGTCAAAGACAGTGTCTTTTCTAGATTTTGTGTCTCTACTTCCATTTTTATCTCAGTCTGATAAATATCAAATATATGAAAGTGGACCCATCTCTTTTAGTTCAACATCCAAGTTCACATCAGTTACACTGGAACCCAGATTGGTGAATAAGGAGTAAGCCAAGAAACAGGTCTTTAGAAAAACTGAATGATGCCAGTGAAACTCTTAGAGGCTGGTAAACAAACGTCCATAGGCAAATTTGGCCTGCTGCTTGTTTTTGTAAATAAAGTTTTATGGGAATGCAGGCACATTCATTTGTTTACATATTGTCTATGACTGCTTTTGCACTACAATGGCACAGCTGAGAGCTGAGTAGTTCAACAGAGACCGATGGTCTGCAAAGCCTAAATTACTTATTATCTGGTACAAAGATGAAGTTTGCTGACGCCTGGGGTCTGAATCATTAATTAGCTTTTACTAAGGTCTATAGGCAAACAGCAGGCTGAATTTCTGGCCTATGAAAAATGTTATCAGCATTAAACATTTTATAAGACCAAGCTACCCTTTCAAAAAACAAAATAAAAGCACTCCACTGTTTTCTACTCCTAGGAATTTCTGCAACAGCAACCAGAAAGAGGATAATAATGACTCTTTATATTCCTCTCAGATACACGCTGGTACTACTCATCCATTCACCACTTCCTCCTTCTCATGCCAGGCACATCTCCTACAATCCACTAGGGACAAGAAGCCTTTGAAAATTTAACACTGGGTTACAGGAGATGCAGAGTTACGCAGTCTCACTAGACTCATTCCAAAGTATCCTCCGTGACTATTTGTGCAGAGTGAAACTTGCTTTGATAAATTAAACTTTCCTGGGAGAAAAAGGTTATTTGAACAAATGTGAATTTTTCTTGTAGAGTTTATAATCTGGCAAAGGTTGGGCAAAGTACAAATGATCAGGGCACAATACATTTTACAAGAAATAGCTAGAAATTGTTTACACTTCCTTTATAACCCTGCTAAATGAGCTAGCAATCATTTACCAAGTTGTTTGCAAGATAATGAACACTATATTAGATGCTTAGCATATGATGTTTATAATAATCTGTTGCAAAGGTATGTCTGCATTCCTTGAACCTTTATACTCTTTCAAAGCCTAAAACCCTTTGCAACGGTTTGCCAAGTGAATTTTTAAATACTGTCTTTGGAAGGCTAAGAAATGACAACAGAAATGTATTTATCCAGCTGTAAGCTTATATTACACTAATCTTGATTAATCTTGTATTTTATAAAAGGTCCTTTATTAAGGGCTTTACTTTTAAAAAGACAAAAGCAAAGCAAAAAACATACTTGAGGCTGGGCACGGTGGCTCACCCCTGTAATCCCAGCACTTTGGGAGGCCAAGGCGGGCAGATCACGAGGTCAGGAGATAGAGACCATCCTGGCTAACATGGTGAAACCCTGTCTCTACTAAACATACAAAAAAAAATTAGCCAGGTCTGGTGGTGGGCACCTGTAGTCCCAGCTACTCAGGAGGCTAAGGCAGGAGAATGGTGTGAACCTGGGAGGCGGAGCTTGCAGTGAGCCAAGATTGCGCCACTGCACTCCAGTCTGGGCGACAGAGCAAGACTCTGTCTCAAAAAAAAAAAAAAAAAAAAAAAAATTGATAGCAAATATTTACTATATTTTGCAGAACAAAAAGTCACAGAGCTTTAAAAAATTATGCTTCCTAACAATTATGTTCCACATTCCTTTCCTTAAAATTTCTCTAGTACTTATATCTTCCAACATCTTCTGCTCTGATTGCCTATAGACAGTTTACTACATTATTTTTTTTTTATTATTCCTAAACTGATTAATATATGTCATTCTTCTTTACTACAAGGCACGGCCTTGCCTGCTAGGATCCATGCATATCTTGGATTTACTTTCTTGTCCCTCAAAACCAGGCTTAGCACATGGCATGAAACAGAAATAACCGTTATTTCCTGTCTAGAATCAAAGAGAGAAAGAGAAAGAGAGAAGAATAAACAAACAAAAAGAACCAGACAAATGAATGAAATCAACACTGCTAATGTTACTGGTATATACAACTATTATACCCCCAAAGTACCTTTGGAATGTAATTGGCAAACTGGATCCATACAACTATAATAAGTTGTTGTTTTGTTCTTTAGAATACTTAACATGTAATCTTTTACCTTTAGATTAATCCTTAATCCTGTTAGGTAGATAGCAAACCTCTTAGTATCTTCATTTTACAGTGGCCCAGAAAGCTGTGGAATCTTGTACAAGGTCAAATAACTGATTAACCGAGACTAGCTATCAAGCTTTTATCAAATACCTAATTAATCCCAGACTCCTGACTTCAGCATAGTACATTTTCCACAAGCCCATGAAATGACAGTCTAAAGTCATAAATCAAGTGACAAAGAACTCAAAATTATGTCTGAGAATTCTGATTCTGTAAAATCACATGATATGAAAGTCTATCATTGTAAAGACAAGTAGAAGGATAAATTATTGCTTGGATTTAAATTTTAATTCCACCCAATTAAAATGGTTAGGGGATGGGACTTTTCAAGGAAAGACTTAAGAAGACTATGCCTTTTAAAAACATGTGGATGGTGTATAAATTAATCTTCTCACCAAATTCCAAATATCAGAACCAAAGACAATTTCAGAACAATTAGAAGTTATTACTTTTTCTATCTCCCTGTCTTCCTGGTCTAACTCAGGAGTCATTTTCTTCAAGAGGACTTCTTAACTGGCCAGAACTTGGTCACTTCTCTTTCCTTAGCTTTCCTGGCACTTCAACTGCCTTGTCAGTCGATTGGAATAAGATACTTGGTCTTCGTTTCTATGTGGACATCATATTTCTTCAAATAGAAAGGAAGATCTTTTACATTAATACCTCTAGAGCCCTGGTACATCATAGGCAATATTTCTGAAGACCACGAAAATGCTGTTACAGAACTTCTTTCCTCAGTCCACTTTACAAATAAAAGTGTAAATATTCAGGAAAAATTTAAGGACATTATAGATAGATTTGTAACCCATTATTAATAGGAGTCTAGGCTGTGTCTACAATGTGGATGGTGGTCCCTTAGATATGGGACCCTTATGCAGTACAGAACCTGAACACCGGCCCACAGAGGCCCTGGACATAAGAATATTACAGATGAAAACCACTAGGAGTTTTTGTTTGTTTGTTTTTGAGACGGAGTCTTGTTCTGTTGCCCAGGCTGGAGTGCAGTGGTGCAATCTCGGCTCACTGCCTCCTGGGTTCACGCCATTCTCCTGACTCAGCCTCCCGAGTAGCTGGGACTACAGGCGCCCGCCACCATGCCCAGCTAATTTTTGTATTTTTAGTGGAGATGGGCTTTCACCATGTTAGCTAGGATGTTCTCAATCTCCTGACCTTGTGATCCTCCCACCTCAGCCTCCCAAACTGTTGGGATTACAGGCGTGAGCCACGGTGCCTGGCCACCACTAGGAGTTTTTAAAAAGGGAGATGTTACTTGTTGCCAGGGAAATTCTGGAACACTTTGTGAAAGGTGTCATTGAAGCTAGGTGGTAGTAGGTTTAAACTACCTAGTTTAAACAGACTAAAGGGCACAGGAAGATGGGTGGAAGAGACTTAGGTAGGGGCAAAGATGCAGGGCTTGTGAAGAAACAGTGAGTAGTCTAGTTTAGCTGCCTTATATGGTTGTCTTATAAAGTCTGCTGAAAACCAGGGTGGGATATTAGAGGAGAGAGGGACTTGACCAGAAATGAACACTGCTAATCTGCTGTACTAACAGATGAGTCAATAACTGGAATGGGGAATCCTGGAAATGCAGACAAGAGCCAGATTGGGAAGGATGTTGAATACCATGAGGACTTTATCCTGAGCAATTCGGGGGTGGGGGTGGGGAGGGGGTTGGCTAGCAAAGTAGAGGAGGAAAAGAAGCAGGATGAGAAACATGATCACATTTGAGTTTTAAAAAATCACTTGGATTGCAGCTGCAAGGTGGTTTGGTAAGAAGAGTGAGTAGCAGTGACCAGTTAGGAGTTAACTGCAATAGTCCAGACAGCAGATGAGCGCCCAACCATTAGGGAGAGGCAAAGCAGAGGGATGAGGCAAGATTCATTTTGACAAAAGCCTTGTTAAACCTTGGAGAATGGATGTGGAGGACGCCACATAAGGAGAAATCAAAGATGATTCTTTTGTGTTTTAGCTTGATTAAATAGGAATGCCAATAATTAAAAGGAAGGAATGAGAAGGGGTCCACTTTAGCAGGGTGGCTGGCAACTGAACTCCAGATGTGCCAAGTTTGAAGTCATGTGGCAATATCCCATAAGGAGTTCAATACAGAGATACGGACCAGAGAGGAGGTGGGAGGGGCAGCTGTGAGAATGGCTAAGAGAAGGGGGCTGAAAGTAATATTCTATTCAACCTTGGCATTACAGGCTGTGACGGAAGAAGATCTGAGGAAAAGAGAAAGAACTATTATTCCCAGAAAAGCTCTCTTAGATTCCAAGGGGAAGAGTTTCAGGAAAGAAGCAATTATCATTGGTGTAAACAGTGTCAAATACCACAGAGGTGTCAGGTAAGATAACTTAGAGTTAGTCACTGCATTGAGAGGTCTGAGAGTAAACTGAAGGGAAAGCAGTCAGAGGGTAGCAGCAGCAGGTGAGGAGGGAACGCACTTTCAGACATGTGAACAGCCTTTACCTTCACCTCGATGGTGAACGGCGGAACACAGGCATTTTCTGCTCTGCCCACTATCACTTCCTCTAAGGGGTCCCATTCGTTGTAAGAAGAGACAGGGCAGTCCTTGGGCAGAGGTTCAGTGGCCTTGTCGTCAGCTGCAAAGGAGTTCCGGGAGGAAGCCGTAGCTGCCTGGGTGCTCTGGAAAGTTCGCTGCACCCATCCCGTCAAGGTTCGTCCAAGCTTCCAAGAACAAAGAAAACATTATTGTATTGCATTGCTCTATCACTACTTGCAGAGAGAAGGAAGTGGAGATGGGGTAAAAATCCAGCATAACATTGCCACTTAAACCCCTTTAGAAGAGCGTAAACCAAGATGTTAACAATGTGTAGGTGGGTAGTGGGATTACAGATAATTTTTTAACCCTCTTGTTTATCTACAAATTGTCTTATCTATTAATTGCTGTAACTCTTTAAAACTCCTCAGAAGACCGTGTCCCCAGCGACCATACACCCCCATCTTTATCTCAGAATGCAATTCCTGCACTCAAGCTTTAAGCACCTCTTTTGCAGATGGGTCAATCCTCCTCTCAGAAAACCACAGACAGCTGCTCTAAAACTTCCCGCCAGTCCCAGCTGAGGATGGAACCTCCTTTTCCCTCAAGTATCAAAGGTTACCAATATTAGGCTTTTTATTTTATTTTATCTTTACAAATGAAAAGGTGGAAACATTTGTAAAGGACCGTATCTTTCAGAATAGCCAGCTTCAAATCAAATTTTTTTCATCTTTGACATACACTTCGCATTCTTTGGCACTTCAATTCTAAGAGTGAGCAACTGCCATCTGCTCCATTTTACAGATGGCCCACAGTACCCTAGCCAAGATCAGGATTAGCCCAGGCGTAAATTCAAACAACTAAAAAGGAGATCTAAAAACTTCAAAAGCCTTTAAAAAATGCATGGCCTATAAAATCTAGAGCAGGGAGGGTCCCTCAACCCCTGAGTAAACCTCAACCCCCCAAATCTCTATCCTGCTCTGTTAAAAGCCTTAGGAAGTGGGCAGGAGGGGAACTCGGGTGGAGGCAGAAGCAAGAAGGAGAGTGGCAGCTGTTCAGGAACCAGTTGCTGGGGGGAAGCCAGAATGTCGGAGCGATTCCAGTCCTAGGAGCAAGGGTCTGCCGCCAGGGCAGCCGAAGGCGGGGAGCGCAGAAACTCTGCTTACAGGCTGCGCTCGCCAGACTCCTCTCCAGACGTGGGACCGCATATTATACTTGGAGTGAATCTGGTCGCTCGCTCCCCGTCCCTGATTCCCACTTTGCTTGTCTCTTCTCCCCATCCATCCACCCCACACGCATTTTCCAGAAATCTCCCCCAACTCGATGCCCACTTAGGCTACTGAACCCCAATAACGCCACCCTTTTACTAAGAGGAGCCTCCGTCATCCCAGCCCCTTGCTCCGAGCGGGAAGCTTGGTGCAGCGCACCAAGGTCCGGTAGAGGACCGTGGGCCAGCAGGCCGCAGACGCGGAGACAGCAAGTGGACCCCAAGGGGTGGAGCCGCAACGCAAGTTCCCCCCGACCCGGGGACGCCGCCCAGCTCCTGGAGCCTGCAAAGGCTCTTGAAGCTGAGCTTCCCAGGGATGCCAGAAGGGACACTCTCGTGCAATTCTGGCTGGGGAAAGCGAGGGAAGGCGGCGGCTCTGTGGAGGGAGCGAGCGGGTGCTCCACGCCACCCTCAAGACCGAGTGAGTCACGCGGCCGCCAGACGAGGCCGGTGGCGCACGCACCCGAGACCCGATGTAGTGCACCGCCTCGGCGCCGCGGCTCCCGCCGCGCAGACACCGCACCCGCAGCATCGCCCGGACCCGGCTGGTCCACGCACGGAATGTTCCTGGCCTGGGCCGCGTCGGTCCAAGCCTCCCCGAGAGCGCGCCCGGAGCGTGATGGGCGGGTGCGCTGGGCCCGCGGCCTTTTGTAGCCGCGCTCCGCCCCGGCCGCCCCCCGCGGCCCCATTGGCTGCCGGGAACAGGTGGTGGGGCCAGCAGAGCGCCCCGAATTAGGAACTGTTGGGAGGCGCCGTGGCCGCTAGCTCGAGCCTCCGACGCTTGCCCTTTTTTAGCCAGCGGGGCCACTGACGGCTTCTGTTGCACGCCCGGACCTGGACCCCGACCCGAGCGCCGCAAGAAGGCCCGCTGGAGTCTCGCGCACCTGGGCAGGACGCGACTTCCGACGACGTGACAATGGTCTATGCATATATTAAGTGAATATTTGAGAATTTAAATATGCAAAGCGTGAGTATAGTGTTACATACGAGCACGGACCCAGTCACCTCATTTTTCGGTAAACGAAACCACCTAAAAATTAGGTGGTTTCTTAGTGCAACATCGGGTGTGAGACTGCAGAAAACTAAGTCTGGAAGTTGGGCCATTTGCTCCCCGGGGAGGTAGTGCTTTCCTTCCACTACCCCGTCGGGTGTTATTTGGAACACCTGGCATTTCACATGGTTTTTGGCCATGTGCCCCTGGCTTGAGAAACTCCGATATGAAAATCGACAAGTGTGGGTCACAAATAAGGGAGGACGGCAGTTTCGTTCCTTCCATTTCATGTTTCAAATTTTTTGTTTTAACTTGATTAGGATTGTTTTTTAGAAAAGTATTTTCCCTCACTGTGCAGTCTTAATTGCTGTGGATTTGTGCAAAGCTAGAGAACTCAGGTTAACATTTATCTCCTAGTAGGAAAGGAGGCAAGAGATTTGAGTATTTCATTTTTGTACTTGCAGAGTTGTAACTATTCATTTTTGATGAGCTATCTTTTTAATTTTGGTATCTCAAGCTTGTTTTCCAGAGTTCATGGATGGAAAGCAACAGACAAGCAGATGGCATGGTAGAAAGAGCCTCCGAGAGGGAATCAGGATAACTGAGTTCCAGTCTTGACTCAGTTATAGACTACTGTGTGTCTTCTTGAATTGCAGTCTTCTTATCTGCAAAGTGAGAATAGAATTTACTGTCCCTAGCACATGGGGGGTTGCTGAGGGGCCAAAATGAGAAACTATACATGCAGAACTTGATGCGTGGCATTAGAGCCGTATGAGGCCGGGTGCAGTGGCTCACGCTTGTAACCCCAGCAATTTGGAAGGCCAAGGCGGGCGGAACGCCTGAGGTCAGGAGTTTGAGACTATCCTGGCCAACATGATGAAACCCTGTCTCTGCTAAAAATACAAAAAAAAAAAAAAAAAAAAAAAAAAATTAGCCGGGCGTGGTGGCGGGCGCCTGTAGTCCCAGCTACTTGGGAGGCTGAGTCAGGAGAATGGCGTGAACCTGGGAGGCGGAGCTTGCAGGGAGCCGAGATCGCCCCACTGCACTCCAACCGCCTGGGCGACAGAGCTAGACTCCGTCTCAAAAAAAAAAAAAAAAAAAATTAGCCGAGCATGGTGGTGGGTGCCTGTAATTCCAGCTACTGAGCTGAGATGGAGCCACTACACTCCAGCCTGGGTGACAGAGCAAGACTCCATCTGGGTGGGGGGAAGCTATATGAGGTAATGTGTTACTACTCTAGCAATAAGGAGGCCCCCAAATGCCATAATATGGTGAAAGGAGTAAGTCTAAGTTCATAACTTAATTCTGCCACTAATTTGCTGTGTGACCTGGAACCAGATCCCTTTATCTTTCCAATCAAGGCTTCATACTTCTAGTGAGGTTTTAAGAAATCTCTAACATTTCTCAAAATTTTAAAAGTACTTTCTCCCAACAATAAAATGCAGCCACCTCTGAGGTCTGATTCTCTTAGTGTACTGAGGGCAGCCAGATATGTGCTTCCCCTCAAAAGAACTGAAGAGTACAGTAAGTACACATAACAAGGCCTTGAGATTACCATTTCTGCTTGAGATTGGAGGACATCCTCTTGCCACCCATTAAAAGCACTATTTTAATTTTGCAGATGTAAGAATTGGGGGTGCCTGGTAATAATGAAGTTACGATGTTGTTAAGTTTTCATAATGAAAAACTCATAGCCAAAGAGTATACCCTTATTTCCTGGGATCCAGCAGAAAGTGTGTGGATAGCGCCACCCGAACCAGTCCTGCTGTTATAAAAGCAAATCAAAGCACTCACTCCTCCTTTTTGCCATGCCTCTCATTTATTTTCATTCTTTGTCCTTTTTCCCCTTTTATACCACACTTTTTTTCATTTACTACAATTATATTTTTTCATTCTCTTTTATGTTCTGTTTTTGAAAAAAATTCTGTAACAACTTCTAGAATGACCTTATCAATTTAAAGTACAAGCTTTCCATACTAGTTTGTCTAATACTGGGCCAACTCTGCAAAGTATCTATATAGTGATAGTTGGCAACTCTGTGGTCTTTAGTTGCTGTCTTATTCAGAAGAAATGGAATAGACTGTGAAGTCCTGTCTTGCCTTCTCCTATTGGCAGTAGATACCATCAATAACTTTGATTGAACCAATAATTTTAGGATCTTGCTAGTCTCATACCTAGTCATTATGCATATTCAAGTCTAATAGTAGTGCATCTTTGTAGCTTAACTTAAAGGCATAATGTAGGATAGTGTGTGTATAAAGGGGTCTAAAAGGACAAGGAATAGAAAACACACCAGAAGCATGGCAAAAATTCAGCTTTTCAATTCTCCCTCATCACCGTTGCTTTGGGGATATGCCCAACTCTCCCTAGTTCCAACCAAAAAAGCACAGAGTTTTTGAAATGTGTCTTGAGATTAAAATAAAACAAAAAAAGCCAGTAAAGTCATTGGATTAACAAAATAACAAAAGAGCCCGTTATAAGAATTCACCATTTCTTTATCATGGTTGACTTCAGAATCTGTACATAGGGTGTAAACAAGTACAGAGGAAGGTGCTCCTAGAACTTAAGAATACAGATACTCTGTGAAATTGGTAAGCACACACATATACACACAGATACACTGGATGAGATTAGCTATCTACAGAAGTCACCTATTCTAAAAGACATTTGTACCTATAGTTTAGGGGAAGGATATCTCTCAAAGTAAGTTAGAAACAATAATGTATTACTCAAGTTCAAACAAGGTGACTAAAGTATATATTCTCATGACGGAATGTAAATAAAGCTGCAATTTTTTTAGAAAATATTATTTGGGCTACATCAATAAAATATATTTGGAAGGATACACAGATACTGATAACCTAAGCTGTCCCTGGGGAGGGGACCTGAATGGCTGGGAAACAGGAATGAGAGAGATTTTCCACTGTAAGCCTTATTGTACCTTTGAATTTTGAACATGTGAGTAAATTACCTAATAAACAAAAAACATATTTAAAAGACTGCATCTGCAGAGGTGTGATTATCAACATAGACTTTTAAAAAAGGAAGCCTGAGTGGCCAACCTATCAGAGTCTGTTCATCCAGCTCTACCTAAGGATGGAATCAGAATATTCTGGCCTCTGGAAAGGTTAAACCTATTGAGGACAAGAATAATTCTGTGGGTTTTATGAAATCTCCCTCAAAACTATTCACCTGCTCTAACTTGTGAGCTCACTAAGCTCATCCCTGGGAACCTTGGCATGGGGGAGTTACCCTGCAGGCTGAGCACAAGTAAGTGATCTGATAGCTGGAAAGATGAAGATCTCATTGTAAAATATTAAATCAGTATTCTGCCGGGCGCAGTGGTTCATGCCTGTAATCTCAGCACTCTGGGCAGCTGAGATGGGTGGATCACCTGAGGTCAGAAGTTTGAGACCAGCCTGGCAAACATGGCGAAACCCCATCTCTACTAAAAATACAAAAATTAGCCAGGTGTGTTGTTGCACACCTGTAATCCCAGTTACTTGGGAAGCTGAGGCAGGAGAATTGCTTGAACCCCTCTGAGACCAGCCTGGCAAATATGGCAAAACCCTGTCTCTACTAAAAATACAAAAATTAGCCAGGTGTGTTGGTGCACACCTGTAATCCCAGCTACGCGGGAGGTTGAGGCAGGAGAATTGCTTGAACCCAGGAGGTGGAGGTTGCAGTGAGCCGAGATCATACCACGGCACTCCAGCCTAGGCAACAGGAGAGAAACTCTGTCTCAAAAATATTAGTAGTAATAATAATAATAATAATAATAAATATTCTAGCTTATCCCTCAGAGTCTAGTAAGTTCTAGCTCAGTTCTTGCTTCCTAATTATGTTTCCCTTCTTAATGTTCTCTTTTTTCCGCCTACCTAGTCGATTCTGGGTAAACTGATGGAATTTACTTTCTAAATCTGAAATCCTGTGGGACTGGCCTGATCCCACAATAGCCTGTGTTCCACTAGCCCACAGTACCTATCACACTGCCCTAGAATTGCCTGCTTATATGTCTGTCTCTCACTGGGCTGTTGGCTCCTTAAGGACAGGGAGTCTGTTTTATCCACCAGTATATCCCTAGCACAGTGCCTGACACAGCCGGAGTCCTTAATCAATTGTTCACTGCCACTCTGATGGCCCGGCTAGAATAACCTGAGCTCCCTCTTTGGTACTTTGCAGTCTTTGATTTCAAATGAGTTACAAAATGTTGTGAAGACAGCCTCTGCACTGTCCCGTACAAATCATTTTAGGATTTTTACTAGTTTTGAACAGCTGTGTTATTACTGCTCAGCATCTCCCAATGAGGTAGATTCTTTCATTGGAAGACAACTGCAAAACAGTACCTGCAGCTAAATTAAACGCCAGCTTTCTCCAAGTATTTAAAATAATCTCAGCTTAGGTTAGTACTGAAACTGATAGAGCTTTAAGAAAACTGAGGAAGAAACATCTGAAGTCTGCTCCAAGGAATCTTCTTTCTTTTACTTCAGTCTTCAAATACCCTTCTGGAATTTAAAAACAGTAAACACCATTCTCTTTCTTAAGGTTCTGACTAAACTTACAAGCAAAGGCCAACCCATTTGCCAAATTGCTTCATTTTTTTTAAATTTTTTTTTAATTTAATGTAGCCTCACTCTGTTGCCCAGGCTGGAGTGCAGTGGCATGATCTCAGCTCACTGCAAGCTTCGCCTCCCGGGTTAAAGCGATTTCTGGCTAATTTTTGTATTTTTAGTAGAGATGGGGTTTCACCATATTGGCCAGGCTGGTCTCAAACTCCTGACCTCATGATCTGCCCGCCTCAGCCTCCCAAAGTGCTGGGATTACAGGTGTGAGCCACCATGCCTGGCCGGCTTCAATTAATTTTAAAATCATTTCTACTCTAATAATAATAACTACTATTTACTGAGCACTTACTATGTGCCAGATAAGAGCTTCACATGTTATTTCATTTAGTCATCTATGAGGTATTCTTACAATATTCTTGTTTCAAAGGTGAAGAAACAGAGCCCTACAGGATTAAACAAATTGCCCTAAGTGAAACAGTGGCCAAGTGGCTAATAGAGCCAAAATTCAAATCCAGGCCTCTAAGACTCAAAAGCCTGAGCCTTTAACTTCTAGGACACTTGATTTTCTCAGAGATTCTCAGGGGAATAGCTACTGCATGATGCAGGGTGCATAAATGTAGTCTAGCTACTTCCAGTGTTCAACACTGTCCTGCAAGCTGCATATTGTGTCACATGCTGCCATCTTGACATTTCAGGATATCTCTGAGTGTTTTTTCTGGGAGTTATGTATTGGATAACTGTCCTTCTTAGGATAATGCTATACCCATAAAGACTGCATGGTAATGAGTCTTTGACATGGTAATGAGTCTCTGAACTTATGTGGGTCAGCTAGAGCTGAATGCTAAAGAGACAGAAAGTCCAGAACGAGTATAAGTCCTCTAAGCAAGCTCAGGTACAGCTTAGATCTCTATTGGGAACTCTACAGAGGCAAGAGAAGGTATTTCAGCATAGGCGTAGCTGTTGCTCCCTGCACTGTAGTCAAAGAAGGGAGAGCAGGAAGGGGAAAGTGCCTTAGAAGGGTCTGTCCCATTGGGATGGTTCTGGAAATACAATGTATGTTCATCCTGACTTAATTACAACCCTCAGACTTTTAGTGGTAGCTAAAATAGCTCCACTCACCCTGCTGAAAAAGTTGTGCCTTACATTTCTCCCTAAACTGACACTTCCCCACCCCTCCTTTGTTTTTTGAGACAGAGTCTCACTGTCACCCTGGTTGAGTGCAGCGGTGCGATCATAGCTCACTGCAGCCTTGACCTGCCAGGCTCAAGCAATCCTCCCACCTCAGCCTCCCAAGTACCAGGGACTACAGATGTTCATCACTGCCTGGCTAATGTTTAAATTTTTTTGCAGAGATGGGGTCGTACTATGTAGACTAGGCTGGTCTCAAACTCCTGGGTTCACATGATCCTCCTGCCTCAGCCTCCCAAAGCAATGAGATTACAGGTGTGAGCCAACCTTTCCCTTTCTTAACCCAACAGCCTCTAGCACTGGTTGTGCTGGTCAGACAGTGCATATCTAGACAGTGCCCAAAAGTGAGGAAGTCATTTTGGCTAATTCCAGAAATGATGCAGAAGTTAGTGAATCTCTATCATTATGTTCCATGGTATCGGTGCCACGAAGATAGCACTGTCCATAAACAATCCCTGGTATTGCAGGAAATACTTTTGGGGGCACCTTAGTGGTAAGAAGGCAGCTGTCACTGGAACCTTCTCCCTCATCTCATTCTTGTAGCCTAAATTCCTTTCCCAGTACTTTTTCAAACATCTTCTCCAAGCTGATTCTCTATTTACACTTTTTGTCTAAAGCCTCAAAAAAATGCTATAAGAAACAGATTGACCAACAATTAAAGAATGGTTAAGGAAATTATTACACATTCAGCATTTGGCAAAATGCTTGGCTCTTAAATGAATAAATACATTTTTCTTAATATTTCTTAAGTGAATGAATAAATTTAGGATTTATAATAAATAAATTTCATCGTAAGATGAACATGCACTACTAAAAATAATGCTTAAAGAGAGTTTTTCTTTTAATAAGCTAGGATGTGGAGGATGTGTAATTTTAAAATATGTCAGGTTGACGTATTTGAGTTGAAAATATTAGAGAAAATTTAGTCTTAGAAAAAGCAAGTTGATCTGTCTCTCTGTATATAGTAAGCAATAAAGATTTCTCTGGGAGGGGTACCCTCTCCATACTAGGGCGAGAAAACAGCTCTTATCACCAGAGACTTGGAATTGCAGTTGACAGTGGACCTAAATAAACATACCTAATGAAGTAACTCCTATCTTTCACCAGTTTTATACCCCACCATATATCTCCTAGTGACTCCTCTAGAAAACTGACTGTCCCTAGCCAGATTTTCTTTGTCCTATCATTTCTACTCATATTTATTGTTCCTTGTCTAAAAAAGTATAAAAGCATCTTGCTTTGACTACTTCTTCACACTTCACTCTCCTGTGGAGATCCTTTTGTACATGTAAAACTAATAAAATTTGTATGCTTTTGTCTTGGTAATCTGCCTGGTCTCAATTTGGCCTCTACATCCAGCTAAAAAGCCCACTAAGAGCTAAAAGTGGGGTTGGAGGTGGTCTCTGGCTTCCTCACAATATTAACTGAAGAATAACCAAATATGAAATTGTACATACAGTATTCTCTCAACCATGTTGAATATATGTATGCACATAAAATTCTGGAAAGAAATTTACCAAAATTTAAATAGTGACAATCTTTGCATGGAGATGTAATGGGTAACTTTTATATTCTTCTTTCTGCTTTTCTGCAATTTGTATACCTTTCTCTATGAGATATTACTACATTTATAATCAGAAAAAAACCCTAATGGCTATTTTTTTTTTTAGAAGCAAAGGGCCCTGTGTCTGCTTAGAAACAATTCTTGTTGTCACAAGATATTTTCCCTTGCAGCTCTGCCCTAAGAAAACTGTAGATACTGCTCTGGGAGAAAACCTCCCACAGCCACCTGGCTCCTCTCATGTCCATACACGCTGTGATCTGGCAGGACAGGGAGATTAGCGTGGGAAGACACTTCTGCCTATCTCACTGTTGTGCACTTTGCCCGGTTCTCAGTCTGTGCTTGCTATTTCACTCTTGTCTGTCTTGCTTGTTGCTGGTAGGGAGTTTTCCAGAATTATCATTCCCAGCAAAAGGCACTTCTCTAGCTGGGCCCTGGGAATTGGAGAAGGAACATTCGCCAGTTTGCTGCACCCCTCTCGAATATTCTTACTTGTCTTGGGCAGCATCCCAGGAGGAAGCACTCATCTCCTCCGCCCATGGTCATTTAAGTGACAAAATGTCCTCCATAGTCATGTTGTCCCTGCTAAAGAAAGGTCTGTTCAAATAGAACTATTCAGAATTTGCAGCTTAGAATCAAAGTAGGGTCGAATATTGAACTTTTGCTTAGGAACTCTAAATTACTGTTTACCATGGTATTCAGAATGTAAAAGCAAAACTAAATACCAAGACCATATAAGACTACATATTGCAAAAGCTAAACTAGAAACATTCAGCTATAAGATGGAATGACCTGTGAGGCGTGAGTTTTTTATGAAGGCTTGATTTAGTAATAACAGACTATGACAGCCAACACACTGCCTTTTCTGGAAAGTTATGTTGTTAATGTGACAGCAATTAAATCATCTCAGGGGACAGATTTCAGACATTCCCAAGAGAATGCATCTACAACTTGAGACACTTGTACTTTTCTGGCACAACACTGTAGCAACCAAATTTCTGACTCTGCAGCCAGTTTATCACTGGGAAAATCCAGTAATTCCCAGATATTTACAAACAGCCAATGAAGATAAATGTTTACTAGCATAGGACTAATTCCTCACTGACTCTGGTTAGATCAAACAGTACTACCATTTCATGGTATTCCTAGTTTTTATGTCCAAAATAACATCTCCAGGAAGAGTGAAGCAACTTCTTCCTGTATACCACAGCACACCTTGTTAATACTTCTTTTAGAGCACCTATACAGGCTGTAACAGCTTGTTTATATATCTCTCTCTTTCACCAGACCTCTGGAGAGCAAGGGCTACAGGTCCTGTACCTAGCACAGTGATTGTCACTTAATAAATGTTTGTGGAATCAATTGCCTAGTCAAAGTTTTATTTTTTCCCTTGGAATTTGTACCTCACTTTAAAACAATATTTACATTGTTTGAGAGAGACATATTTACAGAATTTTAAAACTAAGAGGGACTTTATTTTGTAGTTGGGATAACCATGGTCCAAGAAGGCTAAATGATTCATCAAAATTCACCAAACTCTGCTGAGATAAATTCTCAGTGCAATTTTTTCAAGAGTTAAATGAACTTTTAGAAAACAGAGTCTGATTTTACACTCTGGGAATTCAAATCTGAAAACCTTAAACTTCTGAGTCTAGCAAAATGGTGCTATAGGCCTCAAGAAGGGCTTTAAGTGTGAATATGATATTAATTTTTTAAAATTAAAGACAGAATCTTGCTGTGTTGCTCAGGCTGCTCTTGAACTCCTGGGCTCCAGTGCTCCTCCTGCCTCAGTCGGCCCCCCAAAGTGCTGAGATTACAGGCGTGAGGCACTATGCCAGACTGATTAAGTGTGCATACTGTAAGTAGGTGTTTTGCACAAGTTGGCCTTCTAAACTTGTGGAAGTCTATCTGTACTTTAATATGTTAAAATAATTTTCATGAGTTTGTGGGAAATTTTGTTTTCTATCTGTTTTTGGATTTACAGAAAAGTTACAAAGATAGTACAGAGTTCCTGTACACGCATCGCCCTGTTTCAGTTTACCCTGTTATTGTCTTCCACAGCTATGATACATTTGCCAAAACTAAGCTACCAACACTATAAATCATTATTAACTAAACTCCAGACTTTACTTGGATCTTCCCAGTTTTTCCACTAACATTCTTTTTCTGTTCCAATATCCAATCCAGGATACCACACTGTATTTAGTGGTAATGTGTTCTGTGATTACCTCTGCTCTGTGACAGTATCTTAGTCTTTCTTTGGTTTTTCAGGACCTTGACAGTTTTGAGGAATACTAATCAGGTATTTTGTAGTCTATCCTTTGAACTGGGTTTATGTTTTTCTCATGATCGGACTAGCATTATGGAGTTTTGGAAAGAATACTGCAGAGATGAAGTGCCCTGTTCATCACATCATGTGAGGTAGTATGTAATATTCTCATATCACTGATGGTATTAACCCTGTCATTTGCTTAAGGTGGTGTCTGCCAGGTTTTTCCTCTGTAAAGTTGGTGTTTTTTTCCTTTTCATACTTTGTTCTTTGGAATTGAGTCACTAAGACCAACAGCCCTGGAAAGGAAGAGGCGTTTATATACATATATTGCTTGGAATTCTTCTGCAAGGAAGATTTATCTCTTTTCCTCTCCTTATGGAAAATTTAGTTTGATAAGTAATAATTTTCTTAGTTGGGGAAGTTAAAGTTATAATTGTGTAAGACAGTAATGCTTGGCAGATATAAAATAGTTGGAATATGAGTTTAAAAGATAAAACTCTCCTTAGGGGATATCATCATGGCCAAGACATTTCATATCAATAAACTTTCCAGATAACTGAAGCTTTTTCCTTTAACACTAAAAGTTTTTAAATATATAAACTTCTCGGGGCTGGGTGCGGTGGCTCACACTTGTAATCCCAGCTCTCTGGGAGGCCGAGACGGGCAGATCATGAGCTCAGGAGATCAAGACCATCCTGGCTAATACAGTGAAAACCCATCTCTACTAAAAATACAAAAAATCAGCCAGGTGTGGTGGTGGGTGCTTGTAGTCCCAGTTACTTGGGAGGCTGAGGCAGGAGAACGGCGTGAACCTGGGAGGCGTAGCTTGCAGTGAGCGGAGATCGCACCACTGCACTCCAGCCTAGTTGACAAAGCGAGACTGTCTCAAAAAAAAAAAAATATATATATATATGTATATATATTTTTTGGTAGTATATATACTTCTCCCATTTGTATGGCTGCCTTTCTAACATGAATTAAATACTTTTTATCTTCTTGAACAGAATAACCTGAACACAATTTAACCTTTTTGCAAACATTAGTCTTTATACTGAAATTCACAGCAGTGATAACAGTTGAACCTGATGACCTCTAAGGTTTCTTCCAATCCAAATTTCTATGGTTTGATAACTATCCAACAAAATTAATGAAGCTATGCCCCAAATAATCAAAGACTTCTTGTTTGTGTGGGGTTTTTTGTTTTGTTTTGTTTTTTAGACAAGGTCTGGCGCTGTTGCCCAGGCTGGAGTGTAGTGGCACAATCTTGGTTCACTGCAAGCTCTACCTCCCAGGCTAAAGTGATCCTCCCACCTCAGCCACCTGCATAGCTGGGACAACAGGTGCATGCCATCATGCCCAGGTAATTTGTGTATTTTTTGTAGAGATGGGTTTTCGCCATGTTGCTCAGACTGACTTCTTAACTTAAGGTTTTTATCTTGGGATAGGGGTACAGAAAGTCTCAGCCTCACTTCTGGACTAGAAAGAAGCAATAGGTATTCTTATGAAGGCATCCAGGGATGCATATAGGAATCACTTGGGGAGCTTGTTAAAAGGCAAATTCTGATTCAGGCCTAAGATTCTGCATTTCTTTTTTTCTTTTTTCTTTTCTTTCTTTTTTTTTTTTTTTTTTGAGATGGAGTATTGCCCTGTCGCCCAGGCTGTAGTGCGGTGGCGCAATCTCAGGTCGCTGCAAGCTCCACCTCCCAGGTTCATGCCATTCTCCTGCCTCAGCCTCCCAAGTAGCTGGGACTACAGGTGCCCGCCACCAAGCCCGGCTAATTTTTGTTTTTTTTTTTTGAGAGAAAGTCTCGCACTGTTGCCCAGGATGGAGTACAGTGGCGCGATCTCAGCTCAGTGCAACCTCCACCCCCTGGGTTCAGGCAATTCTTGTGCCCCAGCATCCCGAGTAGCTGGGACTACAGGTGCACGCCCATCTAATTTTTGTATTTTTAGTGGAGACTGGGTTTTGCCATGTTGGCCAGGCTGGTCTCAAACTCCTGGGCTCAAGCGATCCGCCTGCACAGCCTCCCAAAGTGCTGGGATGACAGGCGTGAGCCCCCATGCCCGGCCCAGACTCTGCATTTCTCACAACCTCCCACATGATACCCATGCTGCCAGTCCACAGGTCACACGCTGAGCAAGGACTCAGGGAATCCCACACACCAAATGTTGGGGTCTGGCTGTTGACAGGGCCAGTGAGTTCCTAAGGCAGTTGGAGCTTTTCTGTCATGCTGCAAAATATTTTAGACATGGATTGTTTGTTAAGTATGGTCGAATGTTACAAAAAGCAGCAGCTAGGTGACAAAAATTAAAAACATATTCCTCTAATAGAAACCAAAGAAAGGAATGAAAATTCTTTTCCTTAAGAGAATAACCTGGCTGGGCGCAGTGGCTCATGCCTGTAATCCCAGCACTTTGGGAGGCCGAGGCGGGCGGATCACAAGGTCAGGAGATCGAGACCACGGTGAAACCCCGTCTCTACTAAAAATACAAAAAATTAGCCGGGCGCGGTGGCGGGCGCCTGTAGTCCCAGCTACTCAGGAGGCTGAGGCAGGAGAATGGCGTAAACCCAGGAGGCGGAGCTTGCAGTGAGCCGAGATCGCGCCACTGCACTCCAGCCTGGGCGACAGAGCGAGACTCCGTCTCAAAAAAAAAAAAAAAAAAAGAGAATAACCTTTGATGCTATGGTTCCTTTGATTCGGTGAAAGGAGGTATCCAGATCACATCAAAATGACAATAAGCTAGTATTATCATCAGTTGTGTGGAGAGAAGGGCCACTTCTAGAACGTGAGGCTTCTTACCCTAAAATTGCACTTGAGGATTTTAGGAGGGCATCAATGCACATTTTATAACATTGTTTCTGCCACTATTTTCTCACAAGCAGAAGTCTGTCCTTTAGGATTTAAGCCACAGCAGCCAAACCCTTAGCTCTTTCAAATTAAGCTGCTATGATACATAGAATCTAGTTATTTAAATATAAAATGAAGTATATGATTCCTGAGTGAAATATAGTGCCTTTATTGGGGCAACTAATAAAGGGTTTTCAACTTTGAGAAGTCTTTCACATCACTGTATGGATGTCCACACAGCCTGTCTGAGACAGTTCCAGTCAGAAGTGCAGTGCTCAGGGCAGTGCACCATGCATGCAGATGTGGAGGTCGGAATTGACCTGCAGATCACTGCTTGATCATTAACTACTTGGATAACCCTGAGCAAGTCACTTAATCTCTCCATGCCCACTTATACAACCTAGTTAATCTCAACATTTTGTTCAAGTCCTAGTTTCACACCATTCTATTCTAATACCTTAGAAAGGTATTTTGTATACGTTTCAAAACAACGCTAGGCTGGGCACGGTGGCTCACGCCTGTAATCCCAGCACTTTGGGAGGCCGAGGCGGGTGGATCATCTGAGGTCAGAAGTTTGAGACCAGCCTGGCCAACATGGTGAAACCCCATCTCTACTAAAAATACACACACACACACAAAAGCAGGGCGTGGTGGCATGCGCCTGTAATCCCAGCTACTCTAGAGGCTGAGGCAGGAGAATTACTTGAACCTGGGAGGCGGAGGTTGCATTGAGTCGAGATCATGCCATTGCACTCCAACCTGGGTGACAGAGCGAGACTCTGTCTCAAAAAACGACAAAAACAATGCTCATCTCTTCTTATAATGCCATGAAGAGAGCTGATTCTGCCAACTTCGTGCCTAACCGTTGAGCAAGTAGCAGCTTGAATGTTATCTTAAACCAAGTAATCAGCAGAAGAAAAATATCTGAGATTTTGACCTCATTTCTTGAATAGATTTGTGTTTATAAGCTAGCCAGTGGTTTAGTTAACACTGTGCAGAATTGTTGCCCCAGACAATCACTAAAGATCAAAGTTTGTAGCATGAATTATACCACTTGGTAAGATTCTGCATTTCTCATAACTGAGTAACAAATTCATATTAGAGTTGGTGTTAGTAAAAAATGATTGTGGCTTCATTGATTGAACTGTAGAAGGTAAAGAGAAAAACTGCCAATTGCTGCCTAAAAAATTTTCAAGTTCTTCTGCTAAAGAAAAAAAAAACATGACAAATAAAAGGATAGAAAAGATTTTAGGTTGGCAAATGTGTACCTCAGACAGTGGCAGGCCCTATGGCAGACTAAAACACAGTACAGCATCATAATCAAGAGTGTGGGCTCTGGAACCAAACTACCCAGCTTTAAAGCCTGACCCTACAATTTAAGCTGTATGACCTTGTGTAAGTAACTTAACCCTTCTGTACCTCAGCTTTCTCAAATATAATAAGGATAATAACAGTATGTAACTCAAAGAGTTGTTATAATGATTAAATGAATTAATACATGTAAAGCACTTAACCACTTACATGTTAGCTACTGTTATTATTAGGAACTAAAATGTGCAGAAGGGGAAGTAGTCAGGACAGGAAGGCAAACTTAGTGACAGTAAGGAAGAAAAAGATGCTGAGAGCAAGCTTAGAAATGAGGAAGAAAGTACTTTCCATATCTGGTTCCCACAGTGAGCATTCTCTTCATGACTACAACACTCTTGTAGAAAACCTTCTGCGTGTGTGTGTGTGTGTGTGTGTAGTGTTTCAAAATGATTTCATACATATCATCTCATTTGATTACCAGTAAGCTAAAAAGTCTCTTATGTAACCTAGCAAATTACTTCTGGCTCTCACAGAACATGGGGTAGGTAAACACAGGATGAATCCTGAGAGCACCAAAGCACAGCACAGAAGAGCGCCCACCACAAGCCATTCATTCCTAGATGGATTCTGAGAAGTAGGATGCTGGGGTTTTTTAATGTATCACTAGGGATGTAATGTGGGGCTACATCTTTGTTTCCCAAGATGACCTCACCACACATTTCCCAAAAGCATTATATTTGATCATCTTCATATCTTCACATTCACCAAATATACTTCATGTTCCTTGGCAGTAAGCATATTTTGCACGCCCTGCCTAGCTTTTACTATGTGTCAGATCCACTTCGAAGTAGCCACTCTGTTGAGCCCTGCAAGATGCTTGTATTGCTGTTTTCTTGTTTTTCAAATACAACTTGAAAATGTCAAATACAATTAGGGGATCAGTAGAAAACAGCTATATGGTGATGACATAGAACAATCTCTAGCCAAGGACTGGGAAATATGTCTCAGAGAGGTCACTGGCTTACTACTATTAATTAAAATAATAATTAACATTGACCACTTAATATGTGCCTGGCAGTAGGCAAGTGCATTACATGAATTTAGTTATCATGATATTGTGGTATACCTAGCGTATAGCAAATGGTAGGAGCTCAAGAAATATTTGTTGGATAAATGAACCTATGAGGTAGGCATTAGTTTTATCTCCATTTTAAAAATGATTGAAATTAGGTGTAAAATTTTAAAACCTTGTGTAAGGTCACATAACTATTAATTAGTGGGTGTGGTTTGCAAAGCCAGATTTGGTTATAGCATAGCATAGTGTAGTGGTTGAGAGTGGAAACTTTGGAGCCAGCCAGGCCACTTAGTTTTGAATCCTAGCTCTGCCACTTACTAGCTGTGTGAACTTGGGAAAGTTACTTAACATTTTGCACCTCAGTTCTCTCAACTATAAATTAAAAAAAAATAGTTCCAACCTCTCAAGGTTATTGGGAGGATTAAATGAGATCATACATGTAAACATAACTGTACCTGGTACTCTATCTGTGTAGCTATTATTGTTTAGTGGAGCTTTACATTACATGCCAATAGAGCTTTTACCCTTCAAAAGAAATTTCCATAAATGATCTCATAACAT
This sequence comes from Macaca mulatta, assembly GCF_049350105.2. Lineage (NCBI taxonomy): Eukaryota > Metazoa > Chordata > Mammalia > Primates > Cercopithecidae > Macaca > Macaca mulatta. Next base: position 22,706,969 of record NC_133412.1, read on the forward strand.
CCTGATAAGATAGGTGATAATAATTACAATGAACATCATACAGGTTGAGTATCCCTTATCTGAAATACTTGGGACCAGAAGTGTTTTGGACTTCGGATTTTTTTGCATTTTGGAATATTTGCATTATACTTACTGATTCAATATCCAAATTCAGAAATCCAAAATCTGAAATGCTGTAATGAGCATTGCCTTTGAGCATCATGTCAGGACTCAAAAAGCTTTTGATGCTGAGCATTTTGAATTTTGGATTTCTGGATTAGGAATGCTCAACCTGTAGTATGTCACTTAATCTCACAATAATCTATTTCATAGATTTTAACAACCAGGCTCAGAAAGGTTAAATGAATTGCTCAAGACCATACAGCAAGCCAGTAGCAATTCCAGCCCCTGCTGGAAGAAGGTAAAATGAAAGATCAAAGATGACTAACACATAGCATCAACTCTTACACTTAGGAGGGAGTACAGCAGGGGTCCCCAACCCTTGGGCCACATACCGGTACCAGTCCACAGCCTGTTAGGAACCAGGCCACATAGCAGGAGGTGAGCGGGGCTGAGCGAGCATTACCACCTGAGCTCCACATCCTGTCAGATCAGCTGCATTAGATCATCATAGGAGTGCGAACCTTATTGTATACTGTGAACTGGCATGCAGAGGATCTAGGTTGTGTGTTCCTTATGAGAATTTAATGCCTAACTGATGACCTGAGGTGGAACAGTTTCATCCCGAAATATCCCCCTGCCACACCCCATCTGTGGAAAAACTGTCTTCCATGAAATTGGTCCCTGGTGCCAAAAAGGCTGGGGACTGCTGAAGTAGAGGAAAGACAGATAGGAAAACAACTAACTCAAGGCAGAATTAAGCCAAGTGCTAAAAAGGTGGGAAGGTTACATGTTGAGGAAAACCAGAAGAACTGTTGAATTCTGTCTGGGGGCAGTGTGTTTGCCAAGACTTCATTCCAAATTGCATCAGGCAGGTCAGGCACTATTTCATGGTTCTGAAACATACTGAGTTCACTCAAAGTCAGAAAAGTTTGCAGGTCTAGAAAGAAGTGGGACAAAGAGAATTCTGAAAAATGCCTAGGCATTCATGGCTACTCCCACACATTTTTGGGTGTGGGAGGGAAACAGTGACCTTCATTTCAATGGACAAATGAAACATTCAGTACCAAGGATGGTGTGAATAATGTAATTATTCTAAACAAAGTTCCCTATCTGCTCAGTTTGAGAGGATTCAGAACACGTATCTTCATCCTTTTGTCTTCGGTTTTGCTATTTTGGAAACCAGTGGATCGATTCTTTTGGAGTCAGCCCTCCCATTCCAAGGCTAAAAGGTCATGAGACCTCTCTCTCCCCTCTCTCTCAGGGCTTGCATTATTTTGGCAAGATCTTGTCAATCAGTGAGATATAACGGTGCAGCAAAGAGATATTTCTGTCTCCTCTTTTTTATTTTAGTACCTTAGAAAGAAGAAATCAGAGACTTCATCTCATTTTTTGGATGGGGTGTAGCAAAGCACTAGAGGAAACTAATGAAATGGATACCTGTGAATTAATATGAATAAACCATTTGCAGACAGTCTCTATCCTATCTGTGGCTGGCCTTGTTTCTGGGTCAGTTCCCAAGAACAGGTCATATTTAATGTTAGGTCAACTACTAGACAAGTCTGAGTGTTCTAAAGATCTAAGAGTTATTATAGCAGACGAAAATTCTCAGCTCTAATATACCTTAGGTATAAAACCCAAACCAACTTTTTTTTTATTTTAGATTTTTCAAGCTCATTCTCCTACATTCAAATAAAAACTAAGTGAATTTCTAGTATTTGAGGAAACAGACAGACTTAACTATTAAACACCTAGCGTTTTGCTCAATGCTGGGATGGGGAGCAAAAATTTTAAAAGATTAGAAAAAAGAGGTACAAATTCCCAAAGCACTTAAAGATCTCACTGGAAAAATAATACAAAGTCACTTGAAACAATTATCTAGCAATACAAACAGAATGCAACTAGATGCATAAATGTATGGACAGTGCTACAGGACCTCAGATTAAGACAAGAGCAGTTTGAACCAAAGATGTGAAATAAATCTTCCTGGAGGGAAGTTCAGTTTGCATTAAGGCTTTATAAATGAATGACCTGGAGTAAAGGGTTTACTTGGAGGAGAGAATACCATTAACTCTGCCCTGTCCGCCATTGTACTGTAGTGCTCTGGATGTCATTCCCTCCCATTTCCTGCACATTTCCTGGTACAGAATGAATAAATAAATGGCATTCAAGGCTTTCCATGACTAAGTCCCATTTTGCCAATCCAGCCTTGCTGCTACTCATTAATTCATTCAACATATCTTGATTTTACACTTAAATCCTTTAGGTACTGTGGTAAGTACAGAGCACCTGGAGAAGAACAAGACTCATTTTCTGTCCTTAAAGGGTTTAGAAAGATAAGGATACCACAACTAAAACATAATATGATAATTGTTCTAAGAGGTACGTGCAGGGTATCAAGGAAACTCAGAGCAAGAATACTTATTTTGGAGGAGGGAAAGAGATCAAGGAAAGTTGATAAACTGTCCTTGAAGTTGCTATGAATAAACCATGGGACAGTATCTTCCTTGTTCCTGGAGCCTAGTCTTCTTTCTGGCTCATTCCCCCAGATCTGATCTTATACAATATTAGGTCAACGCTTAAGACAAGTTTGAACGTTCTAAATTCATTTAGATAAACTAAATTTTCAGATTTAATATAACTCAGACATAATCCTCAAACCAGTCAAAGTATAGGAGATTTTTCTTGGCTGGATTAATATAGTCACAATTTAGGGAGAGATTGGAGGGATGGAGTTTAATTAGGACATTTTTGCAATGATCCAATAAAAGTAATAAAAATTCTTATTGATGGTAAGCATAGAAAAGAGTAGATGAATGTTTAGATAAGCTGGCAGCATACAGTTTCCAAAGGTATGGTATAGTCAATCTTAAGATACAGTATTTGGGCTCGGTGCGGTGGCTTATGCCTGTAATCCCAGCACTTTGGGAGGCTGAGGTGGGCGGATCACGAAGTCAGGAAATTGAGACCATCCTGGCCAATGTGGAGAAACCCTGTCTCTACTAAAAATACAAAAATTAGCCATGCATGGCGGTGTGTGCCTGTAATCCCAGCTACTTGGGAGGCTAAGGCAGGAGAATCACTTGAACCCAGCAGGCAGAGGTTGCAGTAAGCAGAGATCACGCCACTGCACTCCAGCCTGGGCAGCAGGGCGAGACTCTGTCTCATTAAAAAAAAAAAAAAAAAAAAAAAAAGGCCGGGCGCGGTGGCTCAAGCCTGTAATCCCAGCACTTTGGGAGGCCGAGGCGGGCGGATCACAAGGTCAGGAGATCGAGACCACAGTGAAACCCCGTCTCTACTAAAAATACAAAAAATTAGCCGGGCGCGGTGGCGGGCGCCTGTAGTCCCAGCTACTCAGGAGGCTGAGGCAGGAGAATGGCGGGAACCCGGGAGGCGGAGCTTGCAGTGAGCCGAGATCGCGCCACTGCACTCCAGCCTGGGCAACAGCGTGAGACTCCGTCTCAAAAAAAAAAAAAAAAAAAAAAAAAAAAAAAAAAAAGCCAAAAGTATAACAGTGTGGTAAAGATAATACTGACTTTCTGTTATTTTCTTAAACACAAAAAGCATATTCCAATCTCAGGGCATTGGCACAGGCTTTTCCCTCTCCCCTCTCCCCTTCTAATTCTTCTGCCTGGTTTCTACTTACCCTTCAGGTCTCAGCTGGAATGTCACTTCCTCAGAGGCCTTCTCTCCTTTCCTGTTGTGAAATAAGAAATATATATATGGTCTCTGCCTCTAGTCCCTGGCCTAGAGCTCCCAACACCCTTGTAATTTCCTAAGTTACAGGGGTGCTAGGAGAATCTTTGGTTCTAATGTTTGGTCTTTGCTCTCGTTCCTGACACGGAGCTCCTAAATCCCGTGGACTTTCCTGTCCACGGAAAAGCAGCAGTCTTTTGTTCTACCAAGGCAATTCTTGCCTGGCTCCTAGATGAGGGTTGGTCACTGGAAAGACCAACCATGATTATAAACTTGGAGCTTTCAGCCCCTACCTCCATTCTCCAGTGAGGGGACAGAGGCTGGAAATTTAGTTAATGATCGATCATGCCTACATGATGAAGGCCCCATAAAAATCCCTTAACTCTGGGGTTCAGAGAGTTTCCAGGTTGGCAAACACACATCCATGTGCCTGGAATGTGGTACATACCAACTCCATGGGGACAGAAGCTCCTGTACTCAGGACCCTTCCAGATCTCACCCTTTGTATCCCCTGGCTGTTCATCTGTATCCTTTATTACATCCTTTATTAATAAGCCAGTAAATGCAAGTAATGTGTTTTCCTGAATTCCATGAGCCATCCTAGTAAATTAATAGAACCTAAGAAGGGAGTCATGGGAAGCCCAATTTACAGCCTGTCCCTGGTTAGAAGCACAGGTCACAACCTGGAACTTGTGATTGGCATCTGAAGTGGGGGGTAGTCTTGAGGGACTGGGCCCTGAACCTGTGGAGTCTGATGCTATCTCCAGGTAGATAGTCTCGGCACTGAATTGATTCAGAGGACACTAGGTGGTATCTGTGGGAAAATCTGCTTGATATGTGGGGAACCCCCCAACCAACACCTGGTGTCAGAAGTGCTGTGTTGAGTGGCTGAGTGGTATATGAAAGTAGGAAAAACAATTATCCTTAATACCTGTTTAAAGTAGCCCTTTTCTGTTTATTTCTTTCAAGGCAATTTTCATCACCTTTAATTATCAGATTTATTCACTTGTTTACTTCTTTAATGTTTGACTTCCCAGTAAACTCTAAGCTTCATGAAGGCAAGGATTACAGTGTTTTTATTGTTGTTGTTTGCCACCAAATACTCAGCCTCTGGTATAGTAACTAGCAAGAAGTAGATGTTCAATAAATATTTGTTTTAATAAATATATATTATGTTTGTAAGCTGAAAAGTGTGAATCAGTATCATAGGGAAAAACTACCTTAAAATTAACTTCTAAAAAAATGATCAATCAAGCAATTTCGTGAAAATGTGCAAGAACAGACTTTCAGAATGATGTTCTATGAACCATAGTCTGCAGGTCATTTGAAATCCAGCAAATATTTTCATCCTCCTTCTTCGGATTCTATAACTTATTCTATATCTAGAATTACTCTAAAGACTAATTCTAACCTGGATACAACATAAAGGGTAAAGATGGAAGATTCTAAAGAACAATTTTAACAATGTCCTATTTAGGGGGATTTTCATTATATACTTTAAGAACCTAGGTTTGGCATATTAGGTATCTGTGGAAATAAATCACTTACTACATCTACATGAGCCTGTTGAGATGAAAGTATTTGAAAATCATGCTTTTTCAAGGGTGGCTAAACAAATCTCTATTTATCTATTACAACTCATAATCATTGCTAATGTTCAAATATATTAGGGTTGAACATACCACAAAAATGGAAATGCAGGAAAGATTAACATTATTTAAGCTGCAGATGATTCATGCTACTGGTTTAACCATTTTCTTTAGATTTTTTTCATGTACAGGAATATATTTATATATATATATAAATAATATGCTGAAGGGACAAAAATCATGTATGATCATTATCCTCAAGAAGAAACAGGTTCCAATTATTTCTTTTGAATTATAGACTTAAAGCTAATTAAGAATTTTTATAGTTAATTAAAAATTACATTGTAACCTTGAAAGCAGCAAAGGACATAAAGAGAAACTATTTGTTACATGCATCTTTGGGAAAATCTCACAAAAGATTTTGTTTGGCAAAGCTATTTGAAACAATTTAAAGCTAGAAATGTTTCTAGGCTATAGCAAGATGAATTCCATCGGTTTGGATTTTGACCTACCACTAAATTTTGGATTTAGGAAGGGTCTCATTTTTATACTTAACACAGAAATTAAATTTTAACTTAGAAACTGAGTTTTACATGGCTTGAGGCATGTGAAAATTATGTGAGAATAAGTCAGTTACTGCTGTGATCTCAATGTTTGTGTCCTCCACAAAATTCATTTGTTGAAATTTTAACCCTTGAGATGATGGTAGTAGGAGTCAGGGCCTTTTGGGAGGTGATTAGGTCATGAGAGTGGAGCCCTCATGAATGGGATTAGTGTGCTTATAAAACAAACATGAGAGAGCTAGCTAGTCCCTTCCACCATGTGCGGGTAGTGAGCTATCTCTAAACCAGACAGTGGGCCCTTACCAGACATGGAATCTGCCAGTGCCTTGTCTTTGACTTCCCAGCCTCCAGAACTGTAAGAAATAAATTGCTGTTATTTATAAGCTACCTGGTTTGTGGTATTTTGTTACAGCAACCTGAACAGACTAAGCCAGTTAATATATAGAGACAACAGATGGCTTCACACATCTAGATGAGGATCCTGGGAAAATCGAGTTGGAAACTACAGTTGAGAACACCAATGTCCTAACAATCCTGTAGCCTTCAGGCTTAGTTGGTTCTGGACTCCCTCTAGTGGTTCAGTTCTGGTGATTTAATAGATTTAATTCTTCAATTCATAGAATTACCAAATTTCTGGTCAGATTAAAAACCACTAAGCAAAAGACCCACACAAGTCCCATTAGAATGGTTTACCACAAGGAGGCCAGGTGCAGTGGCTCATGCCTGTACTCCCAGCACTTTGGGAGGCTGCGGCAGGTGGATCACTTTAGGCCTGGAGTTTGAGACCAGCCTGGCCAACAGGGTGAAACCCCATCTCTACTAAAAATCCAAAAATTAGCCGGGTGTGGTGGTAGGCACCTGTAATTTCAGCTACTCGCGAGCCTGAGGCAGGAGAATTGCTTGAATCTGGGAGGCAGATGTTGTAGTGAGCTGAGATCCCGCCATTGCACTCCAGACTGGGTGACAGAGCAAGACTGTCTAAAAAATAAATAAAATTTTAAAAATAAAAAGAATGGTTTATCATAAGGAGATTATGTCACTGAATGGCAGTGATAAATATGGATGAAATCATAGTGTTGCAAATGGTTATACCTAAAGGGACAGAATGGATTTTACTGGTTGATTGGGAAAGACATTTACAGTTTTGCTTAGAATGAGTGGGTAAGAGCTGAAGGCCCAGTAACAGAATTCCTTGTTGCTTTTGTTTGCGACCTAGGGTAAAGACTGCATCTTTTAGGGAAAGAGTGAAGTGAAAGAATATTTCCTGTGCATATGGATTATATAAGGTCAGAGGGTTCTTGTTTGACCTTGTATAAAATCAGCCTCTTAGACCAACCCAAAGCAACATGTAGTTTCCTCCTTATCATATTCCTAATAGCATAGTTTGTGACTCTGTTTTAAACCAATTCAGAAAACTTTAAGGCCGATTTAACTTTACTGGCTCCCTATGTTGGCTTTGGTTATTCCACTCCATTAAACCTTTACTTCTTGGCCATTTCTGCACTGTAAATATAAGTAAATCTACTAACTCCTTTACATGAGATCTCTTTACATATTTAAGACAGTTATCATGTCCTCAGTAAGTCTTCTTTCCCTCTCCCAGATCCTCAAAACTTCTTGCAGCTATTCAGGAACTCCATGAGGTACAGGCTTCTGTACAAGATATATGTAAAATAACTTGATAGGCATGTTATTCACACCTTTAGGAGTAAGTAAAAACGATGGCTTTTTTTTTTTTTTTCAGAAAATGCAAAGCTATTATTTAAAAGTCCCAAAACCAAAAAGAACTGAAGCCAATGGGATTAAGAGATAAAAAGAAAACAGGAAGTAATGGGTGACTTACCCATTTCAAGACCTTCTCCTGCTATTTTCTGATCCCTAAGTTGTTCCAGAATCGATTTAAGCAGAAAAGTACAGCAGAGACCAGATAAGTTACTGTGGAGTCAAGAAGTCTGTCATGTCTGCCATGAAGTTTGGATAGAATGAGTCAGGAATTGGCATTGGTCTTTTTTTTTTTTTTTTTTTTTTGAGACGGAGTCTCGCTCTGTCGCCCAGGCTGGAGTGCAGTGGCTGGATCTCAGCTCACTGCAAGCTCCGCCTCCCGGGTTCGGGCCATTCTCCTGTCTCAGCCTCCTGAGTAGCTGGGACTACAGGCGCCCGCCACCTCGCCCGGCTAGTTTTTTGTATTTTTTAGTAGAGACGGGGTTTCACCGTGTTAGCCAGGATGGTCTCGTCTCCTGACCTAGTAATCCGCCCAAAGTGCTGGGATTACAGGCTTGAGCCACCGCGCCCGGCGGCATTGGTCTTAAGATCCCAGATCTGAAAGTACTTCCCATTGATAAGATATTACTACACAGTCTGTAATTGATTATTTGCATAGATAGAAAAAACAAACAAACTTCCCCAGCAACTTAAGAACTCTAAAATATCAGTTTTGTCAACTCACAAATTTGGGTTGCGGTGAAAGTGGGAAAAATAGAGATAGGAAGATGTAAGTCAAATAAAAACAAGGTGTATCTTCTTGTCTTTGAATATCCATAGTTCTTTTTTATAAGGCAATTAAGAAGGATAGAAAATGTATTCCAGCTGATAAAAAGGAATTCCCTGTGCGAAAGGGAGAGGAAAGGCAGAAAGCAGGTGGAAAAAAAAAAAATAGCAGGCAGTTGTCTTAATAATGTAGATAGGTATCGCCTCTAATACAGGACTCAACACTGTTGTGCCCCAATTAGAGAGCAAGCATTGATCGCATGAACTTAAGTAGAGATAACTTGTTGCCAAATAATATTCAAAAGAATATCAGAAATCAGAATAAATATACTATTAGTGTGTTTCAAATCCATCAAGTAACCTAGTTTTTCTTCCTTCCTCTCTACAAGGGATTTTAAGTGCCACAGTGTGCTTCCCTCCCACTATGCTGGTGCTTTTCCATAGGAAGGGTTGTGCCTGGACCTCCCAGATTGGAACGCCGATTATCGAAGGCCCCAAGGCTGTATTCTCAGTTACGCCAAGTCACCTCAGATATTTGCACCAGAGCACCCAAAATTCGGTGCCCATGAGGATAGGTGGAGTTTGTTCACAAAATAGCAAAGTCTCTAGGTTGCTATTCCAACAGCGGCAGTACTGATGCTCCAGTTCGAAGGCCAGGAAAACAGAATGTAACGCCGGTGACTTCCAAAATATAAGTAACCACCAAAGTACATGCTTAATGACCTAGTGAAGTTAGCTTACGCCGCCTCCTAGACACCTGTAATGAAGACCATCTCAACAAAGCTCTAGGGTGGGTAACTCGATTTCACGAAAGCGGACACCAACGCTCTACCCAGGGACAAATGCGTCGTCTAATGTTCCCATTGGCCCTTTCGGCCTTCACTCAGCGGCTGGCAACGCAGTCTTCCCTAGCGCATGCGCGCCATCTGCTTCCGGCCTGCGAGCTCGGTGTTCCACTCTTTGTGGGCCGGGTGGATTTCCTGCTCTGCTTTTCTTATGCCTGGTTGATCTGTGTGCAATGGCTCCGGACTCGGATCCCTTCCCGGAAGGGCCTCTCTTAAAGCTGCTACCCTTAGACGCTAGAGACCGGGGCACCCAGCGCTGCCGCCTGGGCCCGGCCGCCCTCCACGCCCTGGGCGCGCGCTTGGGCTCAGCAGTGAAGATCTCGCTACCCGACGGCGGCTCCTGCCTCTGCACTGTCTGGCCTCGGCGGGACGGAGCGAACGGCTTTGTGCAGCTGGACCCGCTGTGCGCCAGCCCCGGGGCGGCGGTCGGGGCGCCGAGATCCCGGAGGAGTCTCAGCCTGAGCCACCTCCTCCTAGTGCCCTGTCCGCCCCTGCGGCGCGTCTCCGTGTGGCCGGTGTTGCGAGAGCTGGCGGGCGCGCCTGGTGCCCCGAATACAGCCGCGGTGCTGGAGGCGGCGCAGGAGCTGCTGAGAAACCGACCGGTCTCCCTGGGCCACGTGGTGGTCGCTCCGCCGGGCGCTCCTGGCCCGGTGGCTGCCTTGCACATCGTCGGCGGAACGCCCAGTCCCGATCCCGCTGGGCTGGTCACCCCTCACACTGGCGTCGGCCTTGGCGGGGAACCTCCGTCCGAAGCCCAGCCGCAGCCCGAGGTGCCCCTGGGAGGTCTTTCGGAGGCGGCCGACTCGCTGCGGGAGCTCCTCCACTTCCCGCTCCGCTACCCGCGCGCCCTGGCCTCGCTGGGCTTAGCGGTGCCCCGCGGGGTGCTCCTGGCGGGGCCCCCCGGAGTGGGCAAGACCCAGCTGGTGCGGGCCGTGGCGCGCGAGGCGGGCGCGGAGCTGCTGGCAGTCAGCGCCCCCGCGCTGCAGGGTTCCCGGCCTGGGGAGACCGAGGAGAACGTGCGGCGGGTCTTCCAGCGCGCCCGGGAGCTGGCCAGCCGCGGGCCCAGCCTCCTCTTCCTGGACGAGGTGGACGCTTTGTGTCCCCGGCGGGGCGGTCGAGCACCCGAGAGCCGCGTAGTGGCCCAGGTGTTGACGCTGCTGGACGGCGCAAGTGGGGACCGCGAGGTCGTGGTTGTGGGAGCCACCAACCGGCCGGACGCTCTAGATCCAGCGCTGCGTAGACCCGGGAGATTTGACCGAGAGGTGAATGGGCTTGGCGGGTTCGCCCACTGTGGGTGGAACCTCGGCCTTTTCTGGCACTAGTTGGCTGCCCCGGAGGCGTTTGTCTCTTAGGTTTGAGCATCGGTGAGGTTGGAGTGGGGCGCTTTGCAATGCAAAGAACACATTCTCTGCCCATCTATGATCTGTGAGTCAGGACCCGTGTTTCCCCAGAGTCAGATTGTCAGGACCTGTATTTCCCCAGAGTCTTAATTGTTTTGGGAAGCGGGGTGGCCATTACGGATTAATTTTGTGCAGGTCCTATAATCAGTAATGTTAATTCTTAAGAGAATTTTGGTCACCTACAAGCATGTTAAACTCATGTTTTGGAATGAGAATTTAAAGAAGGATAACCTCAAGAAGTAAGTGTGTTGAAATAAAAAGGGAGAAGGCGGGGAAGAACTAAATGGAAGCAGGCATTAACTCTTCTGGATTTATTCATTCCTTGTCATAACACCAGCACCCTATCCCACAATTGAGAAAGTACCCACAACTGCTCCCTGAGTTGTCAGGGAGGTTGAATATTCAGAGCTGTTCTATTTTATAAGCTTTGGTCCTAAATTGACTTGAATGCTAAAGAATAGCTTGAAATTTAGTGACTGATATTTCTATTTTGTGATAGGATTCAAAAGAGAAATGATAATTACACTCTTTTAGTTAGTTCAGGACTTGAGTGGATTTCTTCCTTGCACTATCAGTACCTTTGTGTCCTTAAGAGCCAGGGACCTAGCTATCTATACCTGGCTTCTAGAACTTTGTGTGTTGTAAAAATAACAAAAACTTGTTAAATGACATAGAATTTTCACTGTGCAACTTTCTAGCCAGTGTTACTCCTGGAGTATTAGGATTTTCATATATTCAGAATCTAAGCTATACGTAAAGTGCACAGTACTAGTTCCAAAATGGGTCACTAAATTGTCGTACATGTTTATCAGCATAAAAAACATGTATTATTATTTTGGCAGGGCTTGGTGGCTCACGCCTGCAATCTCAGCACTTTGGGAGGCTGAGGTGGGTGGATCACCTGAGGTCAGGAGGTCGAGACCAGCCTGGCCAAGATGGTGAAACCCCGTCTCTACTAAAAATACAAAAATAAGCTGGGCGTGGTGGCGCGTGCCTGTAGTTCCAGCTACTTGGGAGGCTGAGGCGCCAGAATCACTTGAACCAAGAGGTGGAGGTTTCAGTGAGCCGATGGTGCCCATTGCCCTCCAGCCTGGGCAACAGAGTGAAACTGTGTTTCAAAAATGAATACATAATATATATATATACACATACACATATATAATTTTTTTTGGAAGTAACTTTTTTAATTGATCTATTTTTATTGATACATAATCGTGCATGTTTTGGGGTACATGTGATATTTTGGTACCTGCAAACAATTTGTAATTATCAAATCAGGGTGTTTAGGATATCCATCACCTCAAACATTTATCATTTCTTACCTGGGTGTTGGGAATATTTCAAATTCTCTCCAGTAGCAATTTTGAAATATACAAGAAATTATTGTTAACTGTGTTCAACCTACTATGCTATCAAACATTACACTTAGTCCTTCTATTTAACTGTATGTTTCTACCCATGAGCCAACCTCTCTTCATCCCCTCACCCCCCAACCCTTCCCAGTCTCTGGTTGCTATTCATTCTGCTGTCTACCTCCATCCATGAGATCAACTTTAAAAAGAATATATTTTAAACTATAAACTTCTTTTTTTGTTGTTTTGCTTTGCATATAGGTGGTCATTGGGACTCCCACACTTAAACAAAGAAAGGAAATTCTGCAAGCGATTACCTCAAAGATGCCCATCTCCAGTCATGTTGATTTGGGCCTTCTTGCAGAAATGACAGTTGGCTATGTTGGTGCCGACATGACAGCACTCTGTAGGGAAGCTGCCATGCATGCTCTCCTTCATAGTGAGAAGGTAAGAAGCGTTAATTTATGAACTCTGTGTTAATCTGTTATGGTAACAGATTAATTTGGGGGTTAAAAAAAATGGTGAGTACAGGCCGGGCGCGGTGGCTCAAGCCTGTAATCCCAGCACTTTGGGAGGCCGAGGCGGGTGGATCACGAGGTCAGGAGATCGAGACTATCCTGGCTAACATGGTGAAACCCCGTCTCTACTAAAAATACAAAAAACTAGCCGGGCGTGGTGGCGGGCGCCTGTAGTCTCAGCTACTTGGGAGGCTGAGGCAGGAGAATGGCGTGAACCCGGGAGGCGGAGCTTGCAGTGAGCCGAGATCACGCCACTGCACTCCAGCCTGGGAGACACAGCGAGACGAGACTCCGTCTCAAAAAAAAAAAAAAATGGTGAGTACATTTCCTTAGAACATTTGATAGCTTCCTCAGCTGTTGCTTATACATTTTACATCTCAACGCTATATAAATAGTATATGATTGAGGGTGGGGATAAAGGACTGAGTCCTCTGGGTCTACGGAGTAAATGTGTTCTCTACTCTTATAGTAACTCCCTCGTGCTGAAGCCCAGAGCAGCCAAGAAATAACGCATCTCCAGAAGAATCAAAGAGTTTTTTTATTTGAATTTTTTTTATTTTGAGGCAAATTCAGACTTAGAAGTTACAAAAACAGTGCAAATAATTTCCATATACCCTTCTCCCAGATTCTCCAAATGTAACATTTGCCACATTTGCTTTATCATTCTCTCTTGTGTATTTTCTCTTCATGTGTATTTTCTTTTATATATACATATATATAATGAAATACTTGAGAATATGCTACATCCATGATGCCCCTTTACCCTTGAAAACATAAGTGTATCTTTCTGAAAAACAAAGACTTTATACAAAGTCAAACAAATGATCAAGCTGAGAAAATTAACACAGACACAATACTTGTACTTAAATAGGCCTTAATCTAGAATCGTACTTCAGGCTTTCTTCTATGACCATAACTTTTTAAGAGTCAGTTATTCTGTAGAATATTCCTCAGTTTGGGTTTGACTAATGTTTCTTCATGATTCAATTCAGTTTTTGCATTTTGGGCAGGAATATAATAGAAATGATCCTGTGTCTTTCTCATTGCATCTATTAGGCAGCACATGATATGTTTCTCTTCTATCACTGGTGAAGTTAACTTTGATTTCTTGGATAAGGTGGTGTCTGTGAGATTTCTCCATTGTCGAGATACCGTTTTTCCCTGTGGTGTTAATAAGTTATCTAGTGGGAGACATAAACTTTTCTAACCTAGGAGAAGATTGGGCACTTGGAATTGTATTTAAATTTGTCCTTGACCTGCAGGTCTGTAATTCATGACTACCTTTCCTAACAATATTTAAGATATTAGATTAAATATAATACTTTTTAACATTGTTGGTTGGAAAATCCAGTATTTTGTATATAATAAATAGTCCTGAATCCTTAAACCTGTTCAGGAAAAAACTGATTTCAGCAGGCTAAGGATTCTGAAACAGAGTTTTCAATCTCATTTGTGACATCAAAATTGTCTTTTCATCTTAAAATGCGAAAGGATGATTTGTTATCCTAAATTTTGAAAAGCCTTTTTACCTAAATAATTTATACCTTGCCTCATTTCCTTTCCTTTATTTCTACGGTTACAGCGAAGGTGGGGAGGAGTTATGTGATCTTCTAGTGATCTTTTAAGTCTTCATCTTGTAGGTTTAGGCCAAAACTGCTTGAAGTTTTAAAGTTCTGTGTGTAAAGGTGTGAGAATACATGTCTTTTGAGGGAGACAATAAAAGTAAGCAGGAGATGGGAAGGGAGATTTTCATTTAGGATTTCCTCTGCTTTGAAGTTCCAGGTTTGACCGTAAGCACCTCTGACTTAGGTGGCCCAGTCAGCTGCTGTTGTCCCAGGGTGGAGCCCACTGCTACTTCAGGAGGGGCCTGCTCAGGTGTAGTTACCACAGTTGATGGCTGAGTTCAGAAACAACCAAGGGGAAGTGGAAGGAAGAAAGGCAAAAAGGATGAAGGGACAGAGACAACTGGGAAGGTACTGGCTCCGTCTTTTATTCTTTCCCCCACCAGCTGAGGGGCTTCCCCTACCTCTACCTATGCCAGGGCAGATAAGGGATACCTTACAGTTTGTTAAACTTTTTGTGAACTATTCCTATTAAAGGATTAGAAATGTAGTTTAACACTCACACATACACAGAGGGGAAAGAATGTATATGCCCAAAGAATCAAGTAAAATAATGTGTACACACATGATCTGGAACTATAAATGAGATTTTCAAATACTAGTTGGTGTTACCTAAAGATTAGTTAGTATTTGGACATCAGACACCTAACATCTGATACTGTCAGCCAGTTAAAAAGGCTATTTTTTTAAGTATGTGATAGTGTTATTCATGAGAAATGAAGATAGAAAATTATAAAGAACTGCCTACCTGAAATGTCACTTTCCAGAGATGACAATTGTTAACACTTTTGGGAGAATACGGAATAGCTCTATACATACAGATTCACTTCACATCAGTTCACAAATAAGACAAGACAGTTTGTTTATGAAAATGGGAATCTGTGGACAACTAGATGTTTAGAATTAGATATAAGAGGGCAAATACTTTAATAAATACAGTACAGACATTTTTAATAAAATTTTGAGGACTTTTTAACTAACAAAAATGTGTTTCACTAGAATGATCAAGGAGAGTGTAAAAAGTCTCCAAAATATAAGCTGAGAGTGAAGATGACTTTTCTAGGCATAACATAAACCCTAAGGGAAATTATTTGCTGATTTGACCATTTGGGGGTGGCAAACAATACTATAAAGTCAGACTAGGAAAAATACTTTTAGTCCAATTTCTGTGATTTGGAAAGAACTTTTACAAATCAGTGAGAATAGACCAACAGTCCAAGAGAAAATGGGTAATAGGATATGAACAGGTAGTTGACAATAAAAGGAATGTCAGTAAACACGAAAAATCTTCAACCTTGATTTCTTTTAAAATTATTGTCTTTATTTTGAAATAATTTAAAACATATAGTAAAGTTGCAAGATAGTTACAAAGAACTTCCACTAAACCTTTTATCCAAATTCACCAATTTTTAACATTTTGCCAAATAAGCTTTATCATTCTCTTTTGCTGTCTTTCTTGCTCCCTCTCGTCCTCTTCTCTTTCTCTCTCTCATCTCTGTATATATATATTTATATGCACATAGTATTTATTTATTTTGGACCATTTGAGAGAATGGGTTGCATATATCATAACATTTTATCCCTTAACATTTTAATGTCTATTTCCTAAGGACAGCAATGTTCCTGTATGTCACCACAGTATGGTCATGTATAGTATTGTATCCTTAGAGCCTCACATGTGGAGGCACAAGGTGTTCATTGGTTCCTCATTGGTGATGCTAATTTTTGTCAGCTAGTTCAGGTGGTGTGCAGTTTCTCCACTGTGTAACTGCTGTTTTTTCCCTTTGCCACTAATGAGAAATCTATGGGGAGACACTTGGAGATATCCTGCTCCTCATCAAACTTTCAGGCTGGGCGCAGTGGCTTATGCCTGTAGTCCCAGCTGCTCGGGAGGCTGAGACAGGAGGATCACTTGAACCCAGGTGTTCGAGGCTCAGTGAGCTGTTGCCTCAATGCCACTGCATTCCAGCCTGGGCAGCAGAGCAAGACCCTGTCTCATAAAAGAATAAACTCCCCTCAATGTAGCATCCAATTCTTGCTCATAACAGCCTTTAATATCATGATTGCAAAAAAGGCAATTTTTCTAATTCCAGTATTCCCTCTACCTCATTCTGAATTGAAGAAATTTAGTTAACACACTAATGAATGAGTACTGGTTCTTCTGTCATATTGGCAGACACTTAAGAGTTTGGTAATTGGCCAGGCACAGTAGCTCGTGTCTATAATCCCAGTACTTTGGGAGGCTGAGATAGGTGGGTCACTTGAGGTCAGGAGTTCAAGACCAGCCTGGCCAACATGGGAAAACCCCATCTCTACTAAAAATACAAAAATTAGCCAGGTGTGGTGGCGCATGCCTGTAAATCCCAGCTACTTGGTAGGCTGAGGCATGAGAATCACTTGAACCCAGGAGGTGGAGGCTGCAGGGAGCCAAGATCACAGCACTGCACTCCAGCCTGAGTGACAGAACGAGACTCCGCAAAAAAAAAAAAAAAAAAGAGAGAGAGAGAGTTTGTTAATGTCCAGTATTGGAGAGGTGTGGAGAGAACACAGCTTCATTTTATTGAAGGAGAGTAAATTGATACAGCTTCCTTAGAGAACAATTTGGTAATAGCTGTCAATGTATATGTGTGTACTTATAAACCCAGTAATTCTACTTTGAGGAAATTATTACATAAAATACTTGAACATGAGTTTGAACATAGTGGCTCATGCCTGTAATCCCAGGACTTTGGGAGGCTGAGATGGGAGGATTGCCCGAGCCCACGAGTTCCAGACCAGCCTGGGCAACATAGGGAGACCCCGTCTGTACCCAAAAAAAAAAATTTTATTTTTTGGCCAGGCGTGGTGGTTCACGCCTGTAATACAGCACTTTGGGAGGCTGAGGCGGGCGGATCACGAGGTCAGGAGATCGAGACCATTCTGGCTAACACGGTAAAACCTTAACTCTACTAAAAATACAAAAAATTAGCCAGGCGTGGTGGTGGGTGCCTGTAGTCCCAGCTACCCAGGAGGCTGAGGCAGGAGAATGGCGTGAACCCAGGAGGCAGAGCTTGCAGTGAGCCGAGATTGCACCACTGCACTCCAGCCTGGGCAACAGAGCGAGACTCCGTCTCAAAAAAAAAAAAATTAATTAATTAACCAGGCTTGGTGGCACACACCTGTAGTTCTAGCTCCTCCAGAGGGTGAGTTGCAAGGATTACTTGAGCCTGGGAGACTGCAGTGAGCTATGATAATGTCACTGCATTCCAGCCTGGGCAACAGAGTGAGACCCTGTCTCAAACAAATACTTGAACATGAGCAAGGAGACTTTTTCAGTTGCAGCTTTGTTTTTAATATCAAAAGACTGGGGATGACCTAATGTTTGTCAGAAAGGTGTAGTTGGGGTAAATTCAGTAGTGTATTATGGAATTGTCAAAAAGAATGACGTAGAACTATATTAGTTGACATGAAAAGATATATATTAGTTGACATGAAAAGAACTATATTAGTTGACATGAAAAGGTGAAAGAAGAAAAGTACAGGTTGATATAGTATGGTTCTATTTGTGTATCTGTTTAAAAGGATATTTGTATGCTTATTATCATAACATACTGGAAGAATCACAAGAAACTGTTGACATCTTTCAGGGAAGAATTAACTGGCGGGAATTGGCAGGGAGACATTTATTCTTTGTACTATTTATATAAATTGTTTTTATAATAATAACAAAATTACAAATCCAAAAGAAGATTTAAAAAACGAATTGTGCTATAAAAAAAGACCAACCTAATTTTTGGTTTAATTTTGATGTTTTGGGTGTATTTCTTCAGAACCAGGACGATCCTGTGATTGATGAAACAGACTTCCTTGAAGCTTTTAAAAATATTCAACCCTCATCGTTTCGAAGCGTCATTGGATTGATGGATATCAAGCCTGTTGACTGGGAGCAGATTGGTGGCCTTGAAGATGTAAAACTGAAGTTAAAACAGGTAAGACAGATAATCTACTTAATCCAGTAGGATATTACAGATTAACATTCTGTGCATTTATGATGACAACATACTGCACTGAAACTACTCTTTCTGCTATCACTAATGTGATCCTAACATCTAAATCCAATGATTGCTTTTCAGTCCTTATTTAACTGGACTTCTATGGATGTCTAAATTGGTTTTTATAATTTCCCACCTCGACCCTCTCTTTTTTTGTTTTTGCTTTAAAGAGTTTATAACCTAAGGCTGGGTGTGGTGGCTCATGTCTATAATCCCAACACTTTGGGAGGCCAAGGGAGGAGGATTGCTTGAGTTCAGGAGTTCAAAACCAGCCTGGGCAACATAGCAAGCCCTTGTCTCTATTTAAAAAGAAAGAAGTTCATGGCCGGGCGCGGTGGCTCAAGCCTGTAATCCCAGCACTTTGGGAGGCCGAGACGGGCGGATCATGAGGTCAGGAGATCAAGACCATCCTGGCTGACACGGTGAAACCCCATCTCTACTAAAAAATACAAAAAACTAGCCGGGCGAGGTGGCGGGCGCCTGTAGTCCCAGATACTCGGGAGGCTGAGGCAGGAGAATGGCGTGAACCCGGGATGTGGAGCTTGCAGTGAGCCGAGATCTGGCCACTGCACTCCAGCCTGGGCGGCAGAGCGAGACTCCGTCTCAAAAAAAAAAAAAAAAAAAAAAAAAAAAAGAAGAAGTTCATAACCTAAGGCTGGGCATGGTAACTCATACCTGTAATCCCAGCATTTTGGGAGGCTGAGGCGGGTGGATCACCTGAGGTCAGGAGTTCAAGACCAGCCTGGCCAACATGGTGAAACCTTGTCTCTACTAAAAATACAAAAATTAGCTGGGCATGCTGGCAGGTGCCCATAATGCCAGCTACTTGGGAGGCTGAAGCAGGAGAATCACTTGAACCTGGGAGGCGGAGGTTGCAGTGAGCCGAGATCCCACCACTGTACTTCAGCCTGGGTGACAGAGAAAGACCCTGTCTGGGGAGAAAAAAACAAAGTGTGTAACCTGTAGTCTTAGCACTTCAGAAGGTCGAGACAGGAGGATCTCTTGAGGCCAAGAATTCAAGACCAGACTGGGCAACATAGTAAGACTCCCTGTCTCTACAAAAAAAATTTTTTTTGAGACATGGTTGCTCTGTCACCCATGCTAGAGTATGGTGTCACAAACACAGCTCACTGTACCCTTGAATTCCTGGGCTCAAGCAGTCCTTCTGCCTCAGCCCCCCAAGTAGCTGGGACTGCAGGTGCATACCACCACGCCTGGCTAATTTTTAAATTTTTTGTAGAGATAGGGTCCCACTGTGCTACTCAAGCTGGCCTTGAACTCCTGGGCTTAAACAGTCCTCCAACTCGGCCTTCTAAAGTGCTAGGATTATAGGCATGAGCCACCATGCCTGGCCTACAAAAAAATTTTTTAAATTAGCCAGGTGTGGTGGCACTGCTTGTGTTCCTAGCTACTCAGGAGGATCACTTGAGCCTTGACCCCAGGAGATGGAGGCTGCAGTGAGCTATGATTGCACCACTGCACTGCAGCTTGGGCAACAGAGTGAGATCCTGTGTCTTTAAAAAAATATAAAAAAAAATTTTGGCTGGGCACGGTGGCTCATGCCTGTAATCCCAGCACTTTGGGAGGCTGAGGCAGGCAGATCACCTGAGGTCAGGAGTTAGAAACCAGCCTGGCTAACGTGGAGAAACCCCGTTTCTACTAAAAATGCAAAAAATTAGCCAGGCATGGTGGCGCGTGTCTCTAATCCCAGCTACTCGGGAGGCTGAGGCAGGAGAATTGCTTGAACCCGGGAGGTGTAGGTTGCAGTGAGCCAAGATTGCACCACTGCACTCCAACTTGGGCAACAAAAGTGAAACTCCATCTCAAAAAAACAAAAACAATGTATAGGCCGGGCGCAGTGGCTCACACCTATAATCCCAGCACTTTGGGAGGCTGAGGCGGGAGGATCACGAAGTCAGGAGTTCAAGACCAGCGTGGCTAACATGATGAAACCCTGTCTCTACTAAAAATACAAAAATCAGCCTGGTGTGGTGACGCAATCCTGTAATCCCAGCTACTCGGGAGGCTGAGGCAGGAGAATCGCTTGAACCCAAGAGGCAGAGGTTGCAGTGAGCTGAGATCGCACCACTGCACTCCAGCCTAGGACAGAGTAAGACTCCATCTCAAAAAAAAAAAAAAGAAAAATCAATTTATAATCTAAAACGGGTCAGCAAATTTTCTGTAGAGAGAGCCACACAGTAAATGTTTTAAACTTCACAACCACTCATCTCTGCCATTGTAGCACCAAAGCAGCTGTAGACCATATGTAAATGAGTAACTGTATTCTGATAAAATTATGGACACTGAAATTATATAATTCTCACATGTCAGAAAATATTCTTTTGATTTTTCTTCAAGCATTTAAAAATGTAAAAATTCTTCTTAGTTTGGCTGTACCAAATATAGGTGGAAGGCCTTAGTTTGCCTGGATATCTGATCTAAAAGACATTAAATGGACGTAGTACAGGGACTGGTAAAAGCACAAAATTGAAATGAACAAGATGGTTACCTGATAGTGGATTTCACAACTCCAGATCGCAACTCTTCAGATCCTCTCACCTGCATTACAGTTTCAGAAATTGATTTTGCCAATTCGCCTACATGTGATCCTGCCCTAATGAACTAGGTTTCTCTAACCACACACATAACAGACTGATATATAAGTAATAATTATAATTTTTTCATCTTAGCCAGGAGCTCTATCTCCAGTGAACCCTAGAATTTTTGAGTCCATGGATAAGAGCATTTATAATAGGTGCCAATATTTTTTATGCATTGTCTTATTTAATCTTTACAAGATGCATGAGAGAAATTAGCCACACCTTCCTCTTGGAAGCACTCTGTTTCCTTTGCTTTGAGACATTAAGCTTTTCTGCCTTTCTGGGCACCCCTCTCCCCTGCCTTAAATGTTAGTGCTCAAGAGGCTCCCGGAGTCCTCTTGTTGGAGCTGTGGGTGGTTTTATGATGATCTTGATGTCCGTAGCATCAACTGACCCCTGAAAACTGTTGACTCAGAAATCTGTTTATCTAGAGTAGACGTTTCTTCTAATCATCAGAACTACTTCACTGCCTGCCTACTGGATAACCCCAGAGATGTCAAACTCAGCATGTCCAAAGTTCAGCTAGTCAGCTCTGCTGCCACACTTGGATCCCCTACCTCAGTTAATACAGCTAGCCACCCCATCCTCTAAGTCAGAAATCTGTCTTCTAAAGGCATAGCATTAGAACTTTGCCCTTATGTAAAGTACAATTCTGTTTTATGTTTCAAATATCCATCCCTTCCACACCATCTTCACTGCTTGTGACACTCCAGCCTTATTATTTTTGTAGACTGAATCATTGCAAGAAACTTCTAACTGGTCTCCCTGCCTCTAGTTTCATTTCCTTCCAGTCCATTCTTCATACTGCTTCCTCAGTGCAGACTAAAGCTTTCAAGGCCTGTTGTGATCTGGCTCCTATCTCCACTTCAACGCCATTACTTAACTTTGTTTAAGCCTGAGTTTTTGCATCTGTAAAATAATGATTAAAATGGCTAAAAACCATTTACCTTAAAGGTAATGAGGACACATTCACTATTGAGTTTACTACTACTGAGTGCCTCTTTTGGGTAGGTGTCATTCTAGGTGCTGGGGATTTTAAGGTGAGCTTTGCTTATGTTCTAGCAGAGTAGAATGACAAACCCAACGTGGAAAAATAATAATAGTGAATAAGTGCTTTAAAAGTAAAGGATGGGCAGTAGCATAGAGAATGAGTAGGAGGAGGGGGCCTTACACTTTAACCAGCTGGTTAGGAAAGACCTCTCCAAGGAATTGACACCTGTGCTGAGACCTGAGTGATGAGGGATAGCCACATGAAGATCTCAGGGGAACGTTTAGGCAGAGAGGAAAGCGAGGAAAGCAAGGAAAGGCTCTGAGATGGGAACAAACTAAGTGTTTAGGAGATAGTCAGATTATATAAGGCCTTGTCAGCTGTGGTGAGTAAGGAGTTTTGATTTGGATTTTATTCTCGTTCTAATAGTAAATCATTAAAGGATTTTAAACAGGAAGTGATGTCACCTGACTCAAATTATAAGCTCTCTGCAGTGTGGAGAATGGACTGTTTCCAGCTCATGACAGGAGCCTGAGAATTGTTAAATGAACAAATGAATTTACTGGATGATTTGACATTTTATTATTACACTAAAACAACTCTTCTCTTTTTGTGTACTTTCAGAGCATTGAGTGGCCTCTGAAATTCCCTCGGGAATTTGTTAGGATGGGCCTGATACAACCGAAGGGAGTTCTCCTCTATGGGCCCCCTGGATGTGCTAAAACCACTCTGGTGAGGGCCCTGGCCACAAGCTGTCACTGCTCTTTTGTTTCAGTGAGTGGAGCTGATCTGTTTTCACCATTTGTTGGAGATTCAGAAAAAGTCTTGTCTCAGGTTTGTTTATTTCCCCATATGTTTAAATTTACTTTTGAATTTTTATTTCATTTCTTATGGACAAACATTTTAAAAAATATTACTAGTGTTTTTTCCAGTTAAAAAACTTATACATGTTTATTGAAAATTTAGAAAATATAGGAAAGTGTAAATATGAAATCCTTTGTAATCCTCCTACCTACTATTAACATTTTGGTGAATTTCCTTTGTCTTTTTTTTCTGTTTTAAATAAAATCAAGAGTAGGTTATATCTATAGCTTTATCCTGCTTTTTAAAACTTAATATTACCACTTTTGAAATTCCATAGTATCAATTCTTTGAAAATACGGTTTTTAACTCTTACATAATACTCCATTGTTTCTTGTTTTATATACTCATTCCCCAATTCCTAGACATTCAGAATCTTTTTTTATATATTTTAAAAATTATAAATAGTGGCCAGGCGTGGTGACTCATGCTTGTAATCCCAGCACTTTGGGAGGCCAAGGCAGGTGAATCACTTTAGGCCAGGAGTTCAAGACCAGCCTGGCCAACATGGCGAAATCCCATCTCTACTAAAAGTACAAAAAAATTAGGTGGGTGTGGTGGCGCACACCTATAATCTCATCTACTCGGGAGACTGAGGCACAAGAATTGCTTGCGCCTAGGAGGCAGAGGTTGCGGTGAGCTGAAATTGCACCACTATACTCCAAACTGAGCAACAGAGCAAGACTGTCTCAAAAACAGAATTATAAATAGTAATGTGGAAAGCATACATTCACATGACTAATGTATAACATATAGCTTTTTAATATTTTTTTCCTAACAAAAGATATTTCAACAAGCAAGAGCAAGTACTCCAGCAATTGTGTTTTTGGATGAAATTGATTCAATCTTGGGAGCTCGCTCAGCCAGCAAGACAGGATGTGATGTTCAAGAACGAGTTCTTTCTGTTCTCCTGAATGAATTAGATGGTGTTGGACTTAAGACAATAGAGAGAAGAGGAAGTAAATCAAGTCAACAGGGTAAATACAAGGAGCTGAAAAATGAAGAGGTATTTATTAGCCAGAATGCACCTAAAATCCAGGCCAACATTAAATAGAATGCATATATGCTATAGCTTTACTTACGCTGAATTCATATCGTAGAAGGATTTATTATAATTTCAGTTTGACTTTGTTAGGGCTTTTAGAGCTAATAAAAATTGTGATTTGGCTATAAAAGGTGAGGTACATCTTATAATAAGTTATCTTAAATATAAGAATGTAAATTTTATTTTTCCTAAGAATGAGAAATACAGTTTTCTTATTGCTAATAGAGAAGGCAGTTTATTCTTGTTTCCGTGTCCTAAGAAACCAGTATTCATTTATTTCTAAAAATGTTTATGTAGGCTGGGCACAGTGGCACACCTCTGTTATCCCAGCACTTTGGAAGGCCAAGACAGAAGGATTGCTTGAGGCCAGGAGTTTGAGACTAGCCTGGCCAACATTGCAAGGCCCCATCTATGGATGAATGAATGAATGAATGAATGAATGAATGAATGAATGACAAAGGATAATATTTCCAATAGTCTTAGTATGGAAAATTTCCAGTTTTCTTGAGAAATGGGTTTCTTTGGTTTTAATGAATTAAAATGGCCTTTGGAAGTCCCCTCCCTCTCTTTCTGAGTCTCTTCTCCAGAGTTTGGTATCCTTAAATTATCCCTGATACTTTTCTTTTATTCCTCTCTTGTTGTCACTCATTTCCTATTTTTAAAATTGTTGCATGGGATTGTTGCATATACTCCTTAGGAACATGTCATACTAGAATTAGGAGGTACCCACGAGGTTATCTAATCAAATCATTCCATAATACAGGAATTCCTTCTGTAACATCTGACAGGTATTCACCCAGCATCTGCTAAAATACTTGCAAACATAGGGAACTTAGTACTTTGAGGGATTACGTCACTGGAGAGTTGCCTGATTATTCAACAAATGATTTTGAATGCTTAGTATATGTAAAGCCTTTCTCTGTCTGCTTTTAGACATTTCTTTATCCAGGATTTGCATACCTGCAACTTAGATTGTCATTTCACAGACAAATAAAAAGTCCAGTAAATCTTCGACTCTTTAGGGATATGAGAGTCAAGACTTTTCTGTAACCATATATCTCCACCTGTTGGTCATACATATCTGTCTTTTCAAATAGTCCGTTTAAGGTGTAAGCCTTCATTGGAGGCTCAGGTGCACTCAAGTCACCAGATGAGTGTTCTCCTCTTTGGGATAAGGCTTTTCATAAGTTTTCATACGGAGAATCTCTCTTAGGTACTCCCTTAGCCATGCACACAAAGTACTTCTTCGATTAATGATTCGTTTCTGGGATATCTTGATATCAAGAAGCTGGTCTGGAAAGGGGATATAAGCATTCTGGTCCCAAGAAAAGGATATCCCTATTTCAATTTAAATAGACCTTCTGATTTATAATTTTTTAAAAACTTACTAACAACTGATTGAAATTACTTTTTGTTGTGTTTGCCCTCAGAGTTTCAGGAAGTTTTTAACCGAAGTGTCATGATTGTTGCAGCAACAAATAGACCTGATGTGTTAGATACTGCTTTGTTACGACCTGGAAGATTAGATAAGATCATCTATATCCCACCTCCAGATCACAAGGTAATCATTGTAAACATTTACTGTGTGTGAGCTCAGCAGAATGGAATTCCAGTCTGGATATAGGTGTCCATGGTGTTCTACTCACCCTGGGTTCCACCTTCTTCCTTGCCTTTCTTCCTTCCTTTCATTGCATTATAATTTTGATCTGCCTTTGTTGGATACTCTGATCCTGTTCACAGAGAAACATAAGCCTAAATATAAGGTGGTTATTGTATGTGTTGTGGCAGACTCTAAATACGGAGTCAACTCAGCATTATTTTGCAGCTAGAGTAGAGGAATTGTAAAGTGTTAAAAGAGCTTTGAAGATTGAGTCAGCATCCTTATAGTACAGTGCAGAAGTCGGAAATCACAGAGATTATGATGTGTATCGTGGTCAACCAGTAAATTTGTTGTCCTTACAGTACAGTGCAGAAACCTGAGATATCAGAGATTATGCAGTGTATCATGGTCAACCAGTACATTTTTTGTCGTTAACATCCAGAGCCACTGACAGACAAGGTGAAAGGCACAGAGTGAATTTTTTTGTTCCTTGAGCTTTTATCAAGTTTTGAAGGGATAGAAAAATAAAATTTATTATCTGTTATACCTTTAAGTTATATCTGATAATTCATGTATTTGCTTCTTAAGCCATGTCTAATAGTATTATTTGCACCCAAAAGAGAGATTCAGCTGGGCGTGGTGGCTCACATCTATAATCCCACACTTTGGGAGGCCAAGATGGGCAGATCACCTGAGATCAGGAGTTCGAGACTAGCTTGGCCAACATGGTGAAACCCCGTCTCTACTAAAAATACAAAAATTAGCTGGGTGTGGTGGCAGGCTCCTGTAATCGCAGCTACTCGGGAGGCCATGGCAGGAGAATCACTTGAACCCGGGAGGCAGAGGTTGTAGTGAGCCAAGATCGTGCCACTGCACTCCAGCCTGGGCGACAGAGCAAGACTCCATCTCAAAAAAAAGAGAGAGATTCGTAAGTTTTTTATGATGTCATGATTTTTACCATTGTCATATGGGCCATTGATGACTTAGTCCTTCTAACCTCTGTATATACTTTCTCGGTAATGTGAAAGAAAACTCAAGCTAAAAATATTTTAATAAATCATTGTGTCAAACATAAATGTTATAAGATTTAAAATACTGTTTTTTATTTTGTTCCAGGGCAGGCTTTCTATTTTAGAAGTCTGTACAAAAAACATGCCAATAGGTCCTGATGTCTCCTTAGAAAACCTAGCAGCAGAAACCTGTTTTTTTTCTGGAGCTGATCTTAGAAACCTCTGCACAGAAGTAAGTTAATTAGTGAAGAAATTTGTGGTTCAAAACATTTCTTCATCTTTTCAAATCTTCATTCACTCAGCAGTATTTACTAAAAGCCTGTGTGGTACAGGCTTACGAAAAAAATTTTTTCGTAAACTTTTACTAAATACAACATTCAGAAAAATGCACGGATCATAAGGGTACAGTTCATTGAATTAAATGATCACATTTTTATAATCACTACTTATGTCAGGGAATAGAACATTATCAACACCCCAGAATCTTCCTTTGGGTCCTTTCCCAACCTCTGTCACCTACCTTCTTCTGAAAGAGAACTATTGGCTGGGCTTAGTGACTCATGCCTGTAATCCCAGCACTTTGTTGGGGCCAAGGCAGGAGGATCATCTGAGCCCAGGAGTTGAGACCAGCCTGGGCAACATGGGGAGCCCCTGTCTCTATAAAAATTTTTTTTAAATTGTCCCGGCTACTCAGGAGAAGCTGAGGTGGGAGGATCACTTGAGCCTGGAGGTCAAGGCTGTAGTGAGCCATGATTATGTCACTGTACTTCTGCCTGGGTGATAGAGCAAGACTCTGTCCCCCCCCCGCCAAAAAAAAAAACACACACACACACACAAAAGGCAACCACTGTCCTCATTTCCCACAGTGGGGATTAGTTTTGTCTGCTTTTGAACTTTATATGAATGGAAGCATGTGGCATATGTTATTTTCTGTCTGGTTCTTTAACCCAAAAAGAAATTCATCCATGGTTTTGTGTGTAACATAGTTTATAATATTCTAGTACATGAATATTCTACATTTGTTTATCCATTCTTTTATTTTGGAGTATCTGGGTTTCTACTTTTTTGCTATTATGAGTTATGCTGCTGTGAACAGCCTTGTACATGCCTCTTAGTTCCCATGTCTACTTATGTCTATTTGTAAACATACTTAGCTACAAGGAGAATTGCTGGGTCATAGGGTATGTGTTTCATCTATTCCTTTATAATAAGTGCTGGCTGAAGACTCTTCCCTACTTCACCATTAAGAAGATATTCTCTCATCTTTAAAAGTACATGTGAGTTCATAAAATATATATTAATCTACAACTTGCTTTTTCTTTCTTCCCATGTAAGGCTTTCTTTTTTCCCATTAATGTAAAAGAGGTCATGGTATACAAAGTGGATTTTTAATCACCTTATTTAACTTTTTAGCATAATATTTTTAGTGACATGAAAATTAGAATCCTATGAAGTGAGGCTGAGATTTTCCATTCAGAGTTTAAAGTATTACCATATATTGTTAAAAAAAAAGAAAAGAGGCTAGGCGCTGTGGCTGACGCCTGTAATCCCAACACTTTGGGAGGCTGAAGCAGGTGGATCACGAGGTCAGGAGTTCAAGACCAACCTGGCCAACATGGTGAAACCCCATCTCTACTAAAAATACAAAAATTAGTCAGGTGTGGTGGCAGACAACTGTAATCCCAGCTATTCGGGAGGCTGAGGCAGGAGAATGGGTTGAAACCGGAAGGTGGAGGTTGCAGTGAGTCGAGATCGCGCCTCTGCACTCCAGCCTGGGCAACAAGAGCGAAACTCTGTCTCAAAAAAAAGCAAAAAGAAATTGTTTTCTATTGCTTGTCTCTTAATAGGCTGCTTTGCTGGCTCTGCAAGAAAATGGACTAGACACAACTACAGTGAAACAAGAGCACTTTCTAAAATCACTTAAGACTGTAAAACCATCGTTAAGTCGCAAGGACTTGGCTTTATATGAAAACTTATTTAAGAAAGGAGGATTTTCTAACTTGGAAGGTATTTAAAAATCACCTTACGCCCTTGTTCAGTTGTTCACGTTAACTGAAATGTGAACTTGCCTGTCGTTTGCAACTTCACACTTTTAGAATTTGTGTTTGTGTTTCCTGTAAGTAAATAAATAAAAACAAAAAAACAAAAAACGCAAAACCTTGTGCCTGATAAGCTAAGGCTCATTTATTTTTAAAAGGCATATTAAATAAAATACTGTAATTTAGGAAGAAAGTATGTGTGTGTTGATTTTTGTTGTAAGGGGTGGTTGGTTTTGGGTGATTGCTTTTTTATTAAACCCTGAAATAATTTCATAGTTACAGAAAAGTTGCAAAAATAGTACAAAGAATTTTTATGTGCTCAAACCCAGATTCACTGATTTTTAACATTTTGCCACATTTGCTTTCTCTGTCTTCCCCACCCCTTGTACATACACACATACACACACATTTTTTTGAGTGGTTTGAGAATAGATTATATACATAATGTCCCCTCCCCCCCTTAATACTTGAGTGTATATTTGTTACAAATAAGGTTATTATATGACTAAATTCAGGAAATTTAATACTGACACAGTATTCTAATCTATCATCCAGTGAATTTCGTGTATTGTCACAATAATGTCCTATATGATAATTTTCCCCATTACAGGATCCAGTCTAGGATCACACATTTCATTTAGTCACCATGTCTCTTTAGCCTCTTAACTTGAAACAGTTTCTCAATCTTTCTTGACCCTGACATTTTTGAAGAGTATAGACCAATTATTTTACTGAACAGTTCGTTCCTGGACTTGTAGTTGATGTTTTGTCATGGTAGATGTAGGTTATGTATTACCAATGGAGCATACATAGGGGCATTGTGTTCTCAGAGCATCACAGCTGAAGGCACATGTCGTCTGTACATTATTGATGTTAATTTTGATCATTTGTTTGCAGTATTGTCTGGTTTCTCCACTATATTGCTATTTTTCCTTTTGTAGTTGCAAGTAGTTTAAAGTTTTTAAAGAGACAGGTTACATGTACATTTTTATTTTCATTTATTACAAAATAATTTAGAATACTAGAAAATACAAAAACATAAAAAAATCCTTTAGTGTTTAACCTTCCAGTCCTTCACGCATGTATAGATAATTTTTAAAACCAGAAAGGAATGATACCGCATAACTCTTGTTCTTCTCACCTAACAATATCTGGTAAACATCTTACCAGGCCATTCTCCACTCACAAGGTCCTAAGCTGGGTGCTGGAACATCCAGTGAACAAGGCAGGCATCAGACAAATTGTCAGTGAATTAATTACAATGGTAAGAAGTGCTTCAAAAGAAGTAGAGGGTACGATGAGAGACTACTGCATGAAATGTGTGAAGTCATAAAATGTTAAGGAGTTATTGGAAAGTTTCCTATTGCTGAGTGCAGCCAGGACTATTGGGAATAATTAAGGAAAAAACCTGATTTATAGGTATAAAATACTCAAAATTATTCTAACACACTGACCTTTGCTTTTGAGTATAGGAAAATACCTAGAAAACTTACTGGAATTCTTACTATACATTTTCTTTGTTGGTTATTGATCTTATTGAACAAGGCAGCCATCCTGCACCTGATAAACCCTGGCCTGAACCCCTTAACTCAGACATCTAGCTGTGGGCTAGATGTCTTTCTTTTCCAGAAAGTTTCTAGTAGGCTGGTAATTTAGCAACCATGCTTGTTCAAGGCTGAGCTGATTTGAAGATGTCTTTTTAAATTGTAATTAAAGTCAACGCTCCACATCTGTGGGTTCCACATGGGCAGATTCAACCAACTGTGTGGGTTGAAAATACTTGAAAAAACAAAAACAATACAACAATAAAAAAAATAGGCCAGGTGTGGTGGCTCACACCTATAATCCCAGCACTTTGGAAGGCCGAGGCGGGCAGATCACCTGAGGTCAAGGGTTCAAGACCAACCTGGTCACCATGGTGAAATCCTATCTCTACTAAAAATACAAAAAATTAGCTGGGGCATGGTGGGGTGCGCCTGTAATCCCAGCTACTCTGGGCTCAGGTGGGAGAATTGCTTGAACCCAGGAGGCGGAGGTTGCAGTAAGCCAAAATCACACCACTGCACTCTGGCCTGGGTGACCAAGTAAGATTCTGTCTCAAATAAATACAAATTTAAAAAATCATAAATAGGCCGGGCGCGGTGGCTCAAGCCTGTAATCCCAGCACTTTGGGAGGCCGAGACGGGCGGATCACGAGGTCAGGAGATCGAGACCATCCTGGCTAACACAGTGAAACCCTGTCTCTACTAAAAAATACAAAAAACTAGCCGGGCGCGGTGGCGGGTGTCTGTAGTCCCAACTACTCGGGAGGCTGAGGCAGGAGAATGGCGTGAACCCAGGAGGCGGAGCTTGCAGTGAGCTGAGATCCGGCCACTGCACTCCAGCCTGGGCGGCAGAGCGAGACTCTGTCTCAAAAAAAAAAAAAAAATCATAAATAAAAAACAACAGTGTAACAATTGCTTGCATAGCATTTATATTATATTAGGTGTTATAAGTAATTTAGAGATGTTTTTTAAAGTATAACCAGGAGGACGTGTGTAGGCAACCTGCATATACTACACCATCTTTTATCAGGGACTTCAGTATTCTTGGATTTTGGTGTCTGAGCGGGGTCCTGGAACCAATTCCCTGCAGTTATAGAGGGAGGACTCTGTAACTTCTCAGCAGAACATTGGAAGCTTCCTGAGCACAAAGACTATGTGTCTCCTGACTGAAATGCTCAATAGATGACATAATGAGATCAAGAATTTCTTTGATCCTGTTCCAATCTGATTTTAGAATGGCTCTGGGCAACTTCCAAAAGCTATATTCTTGATCTGCGAGAAAGTTAAAACACCAGCTTCTAATACCTTTCTTCTGGTATACCGGGAAGTGTAAACAGTTTTCCCTATAAACTGAATTCAAACTGCTTTCTGGGCCACATTATTGTTTAAGGCTGACTAACCTTAAACAATATAGAACGTCCCTGGAACCCCCAAAATTCAGCAAATCCAGTGTTATACGCCTGGTCATAAGGCAGCCACTGAAGGATGAGGTGTCAGGATGAACACATCCACCATCAGGAACAGGGAGAAAGAATTTCAACAAAAAATATTTAATAATGAAATACTCTCTTTTTCTCATAAAAGCCTGAGCTGGGCTGATTAAATTCCTGGCCGGGCATGGTGGCTCACGCCTGTAATCCCAGCACTTTGGAAGGCTGAGGCGGGCGGATCACCTTACCTGACTCAGGCTGGTCAGGAGTTCGAGACCACCCTGGCTAACATGGTGAAGCCCTATCTCTACAAAAATTAGCCAGGGGTAATGGTTCACGCCTGTAATCCCAGCTACTTGGGAGGCTGAGGCAAGAGGATTGCTTGAACCCGGTAGACACAGGTTGCAGTAAGCCAAGATCGCGCCACTGCACTCCAGCCGGGGCAACAGAACGAGACTCCATCTTAAAAAAAAAAAAAATCTAAATTCCTGGGGTAGGAACCAAGCAGCCATGTCTCCCTGCCCCTGCAAGCCTACGTGGTAGTAGCTAGAGAAAGGCTCTACAAGTTGCTGGTAACTGGGGGTGGGTGGGGAAGACCCCCCAAGGGATTATGGGCTCTGGGGCAGCCACAGAAGGTGATGCTGGTGAGTGTCCTTGAGTGGATTTCTTTGGGGGCTGCCAGGGTCTGAAGGGCTGGGAAGTGCCTGTTTCTCATTCTGGTCACCTAGGCAGTACTGGCCTGGTGGTGCCTTCTGGGCACCCTGGCCAGTACACAGGGTTTGGGGGCAGGGAGGACCCTAATTTCATGTCTATTCTCCAGTTGCTAGTGGTGAGGCTATGAATTCCATTACATTTTGGAGTGGGAAGTGTTCTTATTGCTAAAGAACTGAATGACAAACTTCTTTTCTAGGGTCTTGACTTCACAACCTCAGGCAAAAGGGCAGAAAATCTGAAGGTTCTTGAGTCACATACAGTTGACCCTTGAACAACACAGGTTTAAACTCCTTGGGTCCACTTATTATTAATTACTTTTTAGACGGAGTCTCACTTTGTCACCCAGGCTGGAGTGCAGTGGCATGATCTCGGCTCACTGCAACCTCCACCTCCCGGGTTCAAACGATTCTCCTGCCTCAGCCTGCCAAGTAACTGGGATTACAGGCACCCGCCACCACACCTGGCTAATTTTTATATTTTTAGTAGAGACAGAGTTTCAACATGTTGGTCAGCCTGGTCTCGAACTCCTGACCTCAGGTAATCCGCCTCTCGGCCTCCCAAAGTGCTGGGATTTGTGTGGGTCCACTTGTATGTGAATTTTCTTCCACCTCTGCCACACTGAAGTAGCAAACCAACCCCTCCTCTTCTTCCTTCTTCTCAGCCTACTCAATTTGAAGAGATGGAGACCTTTCTGATGACCCACTTTTGCTAAATGAATAGAAATATATTTTCTCAGCCAGGCACGGTGGCTCATGCCTGTAATCCCAGCTACTCAGGAAGCTGAGGCAGGAGAATCACTTGAACTTAGGAGGCGGAGGTTGTAGTGAGCTGACATCGTCCCACTGCACTCCAGCCTGGGTGACAGAGCAAGACTCCGTCTCAAAAAAAAGAACTATACTATCCTGGCCAACATGGTGAAACCCTGTCTCTACTAAAACATAAAGAAATTAGCCACCATGGTGGTGTGCGCCTGTAGTCCCAGCTACTCGCACTGGGATCTTGCCACTGCACTCCAGCCCGGGCGACAGAGCAAGACTCCGTCTCAAAAAAAAAAAGAACGATATTTTCTTTTCCTTATGATTTTCTTCATAACATTGTTATTTTCTCTTGCTTGCTTTATTGTAAGACCTTTATATAAAAAGCAAAATATGTGTTAGTCAACTGTTTAGGTTATCAGTAAGGCTTCTGGTCAATACTGGGTTATGAGTAGTTAAATATTGGGGGAGTCAAAAGTTATATGCAGATTTCTGTGTGGAGAGCAGGGGTGTGTAAGTTCCCCTAACCCCCAAGTTGTTCAAGGGTCAACTGTATTTGTTTTGGCGACAGTTTTTTGTTGTTGTTTGTTTAAGAAACAGGGTTTTGGGCTGGGCGCGGTGGCTCACGTCTGTAATCCCAGCACTTTGGGAGGCCAAGGCGAGCAGATCGCTTGAGGTCAGGAGTTTGAGACCAGCCTGGCCAGCATAGTGAAACCCCATCTTTACTAAAAATACAAAACAAAAAAAAAGCCGATGTGGTGACACATGCTTGTTAATCCCAGCTACTTGAGAGGCTGAGGCAGGAGAATGGCTTGAACTCGGGAAGTGAAGGTTGCAGTGAGCCAAGATCACACCATTGCCCTCCGGCCTGGGCAATAAGAGTGAAACTCTGTCTCACTGCAGGCTGGAGTGCAGTAGCACAACCATGGCTCACTGTAACCTTAAGCTCCTGTGCTCAAGCAATGCTCTCGCCTCAGCCTCCCAACTAGCTAGGACTAAAGGCCTACACCACCATACCCAGCTAATTATTACAATTTTTTGTAGACTGGGCACAGAGGTTCACGCCTGTAATCCCAGCACTTTGGGAGGCCGAGATAGGTGGATCACCTGAGGTCAGGAGTTAGAAACCAGCCTGGCCAACATGGTAAAACCCTGTCTCTACTAAAAATACAAAAAATTAGCCAGGCATAGTGGCGCGTGCCTGTGATCCCAGCTACTCAGGAGGCTGAGGCAAGAGAATTGCTTGAACCTGGGAGGCGGAGGTTGCCGTGGGCTGAGATTGCACCATTGCACACCATCCTGGGCAGTAAGAGTGAAACTCTGTCTCAAAAAAAAAAAATGTAGAGTCTGGCTATGTTATGTTATCCAGTCTGGTCTCAAATTCCTGGCCTTGAGTGATCCTCCCACCTCTGCTTCCCAAAGTGCTGGGGTTGCAGGCCTGAGCCACGGCACCTGGCCAACAGAATTTATTGAGTAAATAATTCAAAATTGCTGCATTTGCCTTAATATTTTTAACAGTAAAATATAAATGAGTCACCCAAAGCACAGTGTTATAATTCTTGAATCAGGGAAACTACATATTGACTTTGATCTCTCAAAAGCTTGATATACCCAGGCATTATGAAAAGGAAGAAAAATGTCGCTTTCTGGGTTTAATTTTTATTGCTGCAAATAGGAATAAGCAGATCTTAAAGGTTATATGGACAAATTATATCTGTAACTACCTACAATTTGTGAATTTTAAAAATGTTTTATTTTAAACATTTCCAAACATACATAAAAAGAAGAGTATAACAAACCCACACATACCTATCACCTACATTAAATAATTATTATTTTGTAAAATATTTATAATTTGTTTTTTAGT
Source organism: Macaca mulatta (assembly GCF_049350105.2). Classification (NCBI taxonomy): domain Eukaryota; kingdom Metazoa; phylum Chordata; class Mammalia; order Primates; family Cercopithecidae; genus Macaca; species Macaca mulatta. The sequence goes on from NC_133412.1 coordinate 22,741,624, forward strand.
TGAAGTATTTTTGTTTTTGTTTTGAGATGGAGTTTTGCTCTTGTTGCCCAGGCTGGAGTGCAATGGCGTGATCTTGACCTACTGCAACCTCCACCTCCCAGGTTTAAGTGGTTCTCCTTCCTCAGCCTCCCGAGTAGCTGGGATTATGCAATTACAGGCGCTCACCCACACCCAGCTAATTTTTTGTATTTTTAGTAGAGTTGTTGGCCAGGCTGGTCTTGAACTCCTGACCTTAGGTGATCCACCCACCTCGGCCTCCCAAAGTGCTGAGATTACAGGCATGAGCCACCGCACCTGGCCTAGTGGAAGTATTTTAAAGTAAAGTCCAGACAACATAATATTTCTCCCTTAAATATTTCCACATATAAACTCTAAAAAAGGGAGAGGCCATTTAAAAAATATAACCGCCAGCCAGGCGCAGTGGCTTACACCTGTAATCCCAGCACTTTGGGAGCCCGAGGCAGGCTGATCACGAGGTCAAGAGATCAAGGCCATCCTGGCCAACACAGTGAACCCCGTCTCTACTAAAAATACAAAAATTAGCTGGGTGTGGTGGCGTGCACCTGTAGTCTCAGCTACTCGGGAGGCTGAGGCAGGAGAATCGCTTGAACCTGGGAGGCAGAGGTTGCAGTGAGCTGAGATATATATATATATAAAACTGCAATACCATTATCACACCTAAGAAACTTAATATCCCTTTAATATCATCTAATGTCTGGATCCTATTTAAGTTTCCCACTTGCCCCCAAAATGTCTTTTTACAGTTGATTTGTCTTTTTGTATATTCAGATAAATACCCCACCTTTGGTAAGTTTTCTTAGACCCCCTTAGTTAGAACTAATCACCTGTCTTGGCAACAGATCATGCCTTGCTTTAGAGTTATCTATGGGCACCAAATTGCATGCACCTTGAAGTAAGTGATTTTTGTCTTACTACTCTTTTTAATTCTGCTATGCCTCCATCCTCAGAATAATGCCTAGACTACCAAAAAACTGCATTACATTTTGAAAAGAAATGATACTGGCCAAGCACAGTTCTGTGGTTAAGGTCATTAATAGGCAATGGCTACTCATTCTAATTTCAATTTTGGGGTCATGAAATACTACTGTAAGATTTCTTTCTTCTCTCTCTTCGTCCTGTTTCTCTTTCTCTCTCCCTCCATCCTTCCATCCTAGAAAAACTTCTCCTTCCATCCTAGAAAAACTTCTCTTTGTTAATAACATGAGACTTTTTTTGTAGAACCTTCTGACAGAAGTAGCCTTAGAAGTCTTGCATTAAAAGGCTTCTCTGATTCTAGGTAATACAAACCAAGGAGAATTAATGTTGAATTTTCTTTGAAGTATATAACATAGATCCATCCAATCAGCAAATGTCTCTATTTACAGCTCTGGGGTTAAACAGTAAGAACCCTTGCCAGAGTAAGTGAGTGGGAAACTACATTTATGATCAGCCTTACATAAAACAAATCTTTGAGGCCGGGCGTGGTGGTTCACACCTGTAATCCCAGCACTTTAGGAGGCTGAGGGGGGCGGATTGAGGGGAATTCAAAACTAGCCTGGCCAACATGGCAAAACCTGTCTCTACTAAAAATACAAAAATTAGCCAGGCGTGGTGGCACATGCCTGTATTCCCAGATGCCCACGAGACTGAGGCATGAGAATCACTTGAGCCCAGGAAGCAGAGGTTGCAGTGAGCCGAGACTACACCACTGCACTCCAGCCAGGGTGACAGAGTGAGATTCTGGGTCAAAAAAACAAAACAAACAAAAAAACAAATCTTTGCATATAGTAACTTTGTTGAGTGCCTACTACAAGCAGGGCAGAATGCTTTACATATATTCTAACATTTTTTCCAACTCTCTCCCCCGCTAGGTTTGCCCCCATTTTGCAGATATATAAACTGAAACTCATGAAGGTTAAGTAATTTACTTCAAGTCAGCTATTAATAATAATAAGTATAGCAGGGACAGGCTCTGAACTCAGGTCCATTTGACTGCAAAACCCAGACTGAGAACGAAAATGGGGTTGAAACAGAGCAGGGTCTAGCCAATTTCAGGGAACGTTAAGATGTTGCCTTTTAACTTTTACAGCTTGAACTTCAAACTATTTGTTTTAAAATAACCGGTCCTTTACTTATTGCAGTATTTACGAGAGGGGTGCAGACAGAACCAAGGTGTTGGGCACCAGACAGACCTGCGTTCTGATGGCATCGCCGCCACTTACCAGTGACGTGACCAGAGCCTCTCTGAGTCTTAATAAGATTTTGCACCTACCTTGCAAAAATGCCGAGGGGAATCCGGCTCAATGTCTGGCACACACACAGCCCCTGGTTCTGTGAAATTGTTATCATTGCAGCCCACGCGACAAACTGCAAGGTTAGGCTGCTGGCTTAGGGAAGAGTTAGGAGGGAACCCAAGGACGAAGCCAGCTGGCAGGGTCGTTTGCAGAAAGAGCTTCTCCTAACAACCTCCCCAGCTGATTCTTTTGTTTGTTTTCCTTCAACCTAGGGTTTTTGTTTTATTTTGTTTTTGTTGTTGTTGTTGTTGTTTGGCGGAAAAAGTCAGGACTCCCTGGGAGTTATTCTGAAATAAACTTTACAATTTAATTTTAATGATCTCCATATGTGCACAGCACCACATTTTTGGAGCTTTTAATGTGATTGGATTAATTCTAATTTACCCGCCTGCACCAGGGAGCCTCTCCTGGGACCCTCGGGTCTGTGGCTCATTTTTCCAGACCCCCTTTTACTGTTTATTTGCTTATTTAAATATTTTGTTTTATTGTATTTTATTTAATACAGGGTCTGGCTCTGTTGCCCAGGCTGGAATACAGTGGTGCAATCTTGGCTCACTGCAACCTCAAAGGCCTAGACTCAAGCGATTCTCCCGCCTCACCCTCCTCAGTAGCTGGGACTACAGGCACGCACCAGCACGCCCACTAATTCTTTTTTTTTTTTTTTTTTTTAAAGTAGAGAAGAGGTTTCGTCATGTTGGCCAGGCTGGACTCGAGTGATCCTCCTGCCTCAGCCTCCCAAAGTGTTGGGATTACAGTCCTGAGCCACCGCGCCAGGCCCGGATCCCCTTTTAGAAGGGTTGGTTTTCCCTCAGGTCTTGGCTATCAGCGCTCCCCTCTTAGGGGTTCCACCTCCTACTCCCCAAACCTTCAAACTCCTCACAAGCGCCAGGGGTGGCCAAGAGCTACCGGGGTCGGCAGGTAAGGAAGACCGCGGCGAGCGGCAGGGGGCGCCAGCGCCCGCGTTCGGCCGCTTCACGTCAGCCGCACAATGTCCTGCAGGGGGCGCCCGGGAGCCGCGTGCCCAACGGGGAAAGCGAGTCAGCTCCCGCGCGCTCCCCGCCCCACGCGCGTGACAAGAGCGCGCTGGCCCGGCCCACCCGGGGCGGTTGTGGTTGCTGTATATAAGGTGGGGAGGCCGCCGGCCCGTTGGGTTCCGGGCGTTACCATCGTCCGTGCGCACCGCCCCACGTCCAGGTGAGTCTCCCATCTGCGGAGACGCGGACGCGCCGGCCCGCGGTTGGCTTGCGGAGCGCGGTGGACGGTTTGGCGCCCACCAGGTGATCCGTACTTTGGATTGTTAATTTCTAGATTTGGCAATTCTTCGCTGAAGTCATCATGAGCTTTTTCCAACTCCTGATGAAAAGGAAGGAAGTAAGTTTTTAAAACAATTGAAAATCTTGACTGAAGTTTTAATTTTTAAAGATGAAAAGATAGCACAGATTTTGAAGAAAGTATTTAAGATAAATATAGCTGTTTTGCTGTTTCAAACGTTTCATATTGAAATGTCCGAATGTGTCCCCTCCACCTGTTATCTGTTAGCTCATTCCCTTGGTGCTGTTCGTGAGTGTGGCGGCGGGTGGAGCCTCGTCTTTTGCTGTGTATTCTCTTTGGAAAACCGATGTGATGTAAGTAGGTCTCAATTTATAAAAACGTTTTTGGCAGTGTTTGGTTGACCTTTAGTTTATGAAATGTACGATAGAAGTTTCCTATTTTTTTCCCATGCATAAGAATGCTAAATTGTGAACTGGGAGTCAGGGTTAAAAAACATCTTTTATCGGAAAACTCATGATATTGTCTACCAATGGGTCAGAAAATGAAAATTAGAAAAAAATTTAAAAAAGAAAAAAGAGGCCGGGCGTGGTGGCTCAAGCCTGTAATCCCAGCACTTTGGGAGGCCGAGACGGGCGGATCACGAGGTCAGGAGTTCGAGACCATCCTGGCTAACACGGTGAAACCCCGTCTCTACTAAAAAATACAAAAAACTAGCCGGGCGAGGTGGCGGGCGCCTGTAGTCCCGGCTACTCGGGAGGCTGAGGCGGGAGAATGGCGTAAAAACCCGGGAGGCAGAGCTTGCAGTGAGCTGAGATCCGGCCACTGCACTCCAGCCTGGGCGACACAGCGAGACTCCGTCTCAAAAAAAAAAAAAAAAAAAGAAAAAAGAAAGACAAAATATTTAAAAACCCATGATATTAATCAAATTAGTTTATTTCTTGTGTTTATTCTTTTACCCATTGGCCCTCCTCCACTCTCCGGCAGTGAAGTAAAGCTGCTTTTTTTTTTTTTTTAAGTTTTGAAATTTAAAGTTCTTTAGTGGTTTTGGGAGATATATATATATACAATAAAGCAATCATTTTAATTAAAATTTTAAAATTTAGCTTATTAGATTTTTACTAATGTGGTAGAATTGATAGATTCAGTTGTCTAGGATGAACCTAATCTCAACTTTGGGTAGAAGAAAGTAAAAAACAAAAACATGTATCCTGGAATATGAGGAAAAGATAAACTTGAAACTGATGGAGGCTGGTGCAGGGCTGGAGAGGGCAGTCCTCTAACCGCTGGCAGAAGGGCCTACAGCCCTGGAGTTCACCACCTGCAGAGTTCAACATGCCCCTCCCACAAACTGAGATAAGAACATTATTGCATGTCCTTGGCTTGGCAGTTTCGCTCCCATGGTTATTCGGTTTGTGGGATCTTTCCGCAATGTAGCCCCATCAAGAGAATACAGGGTACCTCCTACCCTTTAGAGGAATTGATGCTTAATATTTGGGCCACACCTTCAAACTTCCTTAGAGAATTTTCCATCAATTTTAGTTACTACTGATGGTTCCTGATCATTAGTAGACAAATGCCTAAGTATGAGATTGGTTTTGTCCCTAGCACGTTTATAGACCCAGTATCAGTGTTGGTTTAAATCCACATATTTTAATGTTTAATTGGCTTTCTATTAATTTTAGCCTTGATCGAAAAAGAAATCCAGAACCTTGGGAAACTGTGGACCCTACTATACCGCAAAAGGTACTGTTAAATTAAAAACAAATGATTTCCATTTTGCCCAAACCTTAGCACCTTTGTCAGCAAAATAGATTTAGTACCTTACCCTTATTGTGTAACTTAGATCAATTGTGCCTTCATCGAGTAATTAAAATGAGGAAATTTTAAGAGCCTCCTCTAGGCCAGGAGCATTGTCCATCCGCTTATGAGGAGCACATACACTTTTGGAACTTACGGCTCACATAATACATGGCAAACATAAAAATCTGCATACTGGCCAGGCACGGTGTCTCACACCTGTAGTGCCAACACTTTGGGAGGCCCAGGCGGGTGGATCACTTGAAGTCAGGAGTTCAAGACCAGCTTGGCCAACGTGGTGAAACCCCATCTTTACTAAAAATATGAAAATTAGCTGGGCGTAGTGGCACACACCTGTAAACCCAGCTCCTGGAGAGGCTGAGGCGCGAGAATTGCTCGAACCTGGGAGGCAGAGGCTGCAGTGAGTTGCAGTTGGGCCACTCCACTCCAGCCTGGGCAACACAGCAAGACTCTGTGTTTAAAAAATCTGGATACTGCTAAGTGAAAGTAGGGCACATATGTGTGATCTTTCCCTCTGATTGCATAACACTTAGGAACCCAAGGGCTTTTTAAAAAGGTGGGCTGATAGAAAAAAGCTCACGTTACTATTTTGTGCATGTTTTAGAGATGGAAAGAGGTAGGTACAAACACAATGGTGATGCTTCTTCTAAAGGAGAGTGTGGACAAATCCCAAAGAGGGACAGGCAAATGAAAGTCAAATTTTTAACACAATTTTTTTTCCTTTTTTCCCTTCAGCTTATAACAATCAACCAACAATGGAAGCCCATTGAAGAGCTGCAAAAGGTCCGAAGGGCGACCAAATGACCAGCCCTCGCCTCTTTATTTCAAAGAGTACTCTATAAATCTAGTGGAAACATTTCCGCACAAACTAGATTCTGGACACCAGTGTGCGGAAGTGCTTCTGCTGCATTTTTAGGGTTTGTCTACATTTTTTGGGCTCCAGATAAGGAATTAAAGGAGCACAGCAATAACTGCATTGTCGAAAAGTTTGTGCTTATTTTCTTGTAAATTTGAATGTTGCATATTGAAATTTTTGTTCATGATCTATGAATGTTTTTCTTAAAATTTATAAAGCTTTGTAAATTAGATCGTCTGTCATAAAATGCCATTTGTGCAAGATTTCTCAAAGATTAGATATATATTTAAATGGAAGAGAAAATATTTTTATGGGAGAAAAATACATTTGAACCATTAAATTTCATCTTTTAAATAACATCCAGTACAGATTTCTGTGTAAGCTTTTTTTCCCCCAAGTTCATTCATTCACTAGTAGTTTATTGAGCACCTACTGTTTGCAGTATAGCTAACAAAGCCAAAATTTGGTGGGATAAGTACAATGAGGAAAATGAAGTGGGGATGAGGTTGGAGACTCACAGGAGGATTGATCTTGGAGGAAGTGCTGGGATTCTGGAGGTGGGCTGGAATGCAAGGCATACTGAGATCTGCCCTAAAGATGCCAAGTCATACTGTGATGTTCCTGTGGGGACTGGGGCGGGGAAGATGGGGAACCTTGCCAGCACCCTTCAGAGTTTGGGGCCACTCTTCCCTCTGGCCAATGGTAACTTGAAGGCTAGAGATACACTCATATCCAACATGCCCCCGGGCTCCCCTGACTGTCCTTAAAAATGAAATAAGAAAGTTACTTTTCATTAACTTCTTTTAAAAATGGAGATATAATTCACATGCCATAGTATTCACCCATTTAAATTGCACAATTCAGTGGCTTTTAGCATATTCACAAAGTTGTGCAACCATCTCCACCTAATTCTAGAACATTTTCCTCACCCCAGAAAGAGCTCTGTACCATTAGCAGTCATTTCCCTAGTCCCAATCCCTCTGCTCCCAGCCCCAGGGAAATACTAACAAACCGTCTCCATGGATTTGCCCATTCTGGACATCTCATGTAAATGGAATCATGTAATCTGTGACCTTTGGGTTTGGCTCCTTTAACTTGGTATCGTGTTTTTAAGAGTCATCCATGTTGTACCATGTCTATATTCAGTGTTGCATTACTTTTTCTGACAGTACTGTTCCAATGTAAGGATATGCCATTTTTGCTTATCCATTGGTAAGCTGACGAACATTTGGGTGGTTTCTACTTTTTGGCTATTATGAATAATGCTGCTATGAACAGCCACATACAAAGTTTTGTGTGGCCATATATTTTCAGTTCTCCTAAGTAGGTACCTAAGTTCATTAACTTTTTTTCTTTTTTCTTTTTTTTTTTTTTTTTTTTTTGAGACAGGGTCTTGCTGTGTCACCTTGACTAGACAGGCTGGAGTGCAATGGCACCATCTCACAACCTCTACCTCCTGGGCTCAAGCAATTCTCATGCCTCAGCCTCCCCAGTAGCTGGGATTACAGGCATGCACCACCACCACACCTGGCTAATTTTTGTATTTTTAGTAGAGGCAGGGTTTTGCCATGTTGGCCAGGCTGGTCTTGAACTCCTGACCTCAAGTGATCCACCCGCCTGATCACTTGAGGAAAGGAGTGATCCCTTTCCTCTCCATTAGATCATGGCTGACACCCCTATAACAAAAGACAGATTAACAAGAAAAAGCATAACAAACTTACAGTTTTACTTGACATGGTAGCCTTTGGAATGAAGACCCAAAGATAATAGGGAAAACTATTCATTTTTATGCTTATGTTCAATGAAAAGTCAATGTGGAAATATGATTGGACATGTAGAAATATGGACAAAAAGGGCATGGTCCTAATGCTATTAGAATAGACTTCATGGGGAAGCTCACCAAGGTCTGTCTGCAGCATTACCCCTGCCAGGTGTGGGGGTAGGATCCCTCTGGAATGAGTGTCTTCATTTCTTTATGGCCAGCTGTTACATAGAAAGGTGGGGGAGATTTAAGAGCAATGTATTTAGGTTTTATGGCTGGCTTTCAGGAAAACGGATTCTGGCTTCTATGACCCGCCTTGGAGAAGAGGAATTCTGGTTTCTATGGCTCACCTGGGGGAGAATCAGGGGCAACAGACAGGAGGGCAGAGAAACTTTTCTTCTGTGGCCTTCATTTGGGGTATCATTTCGGGGGCTCCAGTGTTACCTTCACAGCGATAAAAAAAAACTACGTCTTGCCAGGAACTTGGCAACTCTGAGAGGATTAAAGCAAGACTGCTGCCAACTTCTGTTGCTTCCTTATCACCTCAAGTCATCTCAGATGAAAGTCTCTGACAGTTGATCTCAAGGAATAACACGCAGCAATTGGGAAGCACATTTTTATTTGCTTAAGCTTCTAAAGTCGAATGTAATATCATTTGCACAAATAAAAATTTACAGCCTAGTGATAGTTGGTCAACTAAGAGAGCAAAGTATAGAGTGTTTTTCGAAGGATGACTGTGGCTTTCAACTTTAAAACACAAACCTGATTGAAATGTGGTGGCGCGAACATGGCAATAGGAGGTACTCTTCTGCAGGTTTGGGAGGGAGAGAGGTCAAAAGCAATGTTGATGCTTAAATTTCAAAAGATTTGGGTTTTGTTGTGTTCTTAGCATTTCCCTCAAATATTTTATTTTGAAATTTTTCAAATATGCAGAGAAGTTGAAAGATGGATACTCATACTTCTTATCAATTAACAGTTTGCCACATTTGCTGTATCTCCCTGTATATGTATGCTTTTCAAAAAGGAACTCGTTGAGGCCAGGTGCAGTGGCTCATGCCTATAATCCCAACACTTTGGGAGGCTAAGCCGGGCAGATGGCTTGAGTCCAGGAGTCTGAGACCAGTGTGGGCAACATGGTGAAACCCCATCTCCCCTAAAAATGCAAAAATGAGCCAGAGGTGGTGGCGCACACCTGTGGTCCCAGCTATTTGGGAGGCTGAGGTGGGAGGATCACCTGAGCCTGGGAGGTCAAGGCTGCAGTGAGCCTTGATCTTGCGCTACTGCACTCCAGCCTGGGCAACGCAAGTAAGATCCTGTCTCAAAAAAAAAAAAAAAAAAGAACAAGTTACAGATATAAGGCTTTTGTCCCTAATAATTTAAGCATGTACTCACTGCCTAAGATAAACGACTTTCTAGCTGACTAGAATACCATTATCATCCCTAAGAAAGTCAACACAGAAATGCAGGAGAGCCGGGTGTGGTGGCTCATGCCTGTAATCCCAGCACTTTGGGAGGCTGAGGCAGGCAGATCACCTGAGGTCGAGAGCTCGAGACCAGCCTGACCAATATGGTGAAACCCCGTCTCTACTAAAAATACAAAAATTAGCCGGGCCTGGTGGTGCGCGCCTGTAATCCCAGCTACTCGGGAGGCTGAGACAGGAGAATCGCTTGAACCCGGGAGGTGGAGGTTGCAGGAACCAAGATCACACCATTGCCCTCCAGCCTGGGCAACAGAGTGAGATTCCGTCTCAAAAATAGATAAATAAATAATAATAAAAAAGAAATGCAGGAGGAAAAAGTGGAAAGTGGGGAGGAGTGGATAAAGAAGAAAATGAGTTAGGCTTTGGAATCGTTCTCTGGAGAGCCCGGAGCGCCATCTAGGTGCTACACCTGGAAACAGGTGAAAGAGGGCTAAAACCGCGGCATGGATGAGTTGGCCTATGGAGGGCTTCTAGAGCGAAATGAAGATTGAAATGAAGACTGTAAGAGGCAGGCAGAGAAAGAGGACCCGTCTATCCTGGGGATTGAGGAGAGATGTGGTGTGGAGGAGCCCAGAGAGGAGGAAATGCTCTTCCCAGTCAGCAGCTTGCTGCTGTTTGCAATGAAACCAAAGCCCAGAATCCTTTCCGTTTTGTGGTGTTGAGCTTTAAGCAAACATCTGGAATTCTCTTCTACATACAAATCAAATATGATGCTTTCCGAGCAAAAAAGTACATCACATTCCATATCACTAGAAACTGGAGTGAGAGCTTATCATTTTTCATTTTCTTGAAGAAATTATTTTACATTTTAGTTGAGACTTCGTGGTAGAGAAAGAAATTACAGGCTCAGAAATCAGGCTGCTCTGCCACTTACTACGTTGTTTTGGAAAAGCTTCAGGTTCCTCAACTATAAAACTGCGCCAGTGGGGCTGGGCGCTGTGGCTCATGCCTGTAATCCCAGCACTTTGGGAGGCCGAGGGGGGCAGATCCCGAGGTCAGGAGATCGGGACCATCCTGGCCAACATGGTGAAACCCCGTCTGTACTAAAATAACAATAACAAAAAAAAATTAGCCACGCGTGGTGGCGCAGGCATGTAGTCCCAGCTACTCAGGAGGCTGAGGCAGGGGAATTGCTTGAAACTGAGAGGTGGAGGTTGCAGTGAGCCGAGGTCGTGCCACTGCACTCCAGCCTGCGACAGAGCAAGACTCCATCTCAAAAAAAACAACAAAAAAAAACTGGGCCAGTTCAGGCCAGGCATGGTGGCTCACGCCTGTAATCCCAGCACTTTGGAAGGCTGAGGCTGGGTCACTTGAGATCAGGAGTTTGAGACCAGCCTGACCAACTTGGTGAAACCTCGTCTCTACTAAAAATACAAAAATTAGCCCTGTGTGGTGGCACGTGCCTGTAATCCCAGCTACTCAGGAGGCTGAGGCAGGAAAACTGCTTGAACCTGGGAGGCAGAGGTTGCAGTGAGCTGAGATCATGCCACTGCACTCTAACCTGGGCAACAAAGCGAGACTCTGTCTCAGAAACAAACAAACAAACAAACCGGGGCCAGTTCATACCTGTTTAGGTTAGTAGGACTGATTACTTACAAGAGATAATAACTATAAAGTTCCTAAAATGGTGCTTAACATGGACTAGCTGTTCAGTAAGTATTCCCTTCTTCCTTAAAAAAATAAAAATAGGCCGGGCGCGGTGGCTCAAGCCTGTAATCCCAGCACTTTGGGAGGCCGAGACGGGCGGATCACGAGGTCAGGAGATCGAGACCATCCTGGTTAACACGGTGAAACCCCGTCTCTACTAAAAAATACAAAAAACTAGCCGGGCGAGGTGGCGGGCGCCTGTAGTCCCAGCTACTCGGGAGGCTGAGGCAGGAGAACGGCATGAACCCGGGAGGCGGAGCTTGCAGTGAGCTGAGATCCGGCCACTGCACTCCAGCCTGGGTGACAGAGCGAGACTCCGTCTCAAAAAAAAAAATAAATAAATAAAAATAAAAATAAAAAAATAAAAAATAAAGATTATCCCTATAATAACAGCAACTTGGGAGGCTGAGACAGGCAGATTGCTTGAGCTCATGAGTTCGAGACCAGCCTGGACAACATGTGAAACCCTGTCTCTACAAAAAATACAAAAATTAGCCGGTGGTGCTATCCGGAATGCCGAAGTGGGAGGATCGCTTGAACCCAAGAGGTGGAGGTTGCAGTGAGCCGAGATTGCACCACCGCACTCCAACTTGGGTGACAAAGCAAGACCCTGTCTGAAAAAAAGGAGATTATCACTATAAAACTGCCGTATGTGTTTATGATTACATTCCATGACTGGGAGCATTGCCTGTTTCAAATCCATGCATACCCAGCTCTGTTTGAAATCTATGCATACCTGGTGACTCCTGGCCCACCTTTGGTTCACAATGCCCCAGTTACATACCTTTTAGAGAGAGTGCACACACAGCTGTAGATAAATGCATCCCATATTCACTCTCACCTACATAGATACCTAGCTTAAAATAAGAACCCCTGCACACATAACACATAGAGATGATCTCACAACCAGAAAAAACATGACAAAAACATACATATCTCCTTAGAAATAAGGCCCAGTACAGTGGCTCACAATCAGTAGTCCCAGCACTGTGGGAGGCCCAAGTGGGCAGATCACTGGAGCCCAGGAATTTGAGACGCGCCTGGCCAACATAGGAAAACCCCGTCTCTACTAAAAATACAAAAAACTAGCTGGGCGTGTTGGCGCTTACCTGTAATCCCAGCTGCTTGGGACACTAAGAATTGCTTGAACCCAGGAGGTGGAGGTTGCAGTGAGCCAAGATTGCACTGCTGCACTCCAACCTGGGTGACAAAGCGAGACTATTGTCTCAAAAAAAAAATAAATAAATGTGCATATTTTAGTAATTACATATATTCTCACATTCAAAAGTAATGGTCTGTGGTTTGAATAAGGAAATGGAGTTGAGTGCATGCACCTAAGATAGCCGTAAGAATTTTCCACCTAAAGAAGGACACTGAGGCGAAATTAACAGAGAGAGTTTATTGGGGCCGAGGTTGAGAACTGCAGCCTGGGACACACTTCCCAGTTGTCTTGCAGAGTGCTCCCGCTAGGGTTTGCTGCAAGCAGGTTTTTAAGGGCAAAAGGGAACAAAAGGTGGACTGACAAAGTTGTTTGACAGGAGTGCTCATTGGTTTATAGAAATAACACTGATTAATGATTAACTGTACATTATTGAACTACAGGGTATGCACGATGGTGTCCAGTGTATGGCATTTTATGGCTGCTTGGCGTTAGTCTAGAGCCCACATAGCAAATGCCTTCAAGAAGTAGTCACTTAGCTCAAGGATGTGACTGCTGTCACACTCTGTCACATTTCAATGCCTCTCTGGGCCTGATAACTAAAGCATTCCTCAGATAAAAGTTTATTTTCTTTCTCGGAATGGAATTCGTTTTTCTAGTATGATTGGCCCTTAAAATGTCTTTTTCCCATGCTTAGAAAATTGCCTCAGATAATTACATCATTTCTCTGTAGAAACTAAGGCTGTTTTTGGTTTTTGTCTTAGTCATGTTTTACTATATCATTTGCCTGTTTGTACACTACTTAGCTTAAGATGAAAATTAGAATAAAATGAAGGAAAATCCCAAATGTTATAATTCTTGCAGACATGTTAAAACCAACTTGCTCATTCACCTGGTGAATATATAATAAGACATTCTATTACATATATTACATGTATAATAGGCTATTGCTTATTTGGAGGGTGGGCATACTATTTTAAAAAATAAGGCCAGTGGCTGGGCGTGGTGGCTCATGCCTGTAATCCCAGCACTTTGGGAGGCCGAGGCTGGCAGATCACCTGAGGCCAGGAGTTCAAGACCAGCCTGGCCAATATGGTGAAATCCCGTCTCTACTAAAAATACAATATTGTTTGCTTGTTAATTTGGAGACTATTTCATTGAGTCAACCACTGTATGTTTCCCACATTTTAATTGTGCCAGATTTTTTTAAAAAGTAGTGCCATTTGCTTTTAAAATTATTATTTAAAAAGTATTTAATTAAAAAATGTTTAATTACATTAAATTTGAGTTAAAACAGCATTTTAATTTAATAATTTAAAAATTACTATTTTAAATTGAGATGTAGTTTAGATACAATAAAATGAACAGGCCTCAGTTGTTCAGTTTAAGGAAGAATTTTGATAATTGTATGGCCCCATGGAATAGTCATGCAAAACTAGCTGTGGAACATTTCTATCACTCCAGAAAGTTCTCCTGTGGTACCATTTACTTTTAAAATTAAAAGCCACCAAAATGTACGCTTTAAAAGGATGAATTTTATGTGAATTATGTCTCCTACACACACACACACACACACACACACACACACACACACATTTGCCCCACATGTACTTGCTGTGTCACGTCCAGAAATAACAGAGGCTAGCATAATTTTTTAATACCATATAAAGTACCCGACTGTTCTGTGTGGGAAATGCATGAAGGGAGAAGAAAAGACATACACACAATACCTTTAAGGGTAAACAACCTTTATCTCATGTAAATGGCAATGCAGATATAATAAGCAAATGATATAATAATAGACAGATACTAAGCAGATTGATATAATACGCAAATTGCAATGGGAAGGGAAGAAGGGAAAAGATATTTACACTCACCAGACTATGGAGGATTCACCACCAGACTGGGAAGCAACAGCCTGGGCTCCAGGGTCGGCCACTTGTCGGTGCACAGACGAGGAGACGTCTCACGAAGCTTCAGCGCAGTCTGGAACCCTAGTTCTTTTTGTAACTAGTTGTTTGGCATGAGGCCCAGTCATGAGGGCCCTTAATGACTGAGCTCAAGGAACACAAAAAGGTGAACTTGTTTTGCTATCGTCTATTGTTTTTCAATAACTAGCGTATAGGAGTAGATTGAAATAGAGATTTCTCCGAACAGTGCTGGATGAACACCTCAAGAGACTCACACAACCTATTCTGGGAATTGGTGATCATTGTTTGTGTCCATGTTTAATTGAATTCAAATTTAATATTTAACTTTTCCTCCACACCGACCCCATATATAACATTCAATGTACTTTTTCCCTAAAACAGAAAATTGGGAGTTCGTGAACATTGTAAGAAATATACCAGCCGGGCATGGTGGCTCACACCTGTAATCCCAACACTTTGGGAGGCTGAGGTGGGTGGATCACCTGAGGTCAGGAGTTCAAGATCAGCCTGGCCAACATGATGAAACCCCATCTCTATTAAAAATACAAAAAATTAGCCAAGCGTGGTGGCATTCACCTGTAATCCCAGCTACTCAGATGCTGAGGCAGGAGAATCGCTTGAACCTGGGAGGCGGAGCCTGCAGTGAGCCGAGATCGTGCCACTGCACTCCAGCCTAGGCAACAAGAGCAAAACTCAAAGGAAGGAAGGAAGGAAGGAAGGAAGGAAGGAAGGAAGGAAGGAAGGAAGGAAGGAAGGAAGGAAGGAAGGAAGGAAGGAGGGAGGGAGGGAGGGAGGGAGGGAGGGAGGAAAGGAAGGGGGGAGAGAGAGAGAGAGAAGAGGAGAGGAGAAGAGAAGAGAAGAGAAGAGAAGAGAAGAGAAAAGAAAAGAAAAGAAAAGAAAAGAAAAGAAAAGAAAAGAAAGAAAAGAAAGAGAAGAGAAAAGAAAAGAAAAGAAAAGACACCAAGGCCAGTTGGGCCGGGGCGGTGGTTCGGCCTTCCACTGCAGTGACAATAAATAGGCTTCCTGGGCTCTGGGGAACGGAGAAGGACATCGAGTTTACCTAGTGTCTAAGTGATGTAAATTTATCCCCCACCGAGGAAGGGCCTGGCCTGAATGCAAGAGTTACCACAGCAACAAGACTATCCTGGCAATAAATCCTCTCCAGGGCAAGGCTGCAAGTGAGGGAGGCGGGAGTGTGCAGCTGACCTCACAGCTAGATTATCACCATGTGCTCCACAAACTCCTCCTCCACGGGTGACTGTCAGAGCTAACCCAGAGAGCAGGGAACCCTCCATGCCACCAAATCAAAGCCTCCCCAGCCATACTAGGGATCTGGCTAACTCTCTCCAGAGAACGGCAGTCCTCAAACCTTAGCTGTGCGTCAGAATCCTGGAAGGCATGTTAAGATATGGACTGCTGGGCCCTAACTCCAAAGTTGTTGCTTCAGTGGTCGGGGCTGGAATCCAAGTGTTTGCATTTCGAACAAGTTCCCAGGTGAAGCTGATGCTCCTGGTCTGGGGACCACACATTTTTATTTATTTTTAAAAATTATTTAATTTTCTTTCTTTTTTTTTTTTTTTTTTTGAGACAGGGCCTTGCTCTGTCAGCCAGGCTGAAGTACAGTGGCCTGATCAGAGCTCACTGCAGCCTCGAACTCCTGGGCTCAAGTGATCCTCCCACCTCAGCCTCCTGAGTAGCTGGGACTACAGGCACACACCACCATACCCAGCTAATTGTTTTAAAATAGTTTTTAGAGATGGGGGTGTCACTATGTTGCCCAGGCTGGTCTTGAACTCTGGGTCTCAATCTACGCTCCAGCCTCAGCCTCCCAAAGTGCTGGGATTACAGGCGTGAGCCACCACACCTGTTTGGGACCACACTTTGAGAAAGTGCTAAACCCTTGGTTTAGCTTTCTACTCCTTATAATATTTGGTGCTTGAGAATTCTCACACAGTCAACAATATTCTAGGACAGTCCGGACCTATCAGTCCTGGTCACGCTGTCTGGAGAGAAGGATCAAGCCAGGCATGAAAGACCCAAGAGTGGGAATGCCTCTTCCAGCTAGGCTGCTCCGGCCACTGTTCAGACACACTAACCCCAGCACCCTAACCTGGGGAGCAGTGGGATGTATCAGGTGTAGAGATAGCTGCATGTGCATTTGTGAACACTGTGTGGGTAGCAGAGATGACAGTTCTCACCAGCCGTGCCAGAAGAGTCTAGTGATGGTTCTGCCAGTGACAATCAATCTCACATGAATTCAATGACTCAGTGGGCCAGGACAAAGCAGACAGGTTAGCAGCTGGATCCAGCCTCTGCCAGTCAAAAGCTGTGTGACCTGGGCAAATTTCCTTACTTCTCAGAATCTTGCTTTGCAAAGAACTCATTACTTTGCAAGGGTAAGCCTGTGGATTGGTCAGTATTTGGAAATGTTTTAAGTGAGATATTTCTTGCCTGCATCTTTTCCTTCATTCCTCTTCTCCCCTTTAAGCTGGGAGCATTCCTTACTTTGGGGTAAGGGCTGAGGTTTTGAGGACAGTCCTGCTGCAGGTGGAATTGGTGGACCGGCAGCATCAGCATTACCTGGGAGGGAAGCAAATTCTGGGACCACAGCCCACATCTACTGAATCTCCATCTCAGTCTCTGGGGATGAGGCCCAGAAATCTGTGTTTTAGCATATAACGTCCTCAGGTTATTATACACAGGTGACTGAGCAGCTCTGGCCTAGAACAAAAAAGTTTCAGTGTAGAGGCTTCAAAATCCATCGTTGACAGCATGGTCTGAAAAACAGTATGCATATGTTGTATGCAGTATGTTGAGAAAGGGTTTTTCTTTGGAGGCCAAAGCTTAGAAAACCAAGCACAGAGTTTATGTTACAAACCGTGGTGTCAGGAGGCATTTGTGTTGAAGCCCTCTCTATCCCTAAAGGAAGAACAGTTGGATCAGTGGGAAACAGAGCAGGACCAGATGGGGTGAGATTAGATCTCGGAGGAATTGCAGGGTACAGCCTCCTTCTCACCCCACCAGGCCCTGGCTTGAAAAGGTTTACTGGGTGGGTCAGACTGTCCCCCAAGAGGTGAAGTAGCAGACAGTTCCAGCCAGAGGTATACAACTGGAGGAAAGAAAGGGCTGAGAGGCCATCACAGGGGCACCGGGCACCCCAATTTATGGAGGGACTAGAGACAGAGAGGGAGGCAATCTGGGGAAGGAACTGTGCGGAAAACCAGAAGGAAGCCGAGGCGGGACAGCATGCGTCCAGGGCTGGCGGGATTACTATTATGAGCCAGGAGCCCTGAAAAGCAGTGAGGGCAGCTTCAGAGGCAAAGCATGAGTGGGAACAGTCGTTGCCCTGTCCTGGGTGGTGAGAGACAGTGTGGCCTATGTGACTTTTCTTGCTGGTCCCGAGGGTCACTCCAGGCCTGCCTGTGATAACCTCACCCTGTGCTGATCCTGGGGAAGGTTCTCTCTGGGTTTCTCCCCTGCAGACCCAGGGCTGTGGAGGAGCTGGCACTGAGGAAGGCACCCCCACAGGGCCCTCCAGCCCAGAAAGGGACCTGGGAGGCACTTGGCTCCACTGCCCTGAGGGATTGGGTAACCTGGGTGTGTCCCCGCCGTTCCTGGAGAGTTGGCTCCTTCCCTCCCTCCTCTCCAAAAACAAACTCAGACGCCCATGATGAGGTCAGTTTCAGTTGAAGCTGCTTTGCATAAAAAACGAAACATCTTCCTCTTGATGGGAATACTTACACCAAAAGCTTTATGAGGATGGCTTTGACGGCTGCGAGGTCAGGAGATGGGAGTTTTCCTCTCGATCTGCAGGACCTTGGGGAAATCACTCACCAGCTAATGTGTGTCAGTGCTTACCGTGTGCCAGGCACCTTTGAATCCTCCCACAGCCCTTGAGGCTTTTTCAGTGAATGCTGAGAGGCGGGTGCTTTGCCTGGCTGCCAGGGCCCTGTAATCAGCAGAGCCGGGATTTGCGCCTGGGGGTCCAGGATGAAGCTAAGTGTTAGCGCATCCCCGAGATCCTTCCCAGTGCCCAGACTTCCTGCTTTCTCTAGTTCTAAATCACTGGCCATCTGACTGTGGGAGACTATGGCTTAGGCTGGCCACACTTATTCTGATCTTGGGGGCTAGGATGTCCCAGATGGCTGCATCCTGCCATGACCATGGGTAAACAGCTTCACTTGCCCCGAAGCTTCCTTTACAGGGAGAACAGGGCAAGACCCCACAGCAGCCACAGCAGATGCATGGCTCTCACCACCAGCCTGTGTTTTTAAGGGCAGAGACCTTGTCTTCTCACTTTTGTATACTGCCCCTCTACCCCATGCTTCAGAGAACACGGCACGTGGTACGTGTTCCTTAAACGTTTCTGATTAAACCCAGTGACAAATCCTTTTGCAAAGATATATACCACAGTTGAGCTCTGGCATACTTACTCATGAGATTTTTAAGCATTCATTTATTCAACAAATATTTATGTATGTATTTATTTATTTTGTTTCATTTTTTAAATTACTTTTCTTGGGGGAGGGGGGCTTTCCAGCAAAAACCAGAAAGCCTGCTAGACAAACTCTAAAAGAGCTGTTAACACTTCAACAAATATTTAAATGAGTGCCTACTCTCTGCCAGGCACACACCAGGTGATACGTGATCCAATGGTGATCAAAACAATAGGTCCTCATGGGGTTACAGTCTTGTGGGGAAGAAATGGACTAATCAGTTTCCCAAATGCACATAAAATGACAGCTATGAGAAGGTGACTGAAGGAAAGGGTCACAGACTGTGGAAGCATAGGCAAGAGGCCTGCCTGGGCTTCAGGGAGGCATCCCTGAGGTGAAGGCTTGCACATTGATCCACCCACCTACCATCTAGTAGGGACCACATTCCAGAGAGACCTACCTTCCTTCCTTCCCTTCCTTCCCTTCCTTCCCCTCCTTCCCCTCCTTCCCCTCCTTCTCTTCCTTCCCATCCTTCCCTTCCTTCCCCTCCTTCCCCTCCTTCCCCTCCTTCTCTTCCTTCCCATCCTTCCCTTCCTTCCCTTCCTTCCCCTCCTTCCCTTCCCCTCCTTCTCTTCCTTCCCATCCTTCCCTTCCTTCCCCTCCTTCCCTTCCCCTCCTTCTCTTCCTTCCCATCCTTCCCTTCCTTCCCCTCCTTCCCCTCCTTCTCTTCCTTCCCATCCTTCCCTTCCTTCCCCTCCTTCCCCTCCTTCCTTTCCTTCCCCTCCTTCTCTTCCTTCCCCTCCTTCCCCTCCTTCTCTTCCTTCCCATCCTTCCCTTCCTTCCCCTCCTTCCCCTCCTTCTCTTCCTTCCCATCCTTCCCTTCCTTCCCCTCCTTCCCTTCCCCTCCTTCTCTTCCTTCCCATCCTTCCCTTCCTTCCCCTCCTTCCCTTCCCCTCCTTCTCTTCCTTCCCATCCTTCCCTTCCTTCCCCTCCTTCCCCTCCTTCTCTTCCTTCCCATCCTTCCCTTCCTTCCCCTCCTTCCCCTCCTTCCTTTCCTTCCCCTCCTTCTCTTCCTTCCCATCCTTCCCATCCTTCCCTTCCTTCCCTTCCTTCCCTTCCTTCCCCTCCTTCCCTTCCTTCCCTCCATTTTTTTGAGACAGGATCTCACTCTGTCTCCCAGGCTTGAGTGCAGTGGTGAGATCCTAGTTCACTGCAGTTTCAAACTCCTGGGCTCAGGCAATGCTCCTGCCTCAGCCTCCTGGGTAGCTGGGACTACAGGTGGGTGCCACCATGCCCAGATAATTTTTAAAAATTTATAGTAGAGATGAGGTTTCACTGTGTTGCCGAAGCTGGTCTCGAACTCCTGGCCTCAAACAGTCTCTGCCCATCTCTGCCTCCCAAAGTGCTGGGATTACAGATGTCACCTGCCGCGCCTGGCCCACAGGAGCAACTTCTGTAGTAGGCAGGTGGATCCTCTATGCAATGATAGAAATTAAATGAATGTCCGTTCAAACTATTTGGAGGCCACACTGCACATCCATTCAGTTATCAAAAATAAATTAACAATATGAAACCTACCATTGACAAAGCCATAGGGAAATAGGTACAAACCATGTATTGCTAGGAGCACTGCAACTTAGTTCAACTTTTTTGGAGGACAACCTGGCAACATGTAGCTAGAGCTTTAGATACTGTACCCTAGGGGTTCGCTTTGGGGAGTGTTTCTTTTCTTTTCTTTCTTCTTCTTCTTTCTTTTTTTTTTGTTTGTTTTGTTTTGTGTGACGGAGTCTTGCTCCGTCACCCAGGATGGAGTGCGGTGGTGGGATCTCAGCTCGCTGCAACCTCCACCTCCCAGGCTCAAGTGATACTCATGCCTCAGCCTCCCGAGTAGCTGGGTTTACAAGCTCACGCCACCACGCCCAGCTAATTTTTGTATTTTTAGTAGAGACAGGGTTTCACTATGTTGGCTGGGCTGGTCTTTAACTCCTGACCTCAAGTGATCCTTCCACCTTGGCCTCCCAAAGTGCTGGAATTACAGACATGAGCCACCACGCCTGGCTAGTTTGAGGAGTATTTCAAAAGGAAATGCAGTGGTATTTATAATAAAAAAAAAAAATTTAAAGGAAATAAGACCCGATTAATATGTGAAAAACAATAATATATAAATACATGGATTGCAGCAGGCACTGACAGGGTTGTAGTTGTTTATGCGCCTTCCTGACGTTCATGAACGTCACCTCCTTGGATGCTCATGTCACTTCTATGAGGAACAGGAAGCTCTGGGCACCCAGCTGGTGAGGGCAAGAGTCATGTGTGCCCCACATGACACCACACTGCTAACTTCCATCTCACCGGTCCCCAGGCTGTCTGTGCTCCTGAGGGGACTCTGGGGCATGGTGACACTCCCCAGTGGGCAAGGGAGCTGAGGTCACAGTCTGCTTTCAACACTCATACCTGAGTCACTGCCTGGGCCTGAGTAGGGGAAATCCAGCCCCTGCCTGCTGCAGCCACATGGCCTGGCTCCCCCAGCTCTGGGGGATGTCACTGTTCTGTGGGTATCAAGCTGTGTGACGGTGAAGCCAGGTGCCCTCTCCCTACAGCCGCCCTTGGCCCACGGAGCCTGCCTGCTGGGATGCGGAGGAGGGGGTCCCAGCCCCTCCTGTCCCATGTCAGGTCTGTAGCACACAGACTGCCTGCCCAGGGTCCTCAGATCAGCTGTCTTCGCTCTGACCTGCAGGTCTCGGCTCCTGCATACTGCAAGCTGGGTGCCTTCCTTCTACAGAACCCAGGCGCCCTTGCAAGGAAACCATGGAATTTCCCCAGCAAGGAGTCTGCGGCAACTCCAGGCCACAGGAAGGTCACAAATGGTCAGACAAGGAATGAATTCCAGGGAGGAAGCACCAGCCCTGCCCATGCTGTCTGGGGCCCCTACCAAGGCGACAGGAAAGCTCCACAAACAGAACCCGGAGCGTCCAGGGAGCGTCTGGGCTGCAGGTAGGTGTCGCCTTACACACTTTACACCAGGCCCCTTCCTGCCTCCCATTTAGAGCCTCTTGGACCAATCACATCAGAATCTCTAGGGCAGGACCTGTGGGCATCCATGCTTTTTAAAAGTCCTCCAGGGGTTTGCAGTGTGCCGACAAGGTTCAGGGCCACTAATTTAAACCCTGAAATTCTTACACCAGATCTTTCTACAGTTTGGGGTAAGCTACTTTCCTGTCTATGGAAATCCTGCTTGTTCTACAGGGCACATCTCAACCGCCCCCCATTTGATGAAGCCTTCCTTGACTTCCCAGTTTCCTGAGGCGAAGTTAATTGCTTCCCCACCATCATTAATTCTGGTGGGGTCCGGGCCATGCCTGGGTGCAAATCCTGCCTCCATGACTTCCTAGTTGTGCCATGGCCACGTCTCTCCACTTCTGCAAGCCTCAATTTTCTTATCTGTAAAATGAGGCTAATAATAAAAGTACCTATTTTATAGGGTTAGTGTACAATTAAATGCAATCATCTGCTTATAACAGTGGTGGTCAGTAAATGCTAGCCATTTCTTATAACTCAAATTCTTTTCTGCCTTGTCTGTACTTTCAAAATGCAAACTCCTTGAAAGTTGAGCCTGAGTCCACCCCAGCCTCGTGCTCCCCGCACCCTGTCTACACCATCCTCTGCATGTAGCAGTATTCAATAACTATTTGATGAATAAATGAATCGGAAGGGAATCCTTATGTGACATTAGAACTTGCTTCCCAATTTAGCTCTGGAATAAATCCAGAGTCCATATGTTGATTTGTTGAGCAATGTTTTCCTTTATTGAGTGCTTCCTATCTACTGGGCTCTGAGAATTTAAAGATAAACACACAATTACGGTCATTGAGCAGAGTCTGGCGGAGGACACAGATTCATGACCTTGTTGTTTTATTATGCTTGTAACATTGTCTCAGAAGTGCCACCGAGGCACAAAGGAAGAAGAGGGGAAGGGGAGGGAGCAAGGAAGTGTTAGTGCAGAGGATACAAGGAGAAGGAGTTTGCTGGGTAGAGAGGCAGGGAAGGGTATTGGAGCTGAGGAAACAGTACCTGCGAGGCCAGAAAGGCCCAAGAGGGCGAGCGGCAATCTGCCAGCCAGGGAGGGTCTGGTCGTGTTTGTGTTCCGAGAAGGTAAACAGAGAGCACCTGGGCTGGTTTCCTTCTCTCAGGCCGTCCTGGCAACCACGCCTTACTGAAAGGAGTCCTGACTCAGAGTTGCTGTGCTGTCCCTTCTCCTGTCCCTGCCTAGAAGAGGCCTCTCAGGTTGACCAAGCTTTGCTCCCACCTGTGGGTGAGAAGGGCAGATGGCCGAGAGTGGGTGCGGAGGAGGAGGAAGATTGGATGGCAATGGTCCTGGGAGTTTCATTCACTGGAGGTGTAACTTTCAGGCTCAAACTAGAGGCAAAAGATGGGGCAGTCCATGAGAAACGGGCGGGGGAGCAGGCGTAGCAGAGGGGCCCCGGCTGCTGCCTGGCCGGGGACTTGCCTCTTCTGTTTGTTTGTTAGAAATCATGACTCTGCCATTATTTGCTGTGACATCTTGGGTACTTAACCCCTCACTCGAGACCTCAGTGTCATCTTCTGTAAACTGAATGGCGTGGGCCAGGTGATCTTTCAACTCTCTAATTCCAAGGAAGAAGGAAGTTCAGGGAGCGGTGTGGATTTTGTAGATAAGGGGCCGAGGGTGGGGACTCCCAGACAGGACAAAGTCTCTTCTGGAGGGAGCAGCAGCTTTTTCAGAGTGGGTGGGTGGCGGAGCTCACCTTCCTTTGTTGCTCCTAGGCCTGGTGCAGCCTCAAACCCCGGCAGATACTGAGGAGGTGGGGGAGTGGAGCTCCTCCCCTCACCCAGCAGAGAGGAGCCGAGCGGAGCAGCCTCAGCCAGGCGGCCCGGGAGAAGTGCTAGGGTACAGCTGCCCCAGGCACCTCTGATCCCGATCCCAGCTGCTCTTCTCCTCCCCAGCACTGTATAGCCCACAGGAGCTAAATCCAGGGCAGACCTCAGGCTTCTGCCGAAGGGTAGAGGGTGGCAGTGGGAGATCAGCCAGGCGTCTGGGCCAAGAGCCCAGGGAATAGCTGGTGGCCATAGCACAGGCTACGTGAGGCTAGGTAGCGGGCTCACCTCCCCTCAGCCCCCACCCACCTCCTGCTGGCCTGAGGCATCCTGGGGACCCCTCAATCCCCACATCTTAGTCACAGTCCCTGAAAGTCCCCGGGTTCACAAGGATTCTATTTGAAGCAATGGTTCTCTCTACTTTTATAAGCACCCAGCACCAACCTTTTGTGAAGATATAAAATCAAAGTAAAAATCTCTATAATTATTATTATTATTATTATTATTTTGAGACAGAGTCTCGCTCTGTCGCTCAGGCTGGAGTGCAGTGGCGCGATCCTTGGCTCACTGCAAGCTCCGCCTCCTGGGTTCAAGCGATTCTCCTGCCTCAGCCTCCCAAGTAGCTGGGACTACAGGCACCTGCCACAACACCCGGCTAATTTTTTTTTTTTTTTTTTTTGTATTTTTAGTAGAGATGAGGTTTCACTATGTTAGCCAGGATGGTCTCGATCTCCTGACCTCGTGATCCGCCTGCCTCGGCCTCCCAAAGTGCTAGGATTACAGGCGTGAGCCACTGCGCCCAGCCTATAATTATTTTTTTTAAAGCAAACACTCACACATGGATTAAGAGGATCTGTTCACCATTCGCGCGGCAAACGTTTACTGAGCATTTAGTATGCCAAGCCCCGTGCTGGGCTCAGGAGGACCCAGGACCCAGGGTGGGAGCAGAACCCCATGGAACTGCCTAGGAGGTTCAGGAAAGACTCCTTTAGAGAGGAGAACCTTGAGCTGAGACCAGGAGAGCTGGAGAAATGTGGCCAACTGAAGGAGACAGGCCAGCCTGAGCCAGGGCCAGGAGGCAGGGACTGTGAGTAGTTTATTGTGGTTGAAACAGGGAGTTGACAGGGAAATGTTCCTTTTCCTGCACTCACACAATTGTAATGATCTGTGTTGCTATTTGTTTAGTGTCTGTATCCCCTGCTAGACCACAAGCTCCAGGAGTGGGTACAGTGTGTATGTTCACTGTTGCATCCTAGCACCCAGCACGATGCCTAGCACAGGGGTCCCCAACCCCCAGACCAAGGACCAGTACTGGTCGTGGCCTGTTAGGAAGCGGGTGCACAGCAGGAGGCGGCTGGCGTTACCACCTGAGCTCCGCCTCCTGTCAGATCAGCAGTGGCATTAGATTCTCCTCAGAGCTTGAACCCTCCTGTGAACTGTGTGTGTGAGGGATCTAGGTTGCACCCTCCTTATGACAATTTAATGCCTGATAATCTGAGGTGGAACAGTTTCATGCCGAAACCAGCCTGCCCCGCCAGCGGAAAACTTGTCTTCCATGAAACTGGTCCCTGGTGCCAAAAAAGTCAGGAACCACTGGCCTAGCACATAGCAAGTGTTCACTTAAATTGGTGTCACAGGAACAAGTAAAAGAAATAATTCTCATGTGGGTGAGAAGGGGCTGTGAAGTCATGCTAATGAGTTTGGACATTATCCCAGGGCCAACAGGAGCCACTGAAGGTTTTGGGTTTTTTTCTTATAATCATTTAGAATTTTGGGTGCAGTGGCTCATGCCTATAATCCCAGGACTTTGGGAGCCTGAGGTGGGTGGATCACTTGGGGAGTTTGAAACCAGCTTGGCCAACATGGTGAAACCCCGTCTCTACTAAAAGTACAAAAATAGCCAGGCATGGCCTGTAATCCCAGCTAGTGGGGAGGCTGAAACGCGATAATCACTTGAACCCAGGGGGCGGATATTGCAGTGAGCTGAGATCATGCCACTGCACTCCAGCCTGGGCAACAGAGTGAAACTCTGTCTCAAATAATAATAATAATAAAAAATGATTTTATTTTTGTTTTTATGAGATGGAGTCTCACTATGTTGCCCAGGCTGGTCTCGAACTCCTGAGTTCAAGCAATCCACCCACCTGAGCCTCCCAAGGTGCTGGGATTACAGGCGTGAGCCACTGCGCCCGGCCCACCGGAGGTTTTAAATAGAGGAATGTCATGGTCATTTTTGCCCTTTACAAATCCCTTTTTGGCTTTGGTGTGGAGAACGGCCGGGATCAGAGAGTTCACTTGAGACCTGAAGTCAGTGGTGTCTCTGGAGGGGCCAGCACAGCTTTGAGAGTTTAAGGAGACTTGATTCAGGGGTGCAGGGAGTGACTGGATGCCAGGAGTGAGGGAGACAGAGGTGGCTGGGAGGACACCAGGCTTCTAGCCCTGGCAGGTTTCCCACTGTGGTCCCCTAGGACGGTGTACACGCCCACATTGCCATGCTTACCTCAGGGCATTGTTGATTGATCGTCTCTTTATGGGACTCGCCCCAGCAAGTGGGCCAGGGAGGGAAGGCCAGGGCGGGCCCTGTTCACCTTTGCAGCTCTCATGCCCATCATATGAGGGTAACTGCTCAGTTACTCTGAGCATAGTAACTGCTCAGTTAATGTTTAGTGGATGAAATTCTGGTTGGAATTTGTGTATACAGCTTTGTTTTCAGAAGGGTGGGAGATAAATTACTGTTTAGTAAATGCAATGTCTTAGACATAGTGCACCCAAAAGAAAAAAATCATTTCAGGGACAGGTGTAATGGCTCATACCTGTGATCCCAGCAATTTCAGAGGCCGAGGCAGGAGTATTGCTTGAAGCCAGGAGTTTGAGACTATCCTGGGTGTGGGGAAAAGAAAGAGAGATCAAACTGTTACTGTGTCTACATAGAAAGAAGTAGACATAAGAGACTCCATTTTGTTCTGTATTTGAGATGCTGTTAATCTGTGACCCTACCCCCAACCCTGTCCTTGCAAGAGACATGTGCTGTGGTGACTCAAGGTTTAAAGGATTTGGGGCTGTGCAGGGTGTGCTTTGTTAAACAAGTGCCTGAAGGCAGCTTGCTGGTTAAAAGTCATCACCATTCTCTTAATCTCAAGTACCCAGGGACACGTACACTGCGGAAGGTCGCAGGGACCTCTGCCCAGGAAAGCTAGGTATTGTCCAAGGTTTCTCCCCATGTGATAGTCTGAGATATGGCCTCGTGGGAAGGGAAAGACCTGATCGTCCCCCAGCCTGGCACCCGTGAAGGGTCTGTGCTGAGGGGACCAGTACAAGAGGAAAGAAGGCCTCTTGGCAGTTGAGGTAGAGAAAAGCATCTGTCTCCTGCCCGGCCCTGGGCAATGGAACATCCTGGAGATGTGGAGAGGAGGCTGGGAGTGACCTGGAGAAACAACTGTTAAGGAGGGGGCAGAGAATCGAGTGGCCAGGGAGCTCGGGGACACACCGGGAGGGCCACCTCAGGCCCGGAGGTCCTGTTGCCTCTTCTCCTGTGCCGTTACCCAGCAGGGTGACCAGGGGCCTGGGAGAGGGGCCAGCACTTTATGAACAAGCCAGTGCCTTGGGGTTTTGTTTCTTCCGGGTTCTGGCTCACCTTCCTCTTGTGGTCAGAAGAATGCAGAATCCTGTGGTTTCCCGCCGCGCGGTCACACGGCCTGCCTGCCGCACTTTCCTTCAGCTCCATCACTGAACTTCTTTCATTTTTGCAGACGAACCTTATCACCCTCCTCATAACCCCGGTTTCCCCTGCCTCCGCCCCACCCCCAGAGTGGTCCTGCCACCCTGCAAGTGAGCCAGGCTCTTCCCAGCTGCGCTCTGAGTGGGCTCAAGGGTGTTTCCTGGGCATGACACTACCTCTCCCTCCCACTGCCTCCATGCTCCTGCTTCCCTTCCCTCTGGTCTGGCTGAGGAAAAGGCCCAGAGCTGGCAGAGCAGGTGGAAAGCCCAAGGATGGCTGTCCCAGCTGCTGCACATTCAGGTTCTGGGAGCTGTGGCCCAGGTGCAGCAGTGTGTTGCTAAATGGATAACAACAGGCTCTGGGGGAAAGCAGTGCAGCATTCGCTGGTTTCTATGACACAAATACTCCCAGCACGGACAATTTCAGGCGACCACCATGATGTTACTGAAGGCAGAATGGGAAGAGGTGTGCAGTAGCACCTGCCATACGATATTTCCACTCCACAGACCCAATGGACAGGAGTAGCCTCAAGAATATCTATAATTGCAAAACGGACTACAAGAATTAGGAAGTGATATGTTTTGAGTATTTATTGCTTTTTAAATAATTTATTTTCAGTCAGGCACGGTGGTTCACGCCTGTAATCCCAGCAATTTGGGAGGCTGAGGCGGGAGGATCACCTGAGCTCAAGAGTTCAAGACTAGCCTGGGCAACACGGTGAAATCCTGTCTCTACTAAAAATAAAAAATTTAGATGGGTGTGTGGCATGCACCTGTAATCTCAGCTACTCGGGAGCCTGAGGTTGGAGGATCACTTGGACCCGGGAGATGGAGGTTGCAGTGAACCAAGATTGCGCCACTGCACTTCAGCCTGGGTGACAGAGCAAGATTCTGTCTCAAAAACAAAAACAAAAGCAAAACCTTATTTTCTCATAAGTTGTTATAATTTAATTTTTAAAATGATGACAATTTAACAACTGCTTTGCAAAATTTCTGAAAATTCCACAATTAGCTCTTGCAAGCAGTACAAACTGGATCCAGCAAACTACTAGCACCAGGAAGAAAGGAGGAGGCTCCAAACCCCACACTCCAAGAGACATGTTCACAGGGCTGTGTATCCTCTCCCAGCATCCAGCTTCCACCCTCCCTCTGCCTGGACACTGTCAGTCTGGGCATCAGGTTGTGGGCAGCAGGCCTCAGAATGCCTGTGTTGGGTCAACCCCAGTGGGAGCAGAGCGTGGCCCCAGGCAGCCCCTCCCACTCAGCAGACCAGCTCTTTCCTGGCCTGGACCTGGGGACCTGGTGCCGGGCAGAACCCAGTCCCCCGGAAACCTACCCTGGCAGGCCTAGAGCAAGGAAGTTTCATGGTGCAATGTCCTTCCCCTTGGAAGTGTGAAGCCGTGAGGGCTGGAATTTCCACATTGCTCAGACAGTGGGCTTGCTCAATCATCCCCAGTGAAGAAAACAAAAGAGAACAAGCGGCCACGGCCTATTTCTAGGTATGTTTCTTCCCCTGGGCTGCAAGGGGCCTGCACTGGGTCAGAACAGAGGGGAAACAGAGGAAAGCTTTGGGGATGCAACTCAACCCGGAGCCATTTCTGGACAGTGAGAATGAACGGCAGTGATGGCGTCATTCACCACATTCCACATGTGCTCCTCTTTGCACTAGGCCTTGGAGGCATCAGGGTGGTGACTCATAGCGGTAAAAACCCTGCCCTGGCTACCCCAGGAAATGAGTGGCATCTGTGGCTTGATGTTACTGTGCTCTTGCTGATGAACCACTCACGATGTCCACGTAGTGGTTCCTGCCAGGTGCTTGTGAAAGCTGGAGAAAAGGGGTCGCCTTCCTACCACGCCCACAGTGTGCCTCGGCCCCTTGTTCATTTCATGGCCCTCGGCCGCAGATGCCTTTCCTTTCTCTCAAGCGCACAGCCCAGCCCAGCCCGAGCCCCCTCTTGGAGGAGCCTCCTCTACACCTAGGGCTCTCCCCCGGGGTCTTCCTTTGAGCTTGGGGTTTATGTGCACTGGTTTCTAAGCTCAAGAAAGTTAAGACCTTGCCATTCATTCATTCATTCATTCAGCAAGCGGGGCGGGGGTGCTGGGAAGCAGGAGGACGGAAGTTTCAAGCAGTCACAAAATATAACGAATGAAAACAAAACCAAAAAGAGGACTAAGGGAAGGGAGGTGGGAAAACACCAAACCCCTGTTCTACCCTCTTCTGAGGCCCTGCGCTGGCGGGTGCCCTTGTAAACAGTGCAACAGCCACCCCAGGGCTGCGAGGTAGGGCTACTTTCTTTATCAGCCCGGAGGTTACTTCTCAGAGAGCGTTTCCGTGGATTCTACGGGGTCCTCACCTGTTTGTGGGCAACCTCACCCCAGCTTCCTGCCTTGTGATAAAGAGCTTTTTATTTCTTTCTTTATTTTTTATTTTATTATTATTTTTTTTTTGAGGCGGAGTCTCGCTCTGTCGCCCAGGCTGGAGTGCAGTGGCCGGATCTCAGCTCACTGCAAGCTCCGCCTCCCGGGTTCACGCCATTCTCCTGCCTCAGCCTCCCGAGTAGTTAGGACTACAGGCGCCCGCCACCTCGCCCGGCTAGTTTTTTGTATTTTTTAGTAGAGATGGGGTTTCACCGTGTTAGCCAGGATGGTCTCGATCTCCTGACCTCGTGATCCGCCCGTCTCGGCCTCCCAAAGTGCTGGGATTACAGGCTTGAGCCACCGCGCCCGGCTTATTTCTTTATTTTGAGCAGTCACTTTCCCCTAAAATATTAATATGTTGTTCTCACTAAGAGGCCAGCTCTAGCTATATACCATCTGTTTACAGTGGTTGTAAGTTTAATATCTCTTTAGCATCCCTTACAAAATATTTTGGGAGGCTTAGTTTAAACCCAGGCACAGCCTGTGGAAGGCTCAGACGCAAGGCTAGGGCTCCATCTCCTGGTCGATTTTGAATACGACAAAATTAAACTTGGATTGAGCCTCGTGTTTATACAGGTGAAAATCAGCTGATTTAAGTTATAGGTGGAAAGGTGTGAGCAGAAACACATGTAACTGATAAGGCACTTTAGTCAGAATCTATAAAGAACTCTTACAATTTAATATAAAAAATCTTAGCGATTGGGCTGTTAAAAAATCAGTAGAAAAATAAGCAAGAGGCTTAAAGGGGCAATTTCTAAAAGAGGATATCAAATGCACAATAAATTTGTGAAAGATGTTCAACTTTTTATTCTTCGAGACTGCTGGTGGAGGAGAAGGCGGAGGAAAGCCCAGGAAGCCTGTATATTCTGTAAAGAATCATTCAGGTAATTCAGATTTTACCCACTAGAGGGCGTGCCACCCACTTTAGATGTTTTAAATTTGCCCTAGGGAAATATGCAAAATAAAACCGCAACGACATGCACTGCACTGCAGCCTGCCAAGTTGGCAAAAATGGGGGGTAGCGGGTACTCTCATACACTGCTGGAGAAAGTGCAAATTGGTATAACTTTGAAAAATTGTTTGGCATTATCTAGAAAAAAGTTAAAGCATAGGGGTATTCTGTGTCATAGCAACTTCACTCCTTGTTATATGTCCAACAAAAATGTGAGTACATGGACACTAAGAAGCATACAAGATTGCTTATAACAGCATTATTGGCAGGTAATAACAAGAACTGGAAACAATTCAAATGCCCACGAAGAATAGGCTGGAAAAATAAATGGTAGTATATTGATGCAATGGAATATCTAACGGAAAAACAGACAAACAAGCCAACAGAACCTGCAGCTACAAATGGCGACAATATGGATGGATGGATTTTATGAACATAATGTTGAGTAAACGAAGCCAGGTATAAAATAATCATGGTCATATATAAAGGCCAAAGCAGGAAAAACATTTTATAGTGCTAAATGTCAGGATCATGGTACATTTAGGACCGGAGAATGAAGGCAGAGATTGGGAAAATATTTAAAATAAATTTTAAAAATACATTTAACAGTTCAATTATAAAGTTTTAAAAAGTTACAGATGGAATGGTAGAGTGGGATTTCTAACCAATAGAATTAGGCAAGAGTGAGGGGCAAAATCGAAAATTTGGGAAAGAAGAAAAGCAGGTGTAGGCTGCAAGAAACAAAACCAAAACAAACCATCAAAACACCTCCAGGTAATTCAGATTCTCCCCACTATAGGGCGTGCCTCCCTCTCCTTGCCCCGAGTGTTCTTGCCCTACGCAAACATTTGCTTCGATGTGTTTTTTTTTCCTCCCTTGAATTACTAGGTTAGTACAAAAGTATTTGGGTTTTTGCAATTACTTTTTATTTTTATTTATTTATTTATTTTTTGAGACGGAGTCTTGCTTTGTCACCCAGGCTGGAGTGCAGTGGCGCGATCTCCACTCACTGCAAGCTCCGCTTCCCGGGTTCACACCACTCTCCTGCCTCAGCCTCCCGTGTAGCTGGGACTACAGGCGCCCGCCACCACGCCCGGCTCATTTTTTAAAATGTATTTTTAGTAGAGATGGGGTTTCACCGTGTTAGCCAGGACGGTCTCGATCTCCTGACCTCGTGATCCGCCCGTCTCGGCCTCCCAAAGTGCTGGGATTACAAGCGTGAGCCACCGCGCCCGGCCGCAATTACTTTTAATTAATATATCCATGGGAAGAATTTTCATAAGAGGAATAATTTGGCCAAAGGATATAACTATTTTAATGCCCTATTTTATGAATGTTGCTAGATTGTTCTCCAGAAAGAGTGCACAAATCGATAGCCACCCAACAAAGCGTCAAACTGTGTTCCTAAGTCATTCAATGGTAGACTTTTAAAATGGTAGGTTTTAAAGAGCTTGTTGATTGAACATTTGCAAAACAGTAGTACCAAAGTGGATTAATTTACATATCTTTAGTTATTAGTGAAACAAAACATTTTCCTTTAAAATGCTTGACAATGATTTCCTCTTATACACACTGCCTGTCAAGGTGGCCTTTGCCTGTTCAGACAACTAGGTTAGTGCAAAAGTAACTGCGGTCTTTTCCATTACTGTTAATTACATAATTACTACTAATGCCAAAACCACAACTACTTTTGCACCAGCCAAATATGTTCTCTTTATGTATCTATATTTGATCTCTATATATTAGTAAATTTTTTTATCTATCAAGGTTGTCACAGTTTCTCCCATTCTAATAGTTACTTTTTTTTTTTTTTTTCTTTTTTTGAGCTGGAGTCTTGCTCTGTTGCCCAGGCCTTGAGTGCAGTGGTGCAATCTCAGCTCATGGCAACCTCTAGCTCCTGGGTTCAAGCGATTCTCGTGCCTCAGTCTAAAAAGTAGCTGGGACTACAGGCGCCTGCCACCATGCCCCGCTAATTTTTGTATTTTTAGTAGAAATGGGATTCACCATGTTGACCATGCTGGTAGTCTCGAACTTTTGACCTCAAATGATCCACCCACCTCAGCCTCCTAAAGTGCTGGGATTACAGGCATAAGCTACCACACCCGGCCTATTTTTTAATCTTAATTTTTATTATTTTCTTTTGAAATATACTTGAATGTTCTTGTAGTTACGCTTTTCCATTTTTAACTCTAACTTTTTTTCTATTACCCGTAGTATTACACATATTTCTTCCCAAGTTGTGATAAATTTGTTTTCTTCTAAAGAGTGTTTTCCAGACTGATTTTCTCTTATTTCTTTGGGTCTGAAAACTTTTCTGAAGGAGTTCCATGGTCAAATAAATTGGGAAAATATTTACACAAAAATAAATCCCTTCCTTTATTTACAGTAATTATAAAACCTTAACGATGGTAATTGATTCATTGAAGAAAATATTTGTTGAGCACCTACTCTGAGGCAGTCTAGGGGCTTGTACTGCTGTGAACAAAAGAGACAAATGCATGTGGTCTATTTCCAAGACAGGGATATCATATACAGATTTTTTCCAGTGTATTTGAGCAAAACTTTTTAATTTTTATTTATTTATATATTTTTAGAGACAGATACTCACTCTGTCACCCAGGCTGTAGTGCAGTGGTACAGTTATAGCTCACTGTAGCCTCGACCTCCTGGACTCAAGTGATCCTCCCGCCTCATTCTCCCGGGTAGCTAGGACTACAGGCATGGCAGGCTAAGTTTTAAAAATGTTGTAGAGATGGGATCTCACTGTGTTGCCTAGGCTGGTCTCCAAATCCTGGCCTCACGTGATCCTCCCTCCGTGGCCTCCTAAAATGCTCAGAGTAGAGTTGAGAGCCACTGTACCTGGCTGCTCCAAAATGCTTTTTTTATGCCTCCCCTACTTAGTCTTTTACACTGTTCCACAGAATATCAGAATCTAGAATTTGTTCCAGCATGAAGTGAAAGAATATGAATCAACTTCCATTTTTCCTCAATTCATCCATATTTTTAGCAGAATTTATTAAATATAATTCCTCTTTGGTTTTGCTGTCTTCTGTTCGTTGAATAGAATCTTTTCTATAATTTGGGAATTTCTGGCATATTTATTTTGTTTCATTGGTTTATGAAGAATAACTGTATCCAAAATAAACAAAACTCAATTTCTTCGCCCTCAATTGTTGCTAACATTAAGTGGTACCTGAGGTTTCAGCTTCCCTAGGTACCTGCCAGCTAGAGGCATAAGCATGACAGCAGAGGCTGCAAGGTAACTGGAAACACTGAGCCTGCACAGACCCATCTGGCCACCAGGACGGCTAGCCCTTCCTGGGGGAGGAATACTTGGGAGATGGGGAGGGTTAGCCATGGAGGGAAAATGTGTAGTTAGTGAGTACTTGTCGTGTGCTGGTCACGTTGTATTAATATATTACTCAGAAACCCACTGTGCAAATGTGGGAACTGAGGTAGCTTGTCTAAGCTAGCCCAGACGCTGATCCACATCAAGCCCAGTCACAGCTGTTGCTCCTGCCCTGTACTCCCAGTTGACATCTGCCACCACCACCATCACCATCACCACCACCACTACCATCATCATCACTATCACCACCACCACCAGTGCCACCATCACCACCACCACCATCATCACCACCACACCATCACCATCATCACCACCACCACCACCACTGCCACCATCACCACCATCACCACCACCATCATCACCACCACCACACCATCACCACCACCACCACCACCACCACAGCCACCAAAACCACTACCACACCAATACCACCACCACCACTATCACTATCACCACCACTACCATCACTACCACCACCACACCATCACCACCACTACCATCAGCATCATCACCACCATACCACCACCACCACCACACCATCACCACCACCACTACCATCATCATCACCATCACCACCACCACCACCAGTGCCACCATCACCACCACCACTACCATCATCACCACCATCACCACTGCCACTACCATCATCATCACCATCACCACCACCACTGCCATCATCATCACCATCCCCACCACCACACCATCACCATCATCACCACCACCACGGCCACCAAAACGACTACCACACCAATACCACCACCACCACCATCACCATCACCACAACCACCATAACCACCATCACTACCACCATCATCACCACCACTATCATCACTACCACCACCACCACACCATCATCACCACCACCACCACCACCATCACCACCACAGCATCACCACCACCACCACAGCTACCATTACCACCATACCAACACAACCATCACCACCACCACCACCACCATACCATCACCATCATCACCACCACCACCACCACCACAGCCACCAAAACCACTACCACACCAATACCACCACCACCACCATCACTATCACCACCACTACCATCACTACCACCACCACACCATCACCACCACTACCATCACCATCATCACCACCATACCACCACCACCACCACCACCACACCATCACCACCACCACTACCATCATCATCACCATCACCACCACCACCACCAGTGCCACCATCACCACCACCACTACCATCATCACCACCATCACCACTGCCACTACCATCATCATCACCATCACCACCACCACTGCCATCATCATCACCATCCCCACCACCACACCATCACCATCATCACCACCACCACGGCCACCAAAACCACTACCACACCAATACCACCACCACCATAACCACCATCACTACCATCATCATCACCACCACTACCATCACTACCACCACCACCACCATAACCACCATCACTACCATCATCATCACCACCACTACCATCACTACCACCACCACCACACCATCATCACCACCACCACCACAGCATCACCACCACCACCACCACAGCTACCATCACCACCATACCAACACCACCATCACCACCACCACCACCACCACCACCATACCATCACCATCATCACTACCATCACCATCACCACCACCACCACCATCAGCATCACCACCACCACCATAACCACCACTGTCACCATCACCATCACTACCATCACCACCACCACCACCATCACCATCACCGAACTCCTGACCTCAAGTGATCCACCCACCTCGGCCTCCCAAAGTGCTGGGATTACAGACATAAGCCACCGTGCCCGGCCCTTTTCTGTGATTCTTTTTCTTATTAGTTGATTTTGCTGTTCTGATTAGCAGGAAAGCAAAGGTCTTGCTTCCCCAAATATAAGGATTTAGGAATTTACAAGCATGCCCATAAAAGTACCAAGCATGACCTTTGTGCTACAGTTCTTCCTTCTCAGGTTCTCTTTCTGGCAGCTGTGAAAATGGCCACGGTGGCAACAGTGGAGGCAGATGGCTGCCCGGCAACTCAAATAGTTTGTACTTGATGAAAATAGTCTCACTCCTTCTGCTACTGCTTCCCTAGGAGCCCTCGCCAGGAAGATGTGAGCCTCCCCAGGCTGAACATGGGGCATGAAAAGAAAGGACTGGGCTCTGGAGGGCTCCAGCATTTAAGGAGCCAGAGGAAGTGGTCAGAGAGGTGAGAGGAGAGCCAGGAGAGTGCAGGCATGGAAGCAAGGAGGTGTCTCCAGGGCACCCTGGTCACAGGGTCAGAACGGGCAGGGCCAGTGAGAACTCAGCTGCACAGGAGCCGGAGGCAGCTCTGCAAGTCCTCCCTTGGGAGAGGCTGAGCTAGGTTCTGGAGTGAACAGGGCAAAGCCGCTAGCAGGAGGTGTGTGTGTGGCACGTTCCTTTGTGTGTGGCGGGGGCGGAGGAGAGGCTTGGGGATGTAAACTCTGGAAGAAGACATCCAAGAAGCTAATACAAGTGGTTACTTTATTAGGGGACAGACAGTGAGGACAACGGGAGCAGGAGGATGAGCTATTCACTGTCTTTTTAGATTGCTTTGATTTTTGGACCGTATGAAGGTTTACGTGCTGAAAATAAAGAAAAATATTTACGGGAGGCTGAGGCAGGAGAATGGCGTAAACCCAGGAGGCGGAGCTTGCAGTGAGCTGAGATCCGTCCACTGCACTCCAGCCCCGGCGACACAGCGAGACTCCATCTCAAAAAACAAAAAAGAAAAATATTTAAATCTAGTAACTTAAAGGGCTGAAACATGTCCAGTGGCTATGTCACTTGGAATAGCATTGGTGACCTCAGGGGAGAAATTTTGGTCAAGCAGAGACAATGAAATCCAAAGTATATTAATCGATG
Source organism: Macaca mulatta (assembly GCF_049350105.2). Lineage (NCBI taxonomy): Eukaryota > Metazoa > Chordata > Mammalia > Primates > Cercopithecidae > Macaca > Macaca mulatta. Next base: position 22,778,438 of record NC_133412.1, read on the forward strand.
GGTCGGGCACGGTGGTTCATGCCTGTAATCCCAGCACTTTGGGAGGCCAAGGTGGGCGGATCACCTGAGGTCAGGAGTTCAAGACCAGCCTGACCAACATGAAGAAACCCTGTCTCTGCTAAAAATACAAAATTAGCCAGGTGTGGTGGTGCATGCCTATAATCCCAGCTACTGGGGAGGCCGAGGCAGGAGAATCCCTTGAACCCGGGAGGTGGAGGTTGCAGAGTCAAGGTGGCGCCATTGCACTCCAACCTGGGCAACAAGAGCAAAGCTCTGTCTCAAAAAAAAACAAATAAAATAGATCAATAGGTGTGATGGATAATATTAGATGTCTCGATTGGATTGAGGGATGCCTAGATGGTTGGTAACATGATTTCTGGGTGTGTCTCTGAGGGTGTTGCCAAAGGAGACTGACATTTGAGTCAGTGGACTGGGAGAGGCAGACCCACCCTTAGCGGGAGTAGGCACCACCAATTGACTGCCAGTGCAGCTAGAGCCAAGAAGGCAGACGAAGGAGGGATGGGCTGGCTTCCTGAGTCTTCTGGCTTCCATCTTTCTCCTGTGGTTCCTCCTGCCCTTGGACATCAGACTCCAGGTTCTTTGGCCTTTGGACTCAGGGACTTGCACTGGTGGCCTGCCTGGGTCTCCTAGGCCTTTGGCCACAGACTGAAGGCTGCACTGTCAACTTCCCTACTTTTGAGGCTTTTGGACTAGGACTCAGCCACTACTGGCTCTTCTCTTCCTCCTGCTTCAGCCACGTGATGCGCCTGCTCCCGCTTAGCCTTCCACCAGGATTGGAAGCTCCCTGAGGCCCCTCCAGAAGCCGATGCTGCCATGTTTCCTGTACAACCTGCAGAACCATGAGCCAATTAAACCTCTTTTCTTGGCCGGGTGTGGTTGCTCACACCTATAATCCCAGCACTTTGGAAGGTTGAGGTGGGCAGATCACCTGAGGTCAAGAGTTTGAGACCAGCCTGGCCAACATGGTAAAACCCCATTTCTACTAAAAATACAAAAAAAAAAGTTAGCCAGCGTGGTAGCAGGTGCCTGTAATCCCAGCTACTTGACAGGCTGAGGCAGGAGAATCACTTGAACCTGGGAGGCGGAAGTTACAGTGAGCCAAGATCACGCCACTGCACTCTAGCCTGGGCAACAACAGTAAGACTCCGTTTCAAAAAAAAAAAAACAAACAAACTATTTTCTTTACAAATCACCCAGTCTCAGGTATTTCTTTATAGCAACATGAGATTGGACTCATAGAATGGACGAAAGGGATTTTGCCTGTGAGAGGAGGGATGGAAGCAGGGCAGTGCCAGAGGTAGACTAAAGGTCAGGGTGGCCTAGTTTGTTGTTCCTCCAGCTTGGGAGAGATCAGAAGATGGAAGGTTGGAGATGGAGGACGATGGAGCACAGGGGGGTGGAACTGAGAGCCCAAGCAGCCCAGTGAGCCCCGCTGGGGCCGGGCATAGGGTGGCCTGAGGCCTGGATAGGTGTGGAGTCACAGGGACAGCCCAGGATTTTTGGATTTTGGGATATTTGTGCTTTGCGGAGGGTTGTGCAGATAGCTTCTGAGGCCCCTGCCCCTGTTTTTCTGTGATTCTAGAGCAGTGGTGTTCAACAGAACTTTCTCAGTAATGTTAATGTGCTAAACCTGTGCTGTGCAATATGGCAGCCACTAACCACATGTGACTGTTGGGTGCTTGAAATGTGGCTGGGGTGACTCAGGAACGGAATTTCTAAACGTATTGAATGTTTTTAACTCTTGTTTTAAATTGAGATATAACTGACATATCAGGTTCTGCACATATTTAAAGGGTACAGTTTGGTAAGTTTTGGGACATGAGTGCACCCCTGTGAAACCATCACCACAATCAGGACAGTGAACACATGCAGGACCCACACGAGTTTCCTCCGGCATCTTTGTAATCCCTCCCTCCTGCCCTTCCCTGCTGCCACTCATCCCCAGACAACTACTGACCTGCCTTGCGTCACGATAGGTTGCATTTTTTAGAATTTTACTTTTGCCCCGTCTTACGATGCTGAGCATTTTTAAGAATTGTATGTAAGTGGAATCCTATGGTATTTACTCTTTTTTGTCTGTCCCTTTTGCTCAGCATAATTATTTTGAGATTCATCCATGTCGTTGTGTTTATCAATAATTAATTCCTTCTTATCACCCAGCAGTATTCCATTGTACGGATATGCTATGATTTGTTTATCCGTTCATCTGTGGATAAATATTTTTTCCCCAGTTTTTAGCCATTGTGAATAAAGCTGCTATGAACATCATTATATAAGTCTTTGGACGTATGCTTTAATTTTTCTTGGGTAAATACTGAAGAATAGAATGGCTAGATCATTTAGTAGAATTTAATTTTGATTAATTTTAATTAACATTTAAATGGCCAAATGTGGCTAGTGATTACCATATTGGACAGCACAGCTCTGGATATTCCTTAATCCAGTGATTCTGTAACAGGGAAAGACTTCCACTCCTTCTCTAAAATCTGAATTTATTTGCTCATTATTCACTCAGCAAAGATTTATTGAGACTTACTTTGTGCCCTACATTGTGGTGGTTACTAAGGATGGGATGGGGCAAGCTGGACATGGGCCCTGTTCTCAAGGTGCTTATAGTCTAGTGGACTCAGTTTGGTTGGGCTATGAGTGTGTTCAACATTGAAGTCAGCTGAGAAATGGGAGGATGAATCCAAAGCAAATTTATAAAGCGGAGTGATTTCTGTTTCGGCATTGAGATGTCCCCAGGAGAGGTGTGGGGTTTGGTGAGGGATCCAGGCTCTCCCACTCCTACTGAGATAATCTGTAAAATGAGAAGCAGGTACAGGGATGAGGGAGGTGAGTTTGGAGGATGGGGTGTAGCTGTCTGTGAACCTGGTGTTTCAGGTGTGTGTGGGGTGCTTATTGAGAAGGAAGGGGAGGAGGAGGACGTACTGTGCTAGTACAGCTGTGCCTGTCCTGGGGATGTGGTGGGGGAACAGTGGGGGAAGATTCAGCTCCTGAGAAACTCCTAGCAATCCGAGCTCTCATTCTGTCACTGTGACACGACATACACACATCTCTCGTTAGGTCTCTCCCTAGAGAAAAACTATTTTTAGGCCATGATTGAGTGGGTGTGGATGCATTGAACCAAGAAGCTTCTGAAGAATTTTTAGGTCCTTCTGCTCATGACTCATCAGGTTCTGCTCCTAATTCTGCAGAAGCAGCTCCAACCATAGGCTTTTGGTGGAAAGATGAGGGAAGGGGCTGTGATAGGATGTCACTCCTGAGCTGATGACACGTTCTGAGCTGGGATGATTATGAGTGATGGCTTCTGAAGCAGACTCTGTATCCTACTGGTATATTTAAGTCCGTGATTTTGAACCTGTTAGAAGGGTGCTTGGAAAGATGGTGAGGCCAGGGAAGCTTCTAATGAGGCTAGGGAAGCTCAGGAACCCTCAATAGGAATAATGACAACCATAGCCACCATTTATTGACTACTAACATATGCCAGGCATTTTGCATGCATTATCTCATTTAATTCTCACAACAGTCCGATGAGGTCAGCTAATATTATGAGTCCCCATGTCACTGAGTGCCCGGAAATGAGCTGTCTTCTCTCCCCATTCCCCCTGTTCTCTATTTTCTACTTAGCCCTTCAGAAATGCAAATACAACCTTTCACCTCCCCCTCACCAGACACTCCCTGCAGACAAGTTCTTCTGTGTGCTCCAAGACAGATCTCTCTTGAGAGATGGCAGATTTGCCGACTGTGTCATGCCCACCACGGAACTTTCACCTCCAGAGGGTTGCCTTGGGACATTCATCCACCAGGAGGGCACAGCAAAAGCACATCCTTTTCCCACTTGGCCATTTTACAACTTCTGCCCAGGAAGGTGCCAACTCAACTGGATGGTAAATAAGGCACCAAAGTAGCAGAGGCACCCCCTGCCCTTATGCATTCCCCTCTTACTTTATCAAAGTGTCTCCTTTCCGCTCCAGAGGGGAAGCAGCACATTTGAAGGCAGGACACTTGGTGCTCCTCCCCAAGCTAGTGTGAAAGGAAATTAAATCTTGGGACCCTCAAATCATGAAGCTGAAGGAAAAAGTCAAGCCGGGAACTGCTTAGGGCCCTTTGCTCACTGAAATAAATGCATATCTGATTGCCTCCTTTGGAGAGGCTCGTCCGAAACTCAAAAGAATGCCGTTTGTCTCTTACCTACCTATAGGACCTGTAAGCCCCCTCCTCCCCGCTTCCCCCTTTCCAGATCGAACCAGCGTTCATCTTGCACATGTCAACTGCAGTCGCATGTCTCCCTAGCAGGTATAAAAGGGAAAACTTTGCTCTGACCACCTTGGGTACATGTCACGGGTGCACATCTTCAACTCTGGCAAAATAAACTTTCCAAATTAACTGAGACCTGTCTCAGATTTTCAGGGTTCACACCAGCTTTGCAGTAAATTCACTTTTTTACTCTCAGGCCTTGCTCTTGTTGGACTGTACATGCAACGAGCAACCAACCTGCATTTCAGTTACACCCACTTTACCAGTGAAAAATCTGAGCCCAAAGAGGTCAAATAATTTATCCAAGGTCACACCAGCTGAATCTAAATTCAAACTCAGGGTCAGTTCTTCCCCATTGCGAGGCTATATGTATGAAATGACCTGGCCTAAAACCCCTGATAACAGTTTCTTTCTATTGTCGACGAAAAGAGTCAAACTATGTAAAATATTTGAAGAGATTATTCTGAGCCAAATATGAGTGACCATGGCCCATGACACAGCCCTCAGGAAATTCTGAGAACAGGTGCCCAAGGTGGTTGGGAGATGGCTTGGTTTTATACATTTTAGGGAGACATGAGACTTCAGTCAAAAACATTTAAGAAATACATTGGTTCAGGCCGGGCGCGGTGGCTCACGCCTGTAATCCCAGCACTTTGGGAGGCTGAGGCGGGTGGATCATCTGAGGCAGGAGTTCAAGACCAGCCTGGCCAACATGGCAAAACCCCATCTCTACTAACAATACAAAAATTAGCTGGGCATGGTGGTAGGCACCTGTAGTCCCAGCTACTTGGAAGGTTGAGGCTGGAGAATCACTTGAATCTGGGCGGCAGAGGTTACAGTGAGCCGAGATCATGCCACTGCACTCCAGCCTGGGCAAGAGACAGAATGAGACTCCATTTCAAAAAAAAAAAAAAAAAGAAATACATTGGTTCAGTCCAGAAAGGTGGGCCAACTCAAAGGGGTGGGTGGGGATTCTAGTTTATAGGTAGATTTAAAATTTTTCTGGTTGAATATTGGTTGAGTTTATCTAAAGACCTGGAAGCAACAGAAAGAAAATGTCTGGGTTGCAGTAAGAGGTTGTGGAGACCAAAGTTTTATCATGCAGATGAAGCCTTCAGTTATCAGGCTGCAGAGAGAATAGGCTGTAAATACTTTTGATCAGACTTAAGATATGTGTTAATGTTTAATGCTGACAGGTATAATGAGGGGTATATGTCCCCCACTTCCAGTCATGGCCTGAACCAGTCTCTCAGGTTACATTTTATGGGTCCTGGCCAGGCGCAGTGGCTCACGCCTGTAATCCCAGCACTTTGGGAGGCCAAGGCTGGTGGATGACTTGAGGCCAGGAGTTTGAAACCAGCCTGGCCAACATGGTGAAATCCCATCTCTACTAAAAATACAAAAATTAGCTGGGTGTGGTGGTGCACACCTGTGATCCCAGCTACTTGGGAGGCTGAGGTAGAAGAGTCGCTTCAACCTGGAAGGTGGAGGTTGCAGTGAGCCAAGACTGCGCCACTGCACTCCAGCCTGGGCAACAGAGACCCTGTCTCCAAAAAAAAAAAAAAAAAAAAAAAATTTATGAGTCCCTTGGCCAAGAAGGAAGTCCCTTTGAGACAGCTGGGTGGGAAGGGCTCCCTGGCAGAACCTCTGACAGCCCGCACACTGGGAGAAATGCACACTGGGGTGGAGCCCTAGGAAGTTAGCGCCCTTGGCAGGGAAGGAGCCTGGCCTCTCTCTCGCTGCGGGATATGGTACCTGGGATTCAATCTGCGAGGCAGGAAGCACACTAGCAGGACTCTGGCTTTGCAGATTCCCTGTTTCCCTTTTTTTCCTTTTCGCCCAATAAATCCCATTTTTCTCACCCTTCAAATTGTCTGCGAGCCTAATTTCTCATGGTCGTGTGACAAAGACCCTGCCTGTATCTGAACTAAGGAAAAGTCCTATAACACATTCAGATGGTTGGCCTTAGAATTTCATTTTTGGTTTACACCATCCTTAGATTAATCCCTGAGGAGAGAATCTACCTGAATTAGACTAAATTAACTATGTGTCCAGTAGGGAGGCCCTCAATTTCTCAATCATAGAGTAAGGAGTGCCGGGGGTTGGGGGATGGGGAGGTGGGGAGAGATAATGTATCAAGAACTATGCTAGATGCGGGTTTTTTTTTTTTTTGAGAGTGAGTTTCCCTCTTGTTGTCCAGGCTGGAGTACAATGGCATGATTTCAGCTCACTGCAGCCTCCGCCTCCCAGGTTCAAGCAATTCTCCTGCCTCGGCCTTCTGAGTAGCTGGGATTACAGGCATCCACCACCATTCCCAGCTACTTTTTTGTATTTTTAGTAAAAACGAGTTTTCACTTATGTTAGTCAGGCTGGTCTCGAACTCCTGACCTCAGGCGATCCACCCATGTCGGCCTCCCAAAGTGCTGGGATTACAGACGTGAGCCACCGCGCCTAGCTATGCTAGATGTTGTATGCACTTTTAGTTAATCCCTAAAGCAACCTTGTGAATGAAGTTCAGGGTGTTATTCTGTTGTACAACTGAAGAAAAAAGGCTTAGAGAGGTTTCGACCCTTCCCAAGATCACACAGCTATTAAGTTCATACAACTGAAACAAAACCCACTTCAGCCTGGATCCAAACCCTCTCCTTAACATCCTACCGTGCTGGTTCACTAACAAAGTGGACAAGAGAAGAGACGGTAAGAGCATAGCCCCCTCAGGGTCTTTATTTGCAGAAAAATTCAGAAATCCTCTGGTAGTTCTAGGAGAGATGGGGACAGAGTGAAAGTAAGTGTATATACAGTTGGGCCATTATTGATAGAGCAGGCTCCTTCCCACCGGGCCCTCCTCACTCACATCCGCCCCATCCACACAGCTTCCCCTGCAGGCTGGTTCTGTCTGTGGCCTGGGGCAGCCACCCAGCCTCCTCAGGAGGCTTATGAGAATGTCATGCAATTCTGCACTAGATCATGGACAGTGTTGGTCCCAGCTGGAGAATCTCACCATGAAGGTTAAGACTGGGAATGCTGGAGCCAGATCAATTTGTATTGGAATCCCAGCTCTGCTACTAATTAGCCAATCTTGGGAAGTTACCTAACTTTTCTCTGCCTCAGTTTCCTCATGCATACAACAGGGGTGATAGTAATTCATAGGACTGTTTGGTAGGATTCGCTGAGTTAACACCAAAAAAGCTTTTAGAACAGTGCTTGGCAAGTACAATGTGGAACACTCAATCGACATTTATTATTATTATCATTATACAGACAGCTAGACTGAGCCCTAGCAAAACAGAGTAACGTGTCCAGCGAGACACGTTTAGCAAAGCTGGGACCAGAACCAGTTCTTCTGTCTCTTATTTCATTTTATTTTATATTTAGATACAGGGTCTCACGATATTGTTCAGGCTAGTCTCGAACTGCTGGGCTCACGTGATCCTCCTACCTTGGACTCCCAAAGTGCTGGGATGACAGGGGTGAACCACTGTGCCTGGCTGTCTCTTAATCCAGGGTATATGTATATACTTGGTTAAATATTTTAACAGTGAAGATAAAGATTATTGATTTTTAAATCCATTAATACTTTGAAAGTATCGTCAGCTACTTTCATGTTGGCTCACACCTGTCATCCCAGCACTTTGGAAAGTTAACGCAGGAAGATCACTTGAGCTCAGAAGTTCAAGACCAGCCTGGGCAACATAGGGAGACCTCATCTCTACCAAAAAAATATATAAATAAATAAATCAAAAAAATTAGCTGTGCATGGTGGCACATGCCTACAGTCCCAGCTACTTGGGGGGCTGAGGTGGGAGGATTGCTTGAGCCTGGGAGGTCAAGGCTGCAGTGAACCATGATCCCACCGTTTCACTCCAGCCTAGGTGATGGTGAGACCCTGTCTCTTTAAAAAAATAAAAAAAGTAGTAAGTGAGCTCTCCCACAGTTTCAAGCTGCAAAGAGTCACCTTATTAATTCATTTAAAAAATAGTCTGTTATTAAAAAAACAAGCTGTTATTAGCAAGGCTAGAATTGTTGTGAACCAGCTCAGTGCTACCACTGGGCTGACAGGGAGATGATCATGTTCTGTAAGGGACAATAACTGCTGGCCATTACCACTTTTAGTTGTAATTATATTATTGTCTGGAGTGTTTCAGAAATGTAGCTAATTTCTGTTGTAAACTTAAAGAGATAACACAAACCGTAAAGACTTGCATAGATACAGTATATAACTACACATACTCTAAGTATAAAAACCCAAGTCTTTGTAATTGGGAGATGGCAAATCTGGAATATTTTTATAGAAGGGCAGTTTTATGTTAGGGTTTCAGTTACATTACAGGAGACAGGTTAGAGCCTTGACAGTGGGGGTTCTTAGGGCTCTTTAAAATTTTTCTGTGCAGAGATAGATATTTAATGAATCCCCAACTGTGGGGACATTCATGTAGCCTATGAGTGTTCACTGTCTCCCACACTGGAGATTCAAAGACCTAGGTCCTGCCCCAGTGGCTGTGGGTAATCGACACCATGGCTCTCCATGGTGACCAAGTGATGGAGGCACCAAACCATGGAGGCCTCCTTCACATGCAGGAGCAAGAAACCTTCTTGGAGATGATTCTGGAGGGAAGTCGTTAAGGAGCCGTTGGTTTCAGTGAGGTACAGAAGTTGAGGAATAAGATCTTCTACGTAAAGAAGGGAGCAAAGATGAGCTGCAAGATGAGCAATGCTCACTTAGTCCAGTAAAAATAACAGCAGGCAATGCATTTGTGAAAATTAACTTGTGGCTAAGCACAGTGACTCACACCTGTAATCCCAGCACTTTGGGAGGCCGAGGTGGGTGGATCACTTGAGGCCAGGAGTTTGAGACCCGCTTGGCCAACATGGCAAAACCCCATCTCTACTAAAAATAGAAAAATTAGCCGGGCATGGTGGTGTGTGCCTATAGTCCTGCTACTCAGGAGGCTGAAGCAGAAGAATTGCTTGAACCCAGAGGCGGAGGCTGCAGTGAGCCAAAATCGCACCACTGCACTCCAGCCTAGATGACAGAGTGAGACTCCATCTCAAAAACAACAACAACAAATAACAACAAACAAAAGAAAAATCAACTTGTAGTAATAATAGCTAACATTTGAGTTTTGTGTGTTCTCAGTATATTTGTGATATAGCTCAGTTAATCCTCGTAAAAGTCACATTAGAGACAGTTATTATCCCCGTTTTCCGATGGAGAAACTGAAGCACAGAGAAGTTCAGCAACTTTCCCCAAATCTCACTGCCAGGGAGAGCCACGATGGAAACCCAGGCAGCCTGCTGAGTCCCTGACTCTGTGTGATCTCACAAGGAAAACATCTAAGTATTTGGTTTGGAGCTACCTAGTAACTAACCCAGATATCAGCTGGATCTTACCCATTCCTCAAACAAGATAAGATCAGTTTTAACCTCCAATTCTGTGACTTGTAGAAACTTCAGTGCCTTCCTGGGTGTTTCTGTGAATTACCAGAGGCTTATGTTTTTGTTTTGTTTCCAGTGGGTTCATATTGTCTATGCAGCATTTCCTAGCACTTTGGGAGGCCAAAGCGTGTGAATCACAAGCTCAGGAAATCAAGACCATCCTGGCTAACACGGTAAGACCCCATCTCTACTAAAAAATACAAAACATTAGCCGTGCGTGGTGGTGGGCGCCTGTAGTCCCAGCTACTCGGAGGCTGAGGCAGAAGAATGGTGTGAACCCGGGAGGCGGAGCTTGCAGTGAGCCGAGATGGCACCACTGCACTCCAGCCTGGGCGACAGTGGGAGACTCTGTCTCAAAAAAACAAACAACACAAACAAAGTGCGCAGCAGTGTCTGGAATGCAGTCAGGGCTCAATAAGTGTTAGCAGTTATTTATTTCCTTGGTTAACCAAAAGCTGCCTATAGTTTGGTACGGCTGACACATGGGAACTAGGCTAGTGGTGGTGGGAAAGGCTGGAACTGCAGGGTGTCGAGATAAGCAGTGACCAGACCAGGACTTTGCATGTCATTACCAAGAGGATGGACTTTATCGTCCTGGTCACAATTTCTGAAGCCATTCCTAACGGGAGACAAGTGTGATCTTCCACCTACAGGAGTGGGGCTATGGCCCAAGAAGCCCTCCAAAAACATAACAGTGTTTTGTTTCTTGTTTAACTTAAAAAAACCCACAGCTATTGTGTGTTCTATTTCACAGCATGTTCAGTGTCAGGCTGATGATCTTCCTAGGTAATTCTTGGTTGAGTAACTATAAAATGGATGACATTTGGAATAATCTCAGTCCACTTCAGAAAAAAAATTCCCACTGGGTGCGGTGGCTTATGCTTATAATCCTAAGCACTTTGGGAGGCCAAGACGAGTGGATTGCTGGAGCCCAGAAGTTCAAGACCAGCTTGGCCAGCATAGTGAAACCCTATTTCTACTAAAAATATAACAATTACTTGGGCGTGATGGTGCAGGCCTATAATCCTAGCTACTCAGGAGGCTGAGGCACAAGAATCTGTTGAACCCAGGAGGATGAGGCTGTAGTGAGCCAAGATCACACCACTGCAGCCTGGGCGACAGAGTGAGACTTTGCCTAAAGAAAATTAAAAAAAAGAAGGAAAAAGAAAAAAACCATTTCCAACCTCTTTACCCAACCTTTTTTTTTTTTTTTTTTTTGAGACGGAGTCTCACTGTCGCCCAGGCTGGAATGTAGTGGTGCGATCTCGGCTTACTGCAACCTCCGTGCCCTGACCCCGCTCCCAGTTCAAGCGAATCTCCTGCCTCAGCCTCCTGAGTAGCTGGGATTACAGGTGCATGCCACCATGCCCAGCTTATTTTTCTGTATTTTTAATAGAGACAGGGTTTTGCCATGCCATGTTGGCCAGGCTGGTCTCAAACTCCTGACCTTAGGTGATCTGCTTGCCTCAGCCTCTCAAAGTGCTGAGATTACAGGCGTGAGCCACCGCATCTAGCCTGAACCAACTTTTTGAGATGTCAAAATTTCAATATCATGGTATCTTAAAGATGAGAAACACTTCTTTTTCTTTTTTTGAGACAGGATCTCACTTTGTCACCAAGGCTGGAGTGCAGCAGCACAATTTCAGCTCACTGCAACCTCGACTTGCTGGGGTCAAGGGATCCTCCCAAGTAGCTGCGACTACAGGTGCGCACCATCGTGCCTGGCTAATTTTTTGTAGAGATGGGTTTTACCATGCTGCCCAGGCTGGTCTTGAACTTCTGAGTTCAAGCGATCCTCCCTCCTGAGCCTCCTAAAGTGCTGGGATTACAGGGGTGAGCCACCACGCCCAGCTGAGAAACACTTCTAAAACCAAATACACGTCAATGACTAATACACTAAATTATATAACACTCTGTTTTAAGGTTTAAAAAATATCCTGGACTTTGGAAAATATTCTTATATAAATAAGCAAAAAGATGATGGAATAGACTTGTGCTAACACTGAATTCCAGTCAAGCTGTAAACTGAGAAAGAACGTGTTGGAACTAGGAATTGCCCCATAGCCTTCACAGGTGAGTATGATAGATTAATGAAACACTTCTTACTTTCACCTCAGTCCTTCATGCCCCGACTGAAGTCAAACATTCACTGTGATCACTGTTCAAAGGTAACTACTGGTGTAACCATTGAAGCTGTTAGCAGTTTTCCTCTGGAAAGGAAGTGGGGTCAGATCTTCAAATGCTAGGAGAGTCAAGGGAGCAGAGATGGTCTTAAAAAAAAAAATTTTAAGTCCATGAGACATGGAAGCAATTTGATAACTCACACAGTATCCCCTTCATGTTTGTAGGGTAAGACCCATTGCCAACTTTAATTTGTAGTGCTCTGTAAAAGTTACATGAGAGCCTGTTAAGCAGAATGCTGCTTGAAAATGTTATCTTTGGTGATAAGACTGAATTTTTAAACCTCCTGTCTTAAACACATGACTCATGCACAGATTATATTTTGTCATAGGTTTCATACTTTCTATTTGTGCCTAGTCTATTTCATCATAGCTTATAGCAATTATTATGGGATCATAGTTGAAGTCGAAATATAACCCAATAATACTATCCTACGAATACACTAAAGTTTAGCATAAACAAGAGCTTGTAAGACCACAAATTAGTATTTAACATCTGACATGGACCAAAAAAATGACACATCAAAATAGAAATATGGCTAGGTAGACAATCAAATAATATGTTAACATCTCAGCCTTTACTAGTATATATAATACATATATATATATATATATATATTTTTTTTTTTTTTTAAACAAGGTCTCACTCTGTCGCGCAGCAGGCTGGAGTGCAGTGGCATAGTCTTGGCTCCCTGCAACATCTGCCTTCCAGACTCAAGCAATTCTCCAGCTTCAGCCTCCCGAGTACCTGGGACCACAGACGTGCCACAATGTCTGGCTAATTTTTTTATTTTTTGTAGAGATGGGGTTTCACCATTGTTGCCCAGGCTGGATTCAACCCCTGAGCTCAAAGTGATCCATCTGCCTTAGCCTCCCAAAGTGCTGGGATTACAGGCTCAGTCTTTACTAGTATGTTTACAACTATATTTTATTACAATATGTGTTAAATATTGTTGTCCTTTGCTAGGAAACCTAAAAACCTTAAAGAACATCATTTGTGAGCTCTCAGTTGGCACAAATTACCTTTTCTTAACTTTTTGTGATAACAAGTGAAAACTCTAAAAATCAACTGAATAAGCTTTTATGTTGAAAAGTATTCTTAGGCCGGGCGCGGTGGCTCACGCCTGTAATCCCAGCACTTTGGGAGGCCGAGGCGGGTGGATCAAGAGGTCAGGAGATCGAGACCATTCTGGTTAACACGGTGAAACCCCGTCTCTACTAAAAACGCAAAAAATTAGCCGGACATGGCTGCGGGCGCCTGTAGTCCCAGCTACTTGGGAGGCTGAGGCAGGAGAATGGCGTGAACCCGGGAGGCGGAGCTTGCAGTGAGCCGAGATCGCGCCACTGCACTCCAGCCTGGGTGACTGAGCAAGACTCCGTCTCAAAAAAAAAAAAAAAAAGAATACTTAAATGATCCTGCTGATCACGGTGTTCTAGTAAGAAAGTGCTCTGCTAGTGATGTTACAGCATATTGCACATGAATAATATTTGATATCTTGCTACTCTTTTCTTATACTCTGCCCCAAACCCAAAGGAAGATTAAAAAGAGAAAAAAGGTAAAGGTATGAAAGAACCTTTGGTGACTCAGGTGGCTTCAGATTTACGAGTGACAAAAACTTGCAAGCAGGTTCTAGGAGACTTCACTGCATCCATATATGCTGTTAATAGTTTTTTTTTTTTTTTTTTTTTTTTTTTTGTGAGATGGAGTCTCACTCTGTTGCTTGGCTTGCTGCAACCTCCACCTTCTGGGTTCAAGTAATTCTTCCACTTCAGCCTTCTAAGTAGCTGGGACTACAGGCACCTGCCACCATGCCAAGCTAATTTTTGTATTTTTAGTAGAGATGGGGTTTCACCATGTTGGCCAGGCTGGTCTCAAACTCCTGACCTCAAGTGCCCACTCCGGCCTCCCAAAGTGCTGGGATTACAGGCATGAGCCACCGCACCCAGCTTGTTATAGTCTTAAAACAGTCTACACCAGGGGTTGGTAAACGTTTCCTATAAAGGGTCAGATAGTAAATATTTTATGTCACTATGCAACTCTCCACAGTAGCATGGAAGCAGTCATAGACAATACATAACTAAATTAGTGTGCTGTGTTCCAGCAACGCTTTATGGACACAGAAATTCACTTAAAATCCATATAATTTTCACATGCTATGAAATATTACTCTACTGTTTTTTTTTTTTTTTTTGGTGGGGGACAGGGTCTCACTGTCACTCAGGCTAGAGAGCAGTGGCACCATCACAGCTCAGTGTAGCCTAGACCTCCTGAGCTCAAGCGATCCTCCTATCTCTCAGCTTCCTGAATAGCTGGGATCACAGGCACATGCCACCATGCCCAGTTAATTTTTGTATTTTTTGTAGACATGAGGTTTCACCATGTTGCCAAGGCTGGTCTTGAACTCCTGGATTCAAGCAATCCACCTGCCTTGGCCTCCTGAAATGTTAGGATTACAGGTGTGAGCCACTGCACGCAGTGATTTATTTCTAATAGATGTAAAAATCATTCTTAGTTGTTGGGGCAAATAAAACAGGCTTGCAGGCCAGATTTGGCTTGGGAGGTATAGTGCGGACTGGTCCACATGATTGGAGAGTCAGCAGGCTCTTACTCTCAGACTTCCTGGTCCTCACCAGTCTATTTTGTAGTGGCTTCTTCCTTTCAGCCACTGTTGATGGGACTGTAAGGTCACTGCATGTGACTGACACCAAAAGAGAAAGGTTCTTTTAATAAATCTTTCCATACTATCTAGAAGATTTTTTTCAGTTTTATTTCTTAAACATATAACAGGGTATCATAAAATGACATAATAAAACTAGATAGGTTATAATAGATTTTCTTTTGTTTTTAAGAACAATGTTTTTAGGCCTAGTAATATTACTTAATAAAAAGAACAGATATTTAAGGGACTGTACATTTTTATTTAATAAACCACATGGCAAAACAACACTTTAATAAATGTATAGGAAATTACAATTTGTAAGTTGCAAATACAGTACATATATATATATATATATATACTTTGATCTTAATTAACATGGACAAACCCCAGCTTCAAAATCTTTCTAAAATCAATTATATGCAAAATACCTGGTTTCTGAAAGGGCATATGATAAAGTATATACAATTTCTTAAACTGTGATATGGCTTATTTAATAACATGTATTTATTGAGAGAAGCATAAACTTTCCAAATATACAGTATCTTCCAGGTAGAAAGACGACATACTGGCACATTTCAATTTTGTGTTGCAGTTATTTGAGAATATACTAAATTACACTATTTAAATGGACACTGTCATAGATTTAACTGGGAAAGTCTTCATAAATGTTTTCCAGTCTTATCAGAAATCAAATTGGTCCTCAGTGATTGGAAGAGCAGGTTAAACCCTTTATAAGCGAGAATTCAATGACGGGTGGGCCCGAGTGCACACATGTAATTCAATACTGAGGAACTCCCACAACACTGTCTTCTAATTTGCATGCTCCCACGAACATCACAAATAATATACCTGATTGGCAATCAGTGAAACAAATCTCAAGCCCTGGCTGTCAAGATTCACACGACACATCTGGAGTTAGGTTTTGCAAACTGTATTTTGGCTACAGAGATATTGAGCTTTATCAATTATTTGGAGATCAGACTTGCCTCCCCTCAACATAGCATATAGTGATGTGTGTTCATTTATGACTAATAACCAACTGGCTCATGAGCTTGGCTTGGTTCAAAGACAAACTGAACCAAATGAACTAATCTTATATCTAGGAAACACTCTGTAACTTTAAATTTGCTATATACAAATCAGAGCCGACAGCAAAACTGCCTAAAACCTTATTTCAAAGGGGCTCATATTCTGTAAGAACACCATATTATGTTGAACCAATAACATATATGCATAAAAGGAAAACAGATTTAGCTAACTGCTTGTTTCAGAATCAAATGATTAATTCTACAAAAGCTGTGAGAATGGCTGTTTTGAGAAACATGACGCAGAGTCTTCTTAGCAATGATATTCACTGGTGGTTGCGCAGTGTAGTCTCTTTGTCTACCACACTTACTCTACGAAGTCCAGCATGCAGAGAAATCTGGATCAGAAACAACCAGCCATTTTAAAAAGGTTCTTTCCTACCTGGAAATACATTTCTAAGTGGTGCCTTGTCTCTGAAAGATGATTTTCCTCACATTAAAATGAGAGAAAAGCTCATGTGTCTGATCTTGATTATGTCTATTCTGGAAAGTCTACCAAAGACAAACACTGTCAGGTGGGACACCTGGGTTCAAGAGGAACACTAAGTCTCATAAGAGCAAGAAACTTGGTTTTAGAGAATGGAAATAAAGCACCCAAAGTTGAAAAGAAAACAGTAAAATAAGAAAACCGGTGATGTTGCAAAAAACACTGATGGGAACTCTTAAGTTGTAAAAATCTGCACTCACATTACATAAGGCATAGCTAATGGAAACGTATGTAGGAATTACAATAGCTTCCAGTTCTGCATATCAAAACCTTCTGAGATATGCCTTCTTCAATTACACTCCCATTACGTTTCTAAGGCAGCATATTTGTTAGTGGAATAATAGATCTTTTCCTGAAACAGATCAAAAGGCTGCATCTGGCCATAGTTGTAAAACACAGGTTTATGTACACAAGTAACTCTGATTATTTGCAAATATTAATTAAAATATGTCACACCAAAGAACTGCCAAGTTTTTATATTGTGGTCTGTGGCCCTGTCGTAATCTGTTTTCCCAGTGCAAAATTAACAATGCTATGTGTTCATCCAACTTAGTCACTGCTTTTCACAGGGCATAGAGCTTGTTGAGAGCTCAGCTGAGAAGTGTAATGAATGGTTGTAGCTCAACAAGTGAAGGGTAGACCAAACGCTTTTTGTCAGAAGTCATTCAGTCCTTGGTCCTATCTGCTTTTAACGTCCTTTTCTGTGGGTTTTGTTGTTACAAAAAGTGAAATCAAATTCTCAAATCTCATAGACTCAGTAAGGTACAGATACAAACTAGGTAGTTCTTGCTACAAAAACAAAGCACAGGAAACTTTATGTGTACCTCACTTTAAGCAGAACACAATAGTTAAGATTTACAAAAGTTTAAATCTTAAACTTTTGGCCGGGTGCAGTGGCTCACACCCTGTAATCCCAGCACTTTGGGAGCCCAAGATGGGAGGATTTCTTTGAGCCCAGGAGTTCAAGACCAGCCTGGGCAACATAAGGAGACCCCATCTCATTAAAAAAAAAAAAAAGACTTACAAAGGTTTGCAGTGTTTCTGTATTTTACAAAAGGATTATTTTTGGCTGGGCACAGTGGTTCATGCCTACAATCCCAGCACTTGGGCAGGCCAAGGCAGGCAGATCACTTGAGCTCAGGAGTTCAAGACCAGCCTGGGCAACAAGGTGAAACACTGTGTCTACCAAAAATACAAAAAATTAGCTGGGTGTGGTGCTGCATGCCTGTGGTCCCAGCTACTTGGGAGGCTGAGATGGGAGGATCGCTTGAGCTCAGGAGGCGGAGGCTGCAGTGAGCCGAACTGTGCCACTGCACTCCAGCCTGGATGACAGTGAGATAGCATCTTAAAAAATTTTAAAAAAAATTCTTTTCAATACTCAAATGAATTTTAGCCTGTTTTATCAAATACATTTTTAAGGAACAGGTCGATATAAAAAGCGAGATATGCCTTTATAAGATAAAGTTTATAAGAAGCTCAATAGATATAAAAAAAGATTAGAGTATGATGAATATTTTTTTCCTTTCTACTTGCTAGATACTCAAAAGTTCATAAATATGTCCAGATGTCCACTGAAATATCTCTCATTTATTCTTACTTGGTTTCTATATGTAAGAATATTTTGATTTAAATAGTTTATATGCTCCTGAAATTTCTGAGAAATTCAAGTCATTATTTTAAATGACTTTACAACAGGAATCCCATCATGTACATTTTCTTTTCCTTTTTTTTTGAGATAGGGTCTCATTTTGTTACTCAGGCTGGAATGCAATGATGTGGACATGGCTCACTGCAGCCTCAACCTTCCGGGCTCAAGCACTTCTGCCACAGCTTTACAAGTAGTTGATACTATAGGTGTGCATGACGCCTGGCTAATTTTTATATTTTTATAGAGACAGGGTCTCCACAAAAGACCATGCTGGTTGTGAACTCTTGGCCTCAAGTGATACTCCCACCTTTGCCTCCCCAAATGCTGAGATTACAGGCATGAGCCATTGTGTCTGGCCACATAAATTTTCAGTTCAGTTCAACAAACATCTACTGGGTTTCATTAGAGGGACCATCAATCCTTTTATTGACACCATTAACTCCCAACAATCTTATAGGTAAATCTGGGTTTTCTTATCTTAGGTTTGCTTATAGTAAGGTACTTGGTAAGAAGATAAAATGTTTCCTATTCTTCATTTATATTGTAAGTCATCTGCATCCTTATCTAGAATTTCAACTCACAATTTGCCTGGTACATTGTTACCCTACTCTGATTCTTAGAGGAGCCCAAGAACCATATCCATTTTTTGTGTAAGAAACTGTCACTGTTGAAAAGGGACTCCAAATGTACATAAAAGATAATCTTAAAACCAATGGTTGCAAAATGAAAGATGAACAGTTAAGCTCCTTCTTTAACAGAGGCATTTACAATCAGGTTGCCTTCAGTTTGGAAACCTCTATGTTTTGTTTCCCTGCAACACAGATTTAATGTCCATCCCTATCTAGTGCTTTAAAACACACACACACAGGCCAGGCATGGTGGCTCATGCTGTAATCCCAGCACTCTGGAAGGCCGAGGCAGGCGGATCACCTGAGGACCTGAGGTCAGGAGTTTGAGACCAGACAGGCCAACATGGCGAAACCCCGTCTCTACTAAAAATACAAAAAAATGAGCTGGGTGTGGTGTACCTGTAGTCCCAGCTAGTTGGGAGGCTGAGACAGAAGAACCACTTGAACCCAGGAGGCAGAGGTTGCAGTGAGCAGAGGTCACACCACTGCACTCCAGCCTGGGTGACAGAGTGAGACTCTGTCTCAAAAACAAAAACAAAAACACACACATACATAAGGTCAAAAATCCTTTACATTTCTGTTTTCTCAAAGTAATGTCTTCCCCCAACCCCTTGGACATTTCTGCTATGGTATTATTGGAAGACCTCAAAATTGTATTTTAGGGTTTCTGGAGTCCACGGAGAATCCTAACCCATATCATAAAACATTAAATATATAATAAAACATAACCCACATCATAAAACATAAAATTCTCTCTGGAGTAATGTAGTGAAACTATATGTGAAAGGTGGGAATTATAAACTGAACCCTCTAGCGTTTACCCTGAAAGGCACACACAGATGACCTGGTGTGGAGGCAGGAACCAACGTACCACACTTTTTGTACAAATTGTTGGCAGTTCTTAAAGGGACAGAAGATTACTGTTTACATTTTGCAGTCTCTTGCCTTTTTAAGACAATTCCATGAATGATAAAAGTGATGTCGGGAAGACATAAACCTGAAACTCCAACAGCCATCCTCGCTCCTTTATTTTGTTTTAAATCATTATATAGTAATTTAAGTTTAAGACTAACTTCAGCCATTCAGAATAATATTGAAAGTATTTCCTAAATCATTTAATAACAGCGACCACAATAAGTAAAGATTTGGTTCTAAGATTACAAATAATCAAAAATGTTAACTTTGAGGTTCAAAACCCTGTAGCATCTGGAAAAGGCTGTTTATAAAGTATAACCATAACAATAACATTAAAACTTACTTGTGAAATAAAACATTTCTGAAACACTTAGAATACATGCTTATTCCACTTTTGGGATAACTACTAGTACTTTCTGAAATATGTTGGGTAGTGATTTCTGTAAAAAGAAAGCAGCAATTCCAGAAGCTGGGTGTCGAGATTATTGTACATAATAAAAAAATTCAGTTTTCCAGCACTGGCTTAATATAAAATGGACTTAAAAAGTATTTTTAAATGCAAATATTGAATTCTTGATGCTTCCTTTAAGATATGTACTCTGTCAAATTAATGAAGTATGATCTTGGATTGTCTTCTATGAGGTATCTGTAGAGTCACGTCTCATTCTGTAAACAGTGTTTGGGAAACATCTTCATCTGAAAATTATGGCAAAGTCTCCTTTTACCATTAAACAGAGACTAGCACTGTCAGGCTGGGGTGACTGTTTGAGAGACTGATGCTTGATATGGACACAGCTGTCAGGGATTCCATTTTCTCATTTAGGTTTGCATTTATTGCTCTCAAGTCTGTGACTGCAGGATAAATAAGGCAGGAGTCCCCAAAATGTATAAAATTAGGGACTAGAACTCTGACAATTTGCACAAGTTCTGTCCACTTCTTGCCTGTAACTCTGAAGCTGAATAGTACATCTATACATGCCAAATGTGTTCAATAATAAATGGTTTGCTTTGGACTGTACTTCCTCCCATTTAGATGAACTTCCAGGAACTGCAATGTCAAGAAAGTATCATTACTATCCATTGTACAGTTACATCTTGAATGAGATACAGGGAAAAAAACAACTGAAACATACTGGGAATATATTTTAATTAGTCTGATTTCTACCCTCTCTAAGCTATTCTGTTAGATAAGTATGTCAATTTACACATCCTTAATGGCTTCTCATTATTCTAACTTCTCCAGTCTACTCTCACATAGAGAAAGAATACCAGACATCAATTACAATCCTGTCATTAAAAGATCTTATGCACATTAAAAGTAAAACCTCATGCATGTATTATTTTGATTTAAAAAGCATCAATAGCATGAATCTGTGAAATGACTCGAAGAAATAAAAATGTTAAGAATCTAGCTTTGGCCGGGTGCGGTGGCTCAAGCCTGTAATCCCAGCACTTTGGGAGGCCGAGACAGGCGGATCACGAGGTCAGGAGATCGAGACCATCCTGGCTAACACAGTGAAACCCCGTCTCTACTAAAAAATACAAAAAACTAGCCGGGCGAGGTGGCGGGCGCCTGTAGTCCCAGCTACTTGGGAGGCTGAGGCAGGAGAATGGCGTGAACCCGGGAGGCGGAGCTTGCAGTGAGCTGAGATCCGGCCACTGCACTCCAGCCTGGGCAACAGAGCGAGACTCCGTCTCAAAAAAAAAAAAAAAAAAAAAAAAAAAAGAATCTAGCTTTTCCGCCGGGTGCGGTGGCTCACGCCTGTAATCCTAGCACTTTGGGAGGCTGAGGGGGGCCGATCACCTGAGGCCAGGAGTTCAAGACCAGCCTGACCAACATGGAGAAACCCTGTCTCTACTAAAAGTACAAAATTAGCCAGGCATGGTGGTGTATCCCTGTAATCTCAGCTACTTGAGAGGCTGAGGCAGGAGAACCACTTGAACTTGGGAGGCGGAGGTTGCAGTGAGCAGAGATTGTGCCATTGCACTCTAGCCTGGGCAACAACAGTGAAACTCTGTCTCGGGGAAAAAAAAAAAAAAAAAAAAAGAATCTAGCTTTTCCTATGTAGAAAAGAGCATGGGAAACATTCTTTCTTTCTTTTCTTTTTTTTTTTTTTGAGATGGAATTTCGCTCCTGTTGCCCAGGCTGGAGTACAATGGCGCCATCTTGGCTCACTGCAGCCTCTGTGTCCTGGGTGCAATCAATTCTCCTGCCTCAGCCTCCCAAGTAGCTGGGATTACAGGCACATGTCACCACGCCCAGCTAATTTTTGTATTTTTAGTAGAGATGGGGTTTCATCACGTTGGCCAGGCTGGTCTTGAACTCCTGACCTCTGGTGATCCACCCACCTTGGCCTCCCAAAGTGGTGGGATTATAGGGATGACCCAACGTGCCAGGCCAGGAAATATCCTTGTTTTTTTTTTTGAGATGGAGTCTTGCTCTGTCACCCAGACTGGAGTGCAATGGCGCGATCTCGGCTCACTGCAACCTCCACTTCATGAGTTTAAGCAATTCTCCTGCCTCAACCTCCCGAGTAGCTGGGATTACAGGCATGCACCACCACGTCTAGCTAATTTTTGTATTTTTAGTGGAGACGGGGGTTTCACCATGTTGTCCAGGCTGGTCTCGAACTCCTGACCTCAGGTGATCCACCTGCCTCAGTCTCCCAAAGTGCTAGGATTACAGGCGTGAGCCACTGAGTCGGCTGGGAAATATTCTTAATGCCTTTAATCTGAAGGTTAAAATCAATTTGTAATATCTTTAAGAGACAGAAAATTATTGTTCTGGTATCAATACTGACCTGCAACTTACCCTTTAAAGAGCCTTTTGTTTAAGGCTCTTAACAAAAGCCTTTGTTTTTTAAAGACAAGGCTTTGGTCTTAAATCTTTTCAGCAGAAAAGTCTTCCTACATAATTACAAGCAGGGATGTTTAGTTTCAAAGGCAGAAGTCCACCAAACCCAGGCCCATTTACTACCAGCAACATACTTAGCTGTATGTGAACTATGGCAGTCGATTTTCCTGAAGTGAGAGACCAGATATTTAAATCTTCGACTGAATATACATCTTCTATTTTCATCAAGGCTTCTTTGACATAGTCTACATTCAAATGGCTTGGCACACCTATTAGGAATATATAATTTAAAAGTAAAATTTATTTTAGAAAAAAGGAACTTTTACATTACTGATAAGACATTTCTCAAAGAAAACAAATGGCTTTGCTAAATTCAGTTTAAACAAATACTTTAAAACATTAATACTTTAAGATAAACCATGTACACATATATTTTTATTGAAAATGTAAGATATATACAAGAGTGTAATGCATACTTTAAAGACATACTCATTCTCACTAAAAAGGAATGCCAATCAAACTAGAATACTTCATTAACAGATAAGCTACGACAAAAAGGAAAAAAGAAGGAAAGAAAAGAACATATAATGATGATAAACCTATTGTTAAGAACTTTTATTTTCATGCTTACACATAATATCAGTAAGGGAAGGAAGCAGTAAATACAACAAAGTCACAAGTTAAGTGGGAATTAAGGAATTAATACATAATCTAGAATTGCATTCTTGTCCTAGTGCCACAGTTTATTAGCAACATGACCTTAAACAAAGTATGTTATCCCTCTGAACCTCAATTTTCTTATTTGTAAATAGGGATAATTTA
This sequence comes from Macaca mulatta, assembly GCF_049350105.2. Classification (NCBI taxonomy): domain Eukaryota; kingdom Metazoa; phylum Chordata; class Mammalia; order Primates; family Cercopithecidae; genus Macaca; species Macaca mulatta. The sequence continues at coordinate 22,801,435 of NC_133412.1, forward strand.
CCACATTATCTGCCTTACCTACTCTGCTTAGCTATTATAAGTGTCAAATGGGTAAAAGATGGGAGAGTGCATTGATTCTTAAATGTTATATACATGTAAGGTACTGTTATATAGCCTAATAGGTATTAGTAGAAAGTAAAAGATGTAATTCCTATTCAGAATGTCCCCTGACTCCCAATCTGCTTTAGGGATGTAATAAACTCATAATGAGGATATTAGTGAGATCTTACCTTCTAGTATTATAACTACTGTATCCCATATGATTCGAAATGTTGTAAAAGCCACAAGTAATGAAAATACGTATGTACAGATGGGATCAGCAATCTTGTATTCTGGCTAAAGGGTAATAGATCAAAATTTATGATTAAATATAGACAGACATAAAACAGACTACGAAGCAAAGCAAGGAATATGTCCCTTCTTCCTTGATTTTCTTTAGCAGAATTATAGAATATCTTTAAAACTTGGATATTGTAATTGAAAAGCATCTTCACTCTATCCTAGACTATTTACATTACTTGCCTCATGGGACCTATTTCCAGAAATGTAATCACTTGTTCTATTGCTCCTTGTGCCGTCTCTAAATCTTCTAGAATATCAGAGTGGGAAAGAATTTTGCGTCTGTGTGTGTGTGTGTGTGTGTGTGTGTGTGTGTGTGTGTGTGTATTTTTAAAGACAAAGTCTTGCTATGTTGCCCAGGCTGGTCTTGAACTCCTGGGCTCAAGTGATCCTCCAGTCTCAATGGGATTACAGGCACAGCCACTGCACCCAGCTCTGGAAAAAGTTTTAGCAGCCACTAGTCTAAGCCCCTTACAATAAAGAGGGAACTCAAGTTTAGAGTTGAGGCATTTGCTCTCAAGGTCAAAGCATTAATGGCAGAGCCAAGACTAGAACCCACCCAGGTCTCTGGATTTTTAGTCCAGTGCACATTTTACTACTAGCAATTCAATCACGAGTTTTAAAATTGAGTTATCTGGGCAAGCATCATGGCTCATGCTAGTGATCTCAGCACTATGGGAGGCTGACGTTGGTGGATCACTTGAGGCCAGGAATTCAAGACCAGCCTGGCCAACATGGCGAAACCTTGTCTCTACTAAAAATATAAAAATTAGCTGGGCATGGTGGTGTGTACCTGTAATCCCAGCTACTTGGGAGGCCGGGGCACAAGAATCACTTGAGCCTGGGAGGCAGAGGCTGCAGTGAGCCAAGATAGTGCCACTGTACTCCAGCCTGGGCGAGAGACTGAGACTTTGTCTCAAAAATAAATAAACAAATAAATAAATAAGAAAATTGAATTATCCAGTGAAGGCACTACAAAAGCCAAATATAGATAAGTTACCCTGTGATGTGATATCATCTTGTTTACTGCTAACAAAAGAACTATAATGACTGTCAAGTAAACTTATATCAATGTAAAATGAATAGAACTGGCATTGATGTCCAGTATACTGATAAGACAATCAGCCTTACTTTTCATGTTGAAATTAAATACATTTTAAAATAGAAAAATTACCAATCATATTACCTTGAATCGTATGATGTATGCAGCTATTAGCACACCAACACTCTGTACCAAATCTCCCAAAGCATGTACAAATGCAGCTCTCACTGCCAGGCTATCCTGCCCATGGCTGCGTTCACACCCAGAACCTGTGGTAGGGGAATTTGAAGGCAGGGAGTGGGAATGGGAGTGATGGTGACCAGACTGGTTCAACAGAAACCCCATTCTGTTAAAAATAAAAGAAAACATTATTATTTTTCCTAATATTGACAAAAACATTTGTTACTAGTCAGACACTAATGAGGTAACATGGAACTCATTTATTTAATAAATTTGGAGCAACTATTATTTATCAGGTACTGTTCTAGGTGCTGGGGTCAAAACAGTGATAACACAGACATATCCCTATCCCCATGGAGCTTATGTTCTAGTAGAGAAGGCAGAGAAGCCAACAAATAAATACATAATGGGCCGGGCGCGGTGGCTCAAGCCTGTAATCCCAGCACTTTGGGAGGCCGAGACGGGCGGATCACGAGGTCAGGAGATCGAGACCATCCTGGTTAACATGGTGAAACCCCGTCTCTACTAAAAAAAAATACAAAAAACTAGCCGGGCGAGGTGGCGGACGCCTGTAGTCCCAGCTACTCGGGAGGCTGAGGCAGGAGAATGGCGTGAACCCGGGAGGCGGAGCTTGCAGTGAGCTGAGATCCGGCCACTGCACTCCAGCCTGGGTGACAGTGCGAGACTCCGTCTCAAAAAAAAAAAAAAAAAAAAAAAATACATAATGTACAGCCAGGCAATGTGAAATGCTTTGGAGAAACATAAAGCATTGTAAGGGAATGGAGGATGATAGGCAGAGTGGTAAGGGAAGGCCTCTCAGATTATCTCTGAGCAGATACCTGAAGGAGGTCAGGGAGCAAATGGTAGAAGAGTGTTCTAGGCAGAAGAATAGCAGAGCAAAGGCCCTAACATGAAAATGTGCTCCATGGACTTGAAAAAAAAAAAGACAGCCACTGTGGCCAGAACAAAGTGAGCAAAAGTGCTAGGAGATGAGTTGTAGAGGTACACAGAGTCTTATTAACAAGGCTGCAGTAAAAATTTGATTTCATTCTAAGTATAAATAGAAGCCACTAGGGCAGGGATTGGTGAACTGTGGCTGGTAGATCAAATTTGGCTCACCAATTTTTTTTTTTTTTTGGTACATAAAGTTTTATTGGAACACAGCCATGTTCATTTGTTTACATGCTAAGTGTGGCTGCTTTTGTTTTATAACAACAGTGTTGAGTAGCTTTGAAAGAGAATATATACATCTCAAAGCTTAAAATATTTACTATCTAGCCTTTTACAGAAAAAAATTGCTGACCCTAGTCTAAATGATTAAATCTGTAACTTCATTATTTTTTGTTTGTTTTTGAGACAGGGTCTTGCTCTATTGCCCAGGCTGGAGTGCAGTGGCCCAATCAGAGCTCAATGCAGCCTTGATATCCTGTGCTCAAGTGACCTTCCCACTTCAGCCTCCCAAGTAGCTGGGACCACAGGCACGAGCCACTGTGCCAGGCTAATTTTTATTTTTAGTAGAGATGAGGTCTCACTATGTTAGCCAGGCTGTCTTGAACTCTTGAGCCCAAGTGATCTGCCCGCCTTGGCCTCCCAAAGTGTTGGGATTATAGGTGTGAACCACTGTATGTGGCCTAACTTAAAACTTTAAAAAGTTTCTCCCCTAAAAAGTTTTAAGGGAAAAAAATTGATAGCTTAAGAAAAAAAATCTAGTTAACACAAAAGTATTCTAAAAGTTAAAAACAAAAAACTTTGTCCTACCTAAATTCATAATTTTGACTCAATCTCCAATATACCTGGGCAAACTAATGAGGAATTTATAATGTCCATAGTGTTTCATTTATCAGAAAAATTAATGAGCTATATCATTTTTAAAATATCAAAATATCACTGAATATTACTGAATGCATATGCAATAGTTCTCAGTACTTGAAAATATTAATGTGAAAAAATACAGCTTACATTACATTAACTGCAACTCCAACAGCTGCGGTGATGAGCATTATATCTCCATTTATTTCATAGTTCATATGGATAGTTCTTTGCACAGCTTCATATAAGAGGAATCCCATAAGTATATACACCAACAGCACACTAATCATAGCTGACAAAACCTCTAGAGGGAAAAATACATATAACAAATACATTTTCACCATGGTTATTACACTTCATACCAACTAAATATTATACAGTCTTTTTTATATTCTTTCCTCTAAGGAGATAAAAGCACTATATCGTTTCTGTCACGTCAATTTTCTTTTTTATTTTTTTGAGACAGGGTCTCACTCTGTCACCCAGACTGGAGTGCAGTGACCTGATCATGATCATGGTTCACTGCAGCCTTGATCTCCCAGGCTCAAGTGATCTTCCCATCTCAGCCTCCAAGTAGCTGGTACTACTGTAGGCACAAGCCACCACACCTGGCTAATCATTTTTCTTACTTAAAATGTGTTTAGCACTTACAGAAAAAAAAATGTTTAGCAGCTTGACTGATCTGGATCCTCCACTAATTTACCCTTACCTCTCCCTACCCTCCACTCATCTCTCTCCAGGGTCAAATTAAGCATATTTACAGACCATGCACAAGGTAAAAAATGACAAAATGAGAAAAAATATTTGTAACATATGTGATCACGACTAATTTCTTGATATAAAAAAGTACACTCAAAAGTCAGTAACAGGCCAGGTGTGGTGGCTCATGCCTGTAATCCCCTAACACTTTGGGAGGCTGAGATGGAAGGATCCCTTGAGCCCATGAGTTTGAGATCAGCCTAGGCAACATAGTGAGACTCCATCTCTCTTTGTTCTTCCCTTCCCTTCATGTCAAATGGGTAATGTGCCAACGTTATAACAAGGTTCCAGGGTGGTACATGTCACACATGTATGCGAACACTTAATTACCAAGCTCATGAACTACAAGAGGATCAAGACTCTATCTCTAAAAAAAAATTTTTTAATTAGCTGGACATGGTGGTGAGTGCCTATGGTCCCAGCTACTTGGGAGGCTGAGGTGGGAGGATTGTTTAAACCCAGGAGGTCCAGGCTGCAGTGAACCATGTGCTACTGGACTCCAGCCTGTCCAGAGTGAGACCCTGTCTCAAAAAAAAAAAAAAAAAAAAAAAAAATCAATAAGAAAATTCATAGTAAACAGAAATGGCCAAATTCTCAAAATCAGTCATAATAAATGAAATTCAAATAGGAATAAGATTTATTTCCTCCTACAAAACTGGCAAACTTTTTTTTTAAAAATCAAGTTTGATAATAGCCAGAGTTAGCAAGGATCTACTGGTGGAAGTATCAAATAGTATTACCTTTTTGGAGAGCCAATTGGTAAAACTAATCAAAACTTAAAATGTATATATTCCTTGATCTAACAACTGTACTTTTAGGACTCTACCTGATAGAAACACCTCCACGTGTGCAAAGATACCTACAAGGCTTTCACTGTAGCATTGTCTGTAGTATCCAAAAAAAAAAAAAAAATCTGGAGACATCCTAAATGTCCACCAAAGAGGAACTTCATAAGTTATGATTTATATCTATATATAGTGGGGATATCACACAACCATTTATTTTTCTAAAAAGGAAAAAAAGAAAAATATCAAATTGATAATCACAAGAAAGTATTACATTTGGGAAGTGGTACTAGACCTTTAGGGGATTTATTTTTCACTGTATTATTTTTGGTAATATTTGAAGTGTTTTAAGTTTTTACCATAAACACATATTACCTTTAAACTAAAAAATTTTTTTTAAGGCATGCAAATATTCATGCCTTCATGAAGGCTATTAATTAAATGCTGTATATAATAGCAAATTATTGGAAACAACCAAAAAAGTGATTAGTAGGGACCCTGTAACATGGAATACTATGCATGTATAAAGAAAAAAAAAGCTTATTCTGGTAAGGAATAATGCCCAAGACATAGTATTATGTGAAAAAAAGCAAAGTACACAACTGTGTATGATACATTACCATTTGTGTAAAAAAAAAAAAAAAAAAAGAAAAAGAAAAAAGAGAATATATGAATAATCACCTGTAAATGCAATCTCCAGAAGGATTATACAAAATACTCATAAAAAACTGGTTATCGGCCGGGCGCGGTGGCTCACGCCTGTAATCCCAGCACTTTGGGAGGCCGAGGCGGGCGGATCACAAGGTCAGGAGATCGAGACCACGGTGAAACCCCGTCTCTACTAAAAATACAAAAAATTAGCCGGGCGCAGTTGTGGGCGCCTGTAGTCCCAGCTACTCGGGAGGCTGAGGCAGGAGAATGGCGTGAACCCGGGAGGCGGAGCTTGCAGTGAGCCGAGATCGCGCCACTGCACTCCAGCCTGGGCGACAGAGCAAGACTCCGTCTCAAAAAAAAAAAAAAAAAAAAAACTGGTTATCTCAGGTGAGGAGAACTGGTGGCTGGGAGACAGGGATGACCTTGCCCTATATATGCTTTTGTACCACTTGAATTTTCTACTATGTAAATATAAAGCAAAATAATTTTATATATTTTCAAAACAACAAAAAGAGCAATGTGAAGTACATTTGAAAACAATAAGGCCAGACGCGGTGGCTCATGCCTGTAATCCCAGCACTTTGGGAGGCCAAGGCGGGCGGATCATCTGAGGTCAGGATTTCAAGACCAGTCTGATCAACATGGCAAAAGCCTGTCTCTACTAAAAATACAAAAATCAGCTGGGCCTGGTGGTGGGTGCCTGTAGTCCCAACTACTTGGGAGGCTGAGGCAGGAGAATCGCTTGAACTCAGGAGGCGGAGATTGCAGTGAGCCAAGATCATGCCACTGCACTCCAGCCTGGGTGAAAATTAACATTATTATATGAAACAAGCATTAACCCTCAAACAATAAAAGCAAGAAAATAATTTAAGGAATATTTTTCCTTTAGAGAAAACTGACACTAATCCTGTAAGTGTTAATAGGTAAAATAATCTGGAAAACGGTTACGTAGGACAAATCATTGCTCAAAAGTTGTTTAAGTATATTGGACTTTGACACATTTTCATTGCAACTTATAAATTATAACACAAAACAATTATCTAGCAATTATAGGCTATTTCCTGAAGACACCTAATGTAGCTAAAACTCCTATAAAAACTGCCAGGCACGGTGGCTCACGCCTGTAATCCCAGCACTTTGGGAGGCCGAGGCGGGTGGATCACAAGGTCAAGAGTTCGAGACCAGCCTGGCCAATATGGTGAAACGCCATCTCTACTAAAAATACAAAAATTAGCCGGGTGTGGTGGCAGGCTCCTGTAGCCCCAGCTACTCAGGAGGCTGAGGCAGGAGAATCACTTGAACCTGGGAGGGCAGAGACTGCAGTGAGCCGAGATCATGCCACTGCATCCCAGCCTCCCCGACAGAGCGAGACTCTGTCTCAAAAACAAAAACAAAAAAACACTCCTATAAAAACCTGTGCATCAACAGAACAGATATTAGAATAAAACAAAAACATACCATTTCTATTCAAAAACCATGGAACACCTATTACTAACACACAGATAATCATACTTTGAAAGAGATATATTAATATACTTTTAAAAGAGATATAAACTGGGCCAGGCACGGTGGCTCAAGCCTGTAATCCCAGCACTTTGGGAGGCCAAGACGGGCGGATCACGAGGTCAGGAGATCGAGACCATCCTGGTTAACACGGTGAAACCCCGTCTCTACTAAAAAATACAAAAAACTAGCCGGGTGAGGTGGCGGGCGCCTGTAGTCCCAGCTACTCCGGAGGCTGGGGCAGGAGAATGGCGTAAACCTGGGAGGCGGAGCTTGCAGTGAGCTGAGATCCGGCCACTGCACTCCAGCCTGGGCGACAGAGCAAGACTCCGTCTCAAAAAAAAAAAAAAAAAAAAAAAAGAGATATAAGCTGAAAGAGAAAAGATCAAATGAAATATACAAAGTTATGGAGAGACCTCTATATTAAGTACAGACTATACGCTTTTTGAGGATATGGTCCAAGTCTTATTCCATGTCATATTTACTGTAGTACTCAGGAGAGTAGTTCACATATAGCAGGTATTCAAATATTTATAGATGATTTTGTAGAATGAAATTAGTGAAGGGTTAAGCAAGGGAAGATGATAAAAGGCTATACAATTAAGAAAATGAAGCTAAATATGAATAATAGGTTATTACTTAATCCCCCAAAAAACAAAAAGTAATAAGTTGAAAGAGAAGGCGTAAGCCAAATAAAAAAAAGAAAATACATGGGATTTCTTGTCAAAGTTATAACTGCTGATGGTAAAGTACACATATAAAAATACTGTAAAGAGGTTGGTGGCAGTGGCTCATGCCTGCAATCCCAGCACTTTGGGAGGCCGAGGTGGGTGGATCACCTGAGGTCAGGAGTTCAAGACCAGCCTGGCCAACATGGCAAAACCCCATCTCTACTAAAAGTACAAAAATTAGCTGGGTGTGGTGGCAGCCACCTGTAATCCCAGCTACTCAGGAGGCTGAGGCACAAGAATTGCTTAAACCTGGGAGGTGGAGGTTGCAGTGAGCTGAGATTGCACCACTGCACTCCAGCCTGGGTGACAGAGTGAGACTCCGTCTCAAAAAAAACCCAAAAAACAAAAAAAACAAAAACAAAATAAAACTGTAAAGAAGAAATAATTTTAAAAATTCGAAACTGTAGAATCTCGTGTGCTTGTGGTAGCCTCCTACCACCAGGAGAACTTTAACCAAGTATCAAGGCTGAAGCCAGCAGTTAGCTCACCATAGTTTTTAAGGTGCCCTAATCAAAATTTTAATACAAAAATTATAAAGCATGTGGTGGCTCACAACTGTAATCCCTGCTACTTGGGAAGCTGAGGGGGCAGGATAACTTGAGGTCAGGAGTTCAAGACCAGCCTGAGCAACATAGTGAGACCCTGTCTCTCCACCCAAAATTGGCCAAGTGTGGTGGTGTATGCCTGTTGTCCCAGCTACTTGGGAGGTTGAGGCGGGAGGATCACTTGGAGTTTGAGGCTACAGTGAGCTATGATAGTGCCACTACACTCTAGCCAGGGTGAGAGTGAGACCCTGTCTCTCAAAAAAAAAAAAAAAAAAAATTACAAAGCAATACACTTTACATTTACAAAGATTCACAGCCACACAAGTTAATGACATAGAGATGTGCTTGGTTATGAAAATTTAAAACCCATAATTAAAAATTACTTCAAAACCCCTTATATAAATTAGGTTGTCTATACTTTCCAATTTTTCTGGGATAGTCCCAGTTTATGTTTGCTGTTCTGGCATAATTATGAATAGTGCCCCGTTTCACTCTCAAAACTGTTCTGGTTTGGATGATAAATTATAGTTACCCTAGTAGGTCTGTCAGATATAATATTGGATGCCCAGTTAAATTTGTATTTCAGACAACAAATAATTTTTTAGTGTAAATATGTCCTATTCAATATTTCAGATATATTAGGCATGCTGTGAGTATGCTAAATCTGGCAAACCCCACACTCCAGTGATTTTACTAAACCACTTAAAAATCACCTTTTTGTGAATTCTCAGATAAGGCAAACCTACATTCAAGATAAAGTGAAATGAAAGTCAAACAAAAAGCATGAACAGAGCTCCCTGGCAGAAGGACTCCCACCCTTACAAGGCCCACTATATTCTGGCAGCCTGCGGCTGAAAAGTCAGTCCTCTATGCCACAGTTTTCACCCACATGAGCAGGATAAGAGATTCTAATACCTGCCTACAGTTAACAGTAAAGGAATTCAGCTGATTTCTAGAAACTCCCAAAATAGCATATTAAGATACTGCTATCAATGATATTCCTTTTCTAGTCATTAATAAAGAATATGCCTCATTAATAAGGAATATCGTTCCCTTGGTGAAAAGCAAAGACACTCGTCTGTTATCTTTTATTCTAATCACCTGCCAAAATGTCTTCTGGGATACAGTAGTAATAAATGCAAAAGGGAAAAAAAGAAAGTAAACTTTTAAGTAGATTTTTAGGGCTAAGACTTATAATTGGAAGTATAAAGCACAGACAATACTATCTAAAAATTCTAAGAGCAGAAATATAATCATTTATTCTGATAAAACAAAAAACTCTTTCATTTGAATACATTAAGCTTTGGTGAAATACCATAAATAGGACTAACTTAGGGTTTAAAAATTTTTCCTTCATGATATTCTTAACATGATGGAATGCAGATAAAAATAGGCAAGATTCTGCTCCCTCCCACTCCCCTATTTAAGACAGAGGGAAGCTTTCAATCAACAACCAAATTATATTATTTTATATATATATAAAATATAATTATATATATCCAATTTTCTCCTTCTTGCTCTGGGTTGGTCTTCGGTCACATAACTTACAATAAAGTTTTCCAAGACAAAAGGAGTACATATCGGATGACTACTTCATTTTCTTAAAAGAGACGCAGGAACTTTCACAATTAAAATTCTGGATTTCTGTGAAAGCTACCACCCCATTAACTTCAGGTAAATTCGTTTTTTTAAATAGAGGCCGGGTATCACTATGTTGGCCAGGTTGGTCTTAAACTCCTTGCCTCAAGCAATCCTCTCACCTCAGCCACTTTAGGTGAACTTGAATGGTCATATTTCAATCAAAATAGAAATTTAGCATTTAAAAGTCTTGAAAAATGGCCGGGTGTGGTAGCTCATGCCTATAATCCCTGCACTTTGGGAGGCTGAGGAGGGCAGATTGCTTGAGCTCAAGAGTTTGAGACCAGCCTGGGAAACATGGTGAAATCCTGTCTCTGAAAAAATAAAAATTAAAATTAAAAAAAAGTCAGGTGTGGTAGCACATGCCTACAGTTCTAACTACTCGGAAGGCTGAGGTGGAAGGATAGCTTGAGCACAGGAGGTCAAGGCTGTAGTGAGCCTTGATCATGCCACTGCACTTCAGCCTGGGCAACAGAGAAAGACCCTGTCTCAGAAAAAAAAAGATTTTTATGAAAATACTACAAAACCCATTAGTATAGTTTTGTTTTGTTTTGCTTTGCTTTGCTTCTCTCTGTCACCGAGGCTGAAGTGCAGTGATGCAATCTCGGTTCACTGCAACCTCTGCCTCCCAGGTTCAAGCAATTCCCTTGCCTCAGCATCCCGAGTAGCTGGAATTACAGGCACATGTCACCACGCTCAGCTAATATTTTTTGGTATTTTAAGTAGAGACGGGGTTTCACCATGTTGGCCAGGGTAGTTTCGAATTCCTGACCTCAGGTGATCCACCCATATCGGCCTCCCAAAGTGCTGGGATTACAAGCGTGAGCCACCACACCCGGCCTAATATAGTTTTAAAATATATTTTGCCAACTAAGTCTACACATATATATAATTAAATCACTCTACTTGGCTGAACTGGAGCATGAAAGGAGGCAGTAAGATTAGTGATTATGTGTATTTGCTACAAGATCACGGGTCTTTTCATTCAGCTGAAATATAAACAAATGTTTATAGTCAATGATCTAATAAAAACTAAAACACACCCTGAATTTCATATATAGAGAATAAACAGTTTGAATGGCTAATAAATGCTAAAAGAAAAAGTTAAATAGGAGAAAACATAGATGATTATCAAGTTTTAATAGTGCCATAAAATATGAAAATTGTTTACTGTATATTTTAAAACATCAATACATTGCCAAAACTAGGAGTTTGCAAGGTTCACATGAAAAACACTGGAGTCCTTCTCTGTCATCCTGTTATTTTCCATCAAGTACCTTATTCTTTCTCTTCCTAGCATTTATTACAATTTGTTATTATTTTTATGTTTGTATACATACGTACTACCTATTTCCCTACCTATATACTATTATTCATTCATTCAACAAGTAACTATGAGGCACTATAACAATTTGCTTCAACTAGGTAAACCACACACAACCCAAGCATATTTATTTTCAGGGGTGTTATATAAATGTACTGACCTACCATAACTGTTAACTTTGCTAACGCTATGATGCCAGTAAGGAGTACCGTTCACTGAACAAAACTCAGTCAGTTTCACTTAAACTATGTAACACTTGTCTTTCCATTGCTGAAAAAAACTATATATAGCAAACATTCAGAGGTCTATAAAAATGAATAGGGAAGGAGAGTGGAGCTATATTCTCTCTTCTACTTCCTTCTGCGCTATTTTTCTTTTCTACCTTCTTCCAATAGAGGATAGCAAGGAAACAGAAGGAAAAAGAGTGGGCTATATTGGATTTGCCTAGGACTTCTAAACTAGTACACGTTTGTGCACCCCTAATGAGAAAATTCAAAACTCAAAATGCTCCAAAATTTGAAACTTTTTGAGCACCAATATGATGCTCAAAGGGGCATTTTAGATTTTGAATTAAGGATGCTCAATCTGCATTTGTATTTCAACTCAGGCTAAAGACATCATATAGGATTTCCAGTGGCCCACTGTCACCACCAGAATGGCAAGCTAAACTCCAAAGTTTGTCTTTCGATCTTCTCCCCTTCCATTATAAATAATCTCCTACTCCTGCCTTATTGCTCCCCCTACACCACACCCAAGGTGCCTTCTACTCTCAAGGTGACGTCTAGCTATCCAGCGTGGACTACCTCACTCATGCCTTCTTTCAGTTTCAATAAAAACTCCCATCCCTAGGAAATTCTAGGAATTTATTCTTTTCCTATAGATGTTTATTTGATGTGATTAAATTCTCACTAAGACGTGAATAATTAATAGGCATAACTTTTGTCAGTGGTGGGAGGAAGTTTGTCAAAATCAATCACTAGGAGATTATGGGTTTTTTTTTTTTTGGCTGTGTGTTTGTGGGAAGACTTTTTAGCTGAATACTTTTCTATCCCTAGAGCATGAGGGGATTAAAAAACCCAACTACACAGAATTAGCATTGTAACCAGGTACCTAACCCAGGACAATGCATCATCTAGCCAGCTCTGCCAGGGTTTCTGCTCAGTAAAACTACACATCATTAGGAAAGACACCTATCCTATACTGTCACTTAGCCATGAGCCTAGGTTGTTTTTTTTTTTTTTTTTGAGACATAGTCTCACTGTGTCACTCAGACTGGAGTGCAACCTTCAGCTCACTGCAACCTCCGCTTCCTGGGTTCAAGCGTTCCTCCTGCCTCAGCCTCTTGAGTAGCTGGGACTACAGGTGCGTGCCATCATGCCTGGCTAATTTTTTTGTATTTTTAGTAGAGACTGGGTTTCACCGTGTTAGCCAGGATGGTCTCAATCTCTTGACCTCATGATCTGTCCGCCTCGGCCTCTCAGAGCGCTGGGATTATAGGCGTGAGCCACTGTGCCCGGCCCAGGCTGAAGATTTTTATTACCATAGTGCAAATCTTGCTTTTTATTTCAAATACAAACAACTCTGCGTGCTACAGTCCTTTCACATGATTGTTATCTTTATCTAATTCGCACAACCTCTTCAGCCCACCATCTGGAAGAAAAACCATATAAATATAGTCAATTACTTTCACCAGAAGGACAGAAGGATAGAAGGATAGAGGCAGAAAGTAAGCAAGGGGGTGGAGCCTGTTCTCTTTAGAATGGCATCTCCTCTTTGTCTGGAAGAGAATGCTATTCCTCCTGAGAACTTGTGGGATTTCTCCTGCAGTGTGGTTTCATTACATTCAAAATTATATTAGCTTCCAGAATAAGATTACATGCCCACAATCAAATAAATCCAGGCATGTAAAAATAACTCACATATGGCTCCTACCCTGCTCTCCATCTTCCTACACAAAGCTGTGATTGTAATTCATTATAAAACAATGAAATAAAATAGATGAAAAATAAAAACCTGAATGGTTTTACACAATCTGTAGTCTCACATGAAGGAAAAGTAGCAACAAAACAGAACTGACTCCTGGAATAGCCACTGTATCCCACAAATCTAAGACTGCCCTTCTCTCACCTTGACGGATTTTTGCTAAAATGAACTGTTACATTGCAAATAAATTACCAAAGACTTACAAGTTTAAAAAGCATGTCTTTAAAAACTGTTATTTAATCATCAGAGTGAATCATCTTTTTCCCTACTATTTAGCTGAGATAAGAATTCTGATTGGGGGAGAATAACAGTAGGCCATTCTGGACCATGGTGCATCTTGAGAGATACGAAAAATCTGGGTAAGATGATATACAGGCAGGAAGAAGAGGAAAAACAGAAGGCTGAAGTTAACTTTTATTGGGAATTTACTCTGTGCCAGAACCATGTTAGGTACTTTATTTTCCTTACCACATTATTTACTTTTCACAATTCTGCAATACAAATATTATCACCCCTAGTTTACAGAAGAAGAAACTTCTAGTTCAAAAGAGTAACTTACTCTCCAAAAGGTCATATAGATGGATCTCAGATTTGAACCAAAGATGATTTATTTAACCACGAAGTTCTAAGTGGTAAGTACTAAAGCAAACAAACAGGACCGGCCGGCTTGAGTATTTTTAGTCTATTCTGTGAACATGACCACAGTTTTAGAATTACAGAAAAATATTTTCAAGTTCCAAATATTTAGTCCCCAAATTACAAAAACACCACTACTCCAAGTTTGGCAACTGGTTTCATTTACTCCCAAAACAAATGATTTAAGGATTATGCATTGTTCTAAATTGTCTGTTTCACAGCTTTCATGCCCTTATTTATTCAGCCCGAATACGCAAACTTACGCTTTTGTCTTGTTTTAGACAGTCTTGCTCTGTCCCCTAAGCTGGAGGGCAGTGGCATGCTCATAGCTCACTGAAGCCCTGACCTCCTGGGCTCAAGTGATCCTCCTGTCTCAGCCTCCTGAGTAGCTGAGACTATAGGTGCGTGCCACCATGGCTGGCTAATTTTTTAAAAAGTTTTTGTAAAGATAGGGGTCTCGCTTTATTGCCCAGGCTGGTCTCAAACTCAAGGGCTCAAGAAAACTTCCTACTATGGCCTCCCAAAATGCTGTGATTATAGGACCGAGCCACCACGCCTATCCAACAATTAGTGCCAGACACAGAGAGTTTAATATTACCTGTTCCTGTCCTGATTTACTCATCGTCTAGGAGACAGAGTTTCACAAAAATAGCTACAAAGGCCGGGTGCGGTGTGGCTCATGCCTGTAATCCCAGCATTTTGGGAGGCCGAGGCAGGCGGATCATGAGGTCAGAAGATTGAGACCATCCTGGCTAACACGGTGAAACCTTGTCTCTACTAAAAATACAAAAAAAATAAAAATTAGCCAGGCGTGATGGTGAGCACCTGTAGTCCCAGCTACTCGGGAGGCTGAGGCAAAAGAATGGTGTGAACCTGGGAGGTGAAGCGTGCAGTGAGCCCAGATCATGTCACCGCACTCCAGCCTGGGCAACAGAGCGAGACTCTGTCTCAAAAAAAAAAAAAAAGCTATAAAAGATGTGATAAATGCTGTTAACCACATATAAATTGTTATGAGAACATGAAATAAACTTAGAGGATGATACTACTAATATCTGTCATTCACAGACACAAATCCTTTTTTTAAAAAAAATCCAAACTTATAAACAAATCAAACAGGGGTGACTTCATTCTAAAAACAATTCTTCATTACATATTTTTACATTAGTGACTTTTTACTTTTCTTTTTTTTTGAGACGGAGTTTCGCTCTTGTTGCCCAGGCTAGAGTACAATAGCACAATCTCGGCTCACTGCAACCTCCACCTTCCAGGCTCAAGCGATTCTCTCACCTCAGTCTCCTGAGTAGCTGGGATTATAAGCATGTGCCACATGTATTTTTAATTGAGATGGGGTTTCTCCATGTTGGTCAGGCTGGTCCCGAACTCCAAGCCCAGGTGATTTGCTCGCCTCGGCCTCCCAAAGTACTAGGATTACAGGCATGAGCCACCACGCCCAGCCTATATTTTTTTGTTTTTTTGAGACAGGGTCTTGCTCTGTCACCCAGGCTAGAGTGCAGTGGCCTAAACATGGCTCACTGCAGCCTCAACCTCCTGGGCCCAAGCAATCTTCCTATCTTAGCCTCTCAAGTAGCTGGGACCACAGGCGTGTGCCACCACATCTGCTAAATTTTCTTTTGGGGTCTCACTATGTTGCCCAGGCTGGTCTCCAACTCCTAGGCTCAAGTGATCCTCCTGTCTTGGCCTCCCAAAGTGCTGGGATTAGAGATATGAGCCACAATGCCTGGACTATTAGTGACTTTAAAAGGTTTCATTCATCAGGCCTGGTGCAATGGCTTATGGTTGTAATCCCAGCACTTTGGGAGACTGAGGTGGAAGGATAACTTGAAGCTAGGAGTTCAGGACCGGCCTGGGCAACAAAGCAAGACCATGTCTGTACAAAAAATTAAAAAATTAGCTGGGTATGGTGGTATGTGCATGCAGTCCTAGCTACTCTGGAGGCTATGAGGGTAAGATTTCTAGAGCTCAGGAGTTCAAGGGTGCAGTGAGCTATGATGGTGCCACTGCATTCCAGCCTGGAAAACAGAACAAGCCCCTGTCTCAAAAAAAAAAAAAAAAAAAAAAAAAAGACTCCATTCATCTAAAGATAATTTACACAAAAATTTCAGAAATACATCTGCCTGTTTGTCTACTATCAGTTTCTATACACCTTCACATGTATAATATACTTTTATTGAATACTACTAGATAATCCAAATTAGATACATGTATCAGCTGTAATTTGACATTAACCACAATATTAGAAATAAATATTAAAAACTCTTTATTACACAAGGAGAAGCAAAGGCACAGTAAAACTATTTACCCTAGATCAACAGGACAAAAGAAGACCCGAAATTAAGTTTCATTTCCTCATTTTGTATTTTATTCAATAAAAGCTAATCCTTTTAGAATGTCATGGACTCACCGGGCACAGTGGCTCACGCCTATAATCCCAGCACTTTGGGAGGCCGAGGCGGGTGGATCACAAGGTCAGGAGTTTGAGACCAGCATGGCCAATATGGTGAAACCCTGTCTCTACTAAAAATACAAAAACTAGTTGGGCGTGGTGGTGGGCGCCTGCAGTCCCAGCTACTCGAGAGGCTAAGGCAGGAGAATCGCTTCAATCTGGGAGGCACAGGTTGCAGTGAGCCAAGATCGAGCCGCTGCACTCCAGCCTGGGTGACAGAGCAAGACTCCATCTCAAACAAACAAACAAACAAACAGGTCGTGAACTCAAAACAAAAAAACAAACAAAAAAAACCAGGCCGTGCATGGTGGCTCACGCCTGTAATCTCAGCACTTTGGGAGGTGGGAGGCCGAGGTGGGCAGATTACCTGAGGTTAGGAGTTCAAGACCAGCCTGACCAACATGGAGAAATCCCATCTCTACTAAAAAGACAAAATTAGCCAGGCGTGGTGGTGCATGCCTATAATCCCAGCTACTTGGGAGGCTGAGGCAGGAGAATTGCTTGAACGCAGGAGGCAGAGGTTGCAGTGAGCCGAGATTGTGCCATTGCACTCCAGCCTGGGCAACAAGAGCAAAACTCAATCTCCAAAAAGTTAAAATAAAATAAAATAAAAATAAATAAAAATTTAAAAATAAGAAAAAATAGCTAATCTTTGGGTTACAGAAGAAACAAAAATGATTCCTTCTTCACTCCAGACCATTTGGAGGAGCTGAGAGGGGAAGTCATAGTCTCCAGAGTAACTAAACGGACAGTACTTGATCATGTAAAGCTAATTCTCTATTAAGAAAATTCCAGATTCAGTTTAAACTATACAGAAAGAACTAATGGGAAGAGGAGAAAACTAAAAGGTGAATAGCACATAACAACATCACTGTTTTACCATCAAGTAGAATTGCCCCTTCAATTTCTTTTATTTCTACCTTTTTAGCAAAACTATTCTCACTTGGGTGAGAACCCATTTTTATTGGTACTTCAAAACTATTCGTAGGCAAAAGTCAGTGTCAAAAACATTTAGTAACTCAAAAGAAACAAAAGGTGAAAGTAGAGACTGACAAGAATCTCTCCGGCTTTCTCCCGCTGGGCTCATCGTATTTCGTAAGGGACTAAAACTGACAAACTGTTTTATCACTAACACCTAAAAGCAATAAATGTGATTTGTTACCATATTATGATGAAATTTAACCAAAAAATTTTACAGATCGGATATCCTACAGTTTACAGTGACATTTATGTATATATGCCTAAAAGCTACATATAAACCTTGAATTCATTGAAAATTATTTCCAAAGAATAAATGAAGGCTGCTTTTGAAGTGCCAGGCATTTTTCTAATTACTTTACAAATATTAACTCATTTAATAATTGTAATAACTCTATTTTGAGGTAGGCACTATTATTAGCTTCCTTTTACAAATAGAAAATGGAGGCACAAAGATGTCAGGTAACTTGCCCAAGGTCAAACTGGTAGGAAGTTAGGGGGCCAGGGCTTGAGCCAAACTATTAGTCTCAGGGTCTGTTCTCTCGGCGACTTCTCTTTGTTGTTTCTCATGGGTCCTTGTCAATACCAATCAAAAGTCTATAATCAGCCAGGCGCGGTGGCTCATGACTGTAATCCCAGCACTTTGGGAGGCTGCGGCGGGCGGATCACCTGAGGTCAAGAGTTCAAGACTAGCCTGGCCAACATGGTGAAACGCCATCTCTATTAAAAATACAAAACTCAGCTGGGCATGGTGGCACACGCCTGTAATCCCAGCTACTTGGGAGGCTGAGGCAGGAGAATCGCTTGAACCCGGGAGGTAGAGGTTGCGGTGAGCTGAGATCACGTCATTACATTCCAGCCTGCGTGACAAGAGCAAAACTCCATCTCAAAAAAAAAAAGGAAAAAAAAAAGTCTACAATCAATAGTCCATACATAAATATAAACCAATCTAAAGCCTACAGAGGCTGGGTGCGGTGGCTCAAGCCTGTAATCCCAGCACTTTAGGAGGCCGAGATGGGCGGATCACGAGGTCAGGAGATCGAGACCATCCTGGCTAACATGGTGAAACCCCATCTCTACTAAAAAATACAAAAAACTAGCCAGGCAAGGTGGCGGGCACCTGTAGTCCCAGCTACTCGGGAGGCTGAGGCAGGAGAATGGCGTAAACCCGGGAGGCGGAGCTTGCAGTGAGCTGAGATCCGGCCACTGCACTCCAGCCTGGGCGGCAGAGCGAGACTCTGTCTCAAAAATAAATAAATAAATAAATAAAGTAGAAAACACATCCATATAACAACTAAAATGGCAATTACAGCTAAGCTATGGTTTGATATTTACTATTGTCAGATAGCGTATAAAATTTCATTCTTCAGTGTAGAAGAAATTTCCAGGAAATCTAATTTTCTGCTTCCTCGTGCAGAATGCCAAGACAATATCCTGTGTTCAATTTTTATTCAAAAGGAGCAAGGGAATATTACTTCTTTCTGAAGAGTTAAGTGGTTGTTCTCCTTCTTTAAGCTCTGACATTTTCAAACCAGAAGCTTCTATGTACTGTTATAAAGTGATCTCCTGGAGGTGGAACTCTATATAGAATCACTGCCTCCAGGTCTAGAGTTGGGTATACAGTATACTACTTATTGCATAAAAAAGGGTGGTAAGAAGCAGGATATGAACATATATATGTATTTCCTTATGTTTTCAAAAGGAAGTGCTGGAAGGATAGGCCAGAAACCAATTAAAAGGGTCTACTCCTATGGAATGGGATGGGGGGATGGAGTGGAGGGGAATGAAAGCAAGACTTCTCTGTGTTTTCTTTTAAAAAATAATTTTTGGCCAGGCACGATGGCTTATCCCTGTAATTCCAGCACTTTGGGAGGCCAAGGTGGGTGGATCACTTGAGCCCAGGAGTTTGAAACCAGCCTAGGAAACATGGCAAAACCTCGTCTCTACAAAAAATACAAAAGTTAGCCAGGCATGGTGGTGCACGCCTGTGGTCCCAGTCCCAGCTACTCGAGAGGCTGAGGTGGGAGGATTGCTTGAGCCTAGGAGATCAAGGCTGCAGGGGGCTGAGATCACTCCACTGCACTCCAGTCTGGGCAACAGAGTGAGACCCACTCTCAAATAAATAAATTAATTAATAAAATAAAATTTGACTTTTGCAACATGTTTTGCATATTTACAAAATAAGTCAACAGAGAGAAAACCCATCCCTGTCCCACGCTGCCATGTCATCAAAACAAAATCAACAACAATGGTAAAAACCAAGTTTCTTGTAGGGATTCCCTCTGTAAAGTTCTTCAGGACTTGAATCTCCAAGTCTGGAATTAAAGATCACATAAGCTACCCTACTTAAGTGTGTCCAAATGTAAATATATCTCTCTCCACAGAACTTCAAGAGATTACTCTGAAGCAATGGTACTGTGGAACTCAGGGACACCAACTGCTTTGGTTTACAGCTTTATTAATCAAATTCTATGTATCTTTGAATCTTCCTCAAGCAAACTAAGTTTTTTCTCCCAAATCTCTACCATTACTTCATAGAGCAGAATAAGTGAAATAAGGTCTAGATATCCCCTCATAGTATTTTAGAATACAAAACAGAGAAAAGAAGATCCCAAAAGTTTCAGTGTGAAGCTTGAGTGCCTCCTTAGCTCTGGAAATACCCATCTATCTATATCTTTAACAATTCCCTCCCTTTCATTTTTTTAGATGACTTTAAAAAATTGAGATAAAATTCATGTAACAAAATTCACCATTTTAAAATGTACAATTCAGTGGTTTTCAGTACATGTACAAGGTTATGCAGCCATCATCACTACTAATTCCAGAACATGTTCAACACCTCAAAAAGAAATACCATATGCATGAAGTGGCTACTTCTTTTTATTTTTTAAGTTATATTTTTCTGAGGTTCTTAATAGTAAGACTTGGCTGGGGGCAGTGGCTCATGCCTATATTCCCAGCACTCTGGGAGGCCGAGGCGGGTGGATCACAAAGTCAGGAGATCCAGACCACTCTGACCAACAATGTGAAGCCCTGTCTCTACTAAAAATACAAAAATTGGCTGGCTGTGGTGGCGTGTGCCTGTAGTCCCAGCTACTCAGGAGGCTGAGGCAGGAGAATCGCCTGAACTCAGGAGGCGGAGGTTGCAGTGAGCCGAGATGGCGTCACTGCACTCCAGCCTGGGGGACAGAGCGAGACTCTGTCTCAATAAATAAATACATAAATAAATAAGGCTTTGGATTTTCTAGATTGTTCTTTTATAGTTTTTAACTTTTTCACTCCAGCCTGGGGGACAGAGCGAGACTCTGTCTCAATAAATAAACAAATAAATAAATAAATAAGGCTTTGGATTTCCTAGATTGTTCTTTTATAGTTTTTAACTTTTTCCTCCTGTTCCTATCACATCTTCTTGTTCTGTAGTCTGGAAGACTTTCTTGACTATATTTTCTAGTGTTTTTTTTTTTTTTGGTGATGGGATCTGGCTGTCACCGAGACTGGAGTGCAATGATGTGATCTCGGCTCACTGCAACCTCCACTTCCTGGGCTCAAATTATCCTCCCACCTCAGCCTCCCGAGTACCTGGGGCTACAGGGTGTGCTACTACCACACTCAGCTAATTTTTGTATTTTTGGTAGAGACGGGGTTTCACCATGTTGCCCTGGCTGGTCTCAAACTTCTGGCCTCAAGCGATCCTTCTGCTTTGGCTTCCCAAAGTGCTAGGATTACAGGAGTGAGGCCTTTTTTTTTTTTAGAGGTGGAGTCTTGCTCTGTCCCTCAGGCCTGAGTACAGTGGTAGAACCACAGCTCGCTGCAGCCTCAAACTACTGGGCTCAAGCAATCCTCTTGCTTCAGCTGGGACTACAGAAACATACCACCATACCTAGCTAATTTTTAAAATTTTTGTAGAGATGGGCTCTCACTTGGTTGCCTAGGCTGGTCTTGAAGTCCTGGCTTCATGCAGTCCTCCCACCTCAGCCTCCCAAAGTGCTAGGATTACAAGTGTGAGACACTGCACCCAGCCTAGGCCTTCTGTTAAAAATAAAAATTTTGGCCAGGCACAGTGGCTCATGCCTGTTATCTCAGCACTCTGGAAGGCCAAGGCAGGAGAAACACTTGAGCCCAGGAGTTCGAAACCAACCTGGGCAAAAAAGTGAAGCTCTGTCTTTACCAAAAAATAAAAATAAAAATAAATAAGTAAATAAAATAAAATAAAATAAGATAGCAGGGCCCAGTGGCGTGTGCCTATAGTCCCAACTACTTAGGATAAGCTGAGGTGGGAGGATCCCTTGAGCCCAGGAGTTTGAGGTTGCAGTAAGCTATGATGGTGCCACTGCACTACAGCCTGGGTGACAGAGTGAGACCCTGTCTCAAAAAAATAAAATAAATTTAAATTTCGGGAATGGCTGGGTGCATTGGCTCACGCCTGTAATGCCAACACTTTGGCAGGCCGAGGTGGGTGGATCACTTAAGGCCAGGAGTTCGAGACCAGCCTGGCCAACATGGTGAATCTCCACCTCTACTAAAACAAATACATATATATATTAGCCTGGTGTGGTCCCAGCTACTTGAGAGGCTGAGGCACAAGTTGCTTGAACCCAGGAGGCGGAGGTTGCACAGTCAAGATCCCACCACTAGGCCAGGCGCAGTGGCTCACGCTTGTAATCCCAGCATTTTGGGAGGTCGAGGCGGATGAATCACAAGGTCAGGAGTTCAAGACCAGCCTGGCCAACATAGTGAAACCCCATCTCTACTAAAAATACAAAAATTAGCCGGCTGTGGTGGCACACACCTGTAATTCCAGCTACTCCAAAGGCTGAGGTGGGAGAACTGCTTGAACCCCGGAGGCAGAGGTTACAGTGAGCTGAGACCATGCCATTGTACTCCAGCCTGGGTGACAGAGTGGGACTCTCTCAAAAAAAAGATCCCACCACTGCACTCCAGCCTGGGTGACAAAGCAAGACTCTGTCTCAAAAAGAAAAGAAAAGAAAAGAAAAAAAAATAGGCTGGGCGCAGTGGCTCATGCCTGTAATTCCAACACTTTGGGAGGTCGAGACAGGCGGATCACCTAAGGTCAGGAGTTCAAGACCAGCCTGGCCAACATGATAAAGCCCTGTCTCTACTAAAAACACAAAAATTAGCCGGGTATGGTGGTCCACACCTGTAATCCCAGCTACTCCGGAGGCTGAGGCACAACAATCACTTCAACCCGGAAGGCGGAGGTTGCAGTGAGCCAAGATCGCGGCACTGCACTCCAGCCTGGGTGATAGAGTGAGACTCTCAAAAAAAAGAACTGGTATAAATAAAAAATAAATTTCAGGAATAATTTTAATTTCAAAGAGCTATTCTTGTATTTATTTTTCTAAAACATTTTACTGTTTTATTATTCTGAGCACATTAATAAGATAATTTAAAAACTTTTCTCCTGGTTCTGTTCTGTTCTTTTGAGACATTGTCTCACTCTGTTGCCCAGGCTGGAGTGCAGTGGCTGGATCTTGGCTCACTGCAAGCTCCACCTCCCAGGTTCAAGTGATTCTCCTGTCTTAGCCTCCCAGGCAGCTGGTATTACAGGTGGGCACCACCATGCCCAGCTAGGTTTTGTATTTTTAGTAGAAACAGGGTTTCACCATGTTGGCTAGGCTGGTCTCAAACTCCTGGCTTCAAGCGATCAGCCCACCTTGGCCTCCGAAAGTGCTAGAATTACAGGCGTAAACCACCGCGCCCAGCCTCTTCTGGTTCTTTAAGTTACCTCTCTTTCCTTTAGGGTTAATTTTTCTGTTAGTTTGGTTTTGATCATTTTAGTTCATGCTGCTGGTTCTTCCCACATGCTGGAAGATTCTTGGTTGTCTATTCATACTTAGGGCAGAAGGATAGGGAAACTATCCTTTGTAAAAAGGAAACGCTGGAAGGATAAGCCAGAAATGAATTGAAATAATATTTTTTGGTAGAGACAGGGTCTTCCTATGTTGCCCAGGCTGGTCTCGAACTTCTGGGCTCAAGGGATCCTTCTGCATCAGCCTCCCACAATGCTGGGATTGCAGGCATAAGCCACCATGTCCAGCCTAAAATGGTTATTAATATGTGGTGTAGGGCAGGGCAGAGAACTATATTCCTTTAGGGTGAGTAGATGGAGAATCAGGATATGAGGTGGCAGAACTCTGAATTCTAGTAAAAATAAGACTTATTTTGGAACATCAACATCTACACTAATTCTCAGTTTTCCCCAAACATTTTGTTCAGTTTTTTTTCTAGAAGAAATATCTGGTGTTTTACCTGGGGGAAAGTGTAAGCTGCCCGAGTAGAAGTAGGAGTAGGAAGGGAGGTAGGGGCATAGTGACCACTGGGAATGGCTTCCCATTTATTCAATTAATCTTCCCTGTTTTCAGCCCCAATTCTCATTTCTGCTCATCTCTGTCCCTAAGCCTTAAGATCTGTTGGGCTGGTCCGGTTCCTAGTTCAGAGTATGTTCTACACATTGCTTCTTGGCTTGTTTTCTCCTTCAACCCACTCCTATCTACTTTACAACTTCCAAAAATTTCTGGAAATTTGTTTATTGGTAACCCAATCATGTAATTCTCTTTGGTGTTTTGGTACCTCTATGTTTTTATTTTAATGGACTCTCAGAGAGACAGGAATCAAATGGTGCTGTCTGGTCTACCTTCTTGGAACTTAGTACTTTTAAGGAAAGGGAAAGATTTGACTTTCTATAGAAAATTCCAGAGACACAATAGGACCAGTCAGTTCTATTGTCTCTTATTTTTACACAGTACTTATTTATGAAGAAGCAAAGTGACTATGTAGAACAAACACTAAGTACTTCTTTAATATTTAACAGAATTTTCATCATTATGGGTTCTTATATGTGTAGCATCTTCTATATTCTGTTATTGCATGTTTCTGAGGGAGTGTTTCACTGCTTTCATCAGAATTCCAAGGGGTTTATAACCTAAAAGAGTTTAAGAACCACAGGACTATATAAATGTACTCTCTCAAACAGTGTTAAAAGATTCCCATTCCATGATGATATGTTTACATTTTAGATCTTAACTGCAGGTGTTTAAATCACAAAAAAATTAATGTTTAAAAATAATTTTGAAGCTGTTTAAAAATCCCAAGGCAACCAGTAAACAAACGACTATATAATATGTTGAGAAGCAGTGGGGTTTCTTTTAGGAACACATTCTTTTTTTTTTTTTTTGAGACAGAGTCTTACTCTGCTACCCAGAATGGAGTGGACTGGCATGATCTAGGCTCATTGTAACCTCTGCCTCCCAGGATCAAGCGGTTCTCCTGCCTCAGCTTCCTGAGTAGCTGGGATTACAGGCGTGCACCACCATGCAGAGCTAATTTTTGTATTTTTAGTAGATACGGGGTTTCACCATGTTGGCCAGGCTGGTCTTGAACTCCTGATCTCAGGTGAT
Source organism: Macaca mulatta (assembly GCF_049350105.2). NCBI lineage: Eukaryota > Metazoa > Chordata > Mammalia > Primates > Cercopithecidae > Macaca > Macaca mulatta. The sequence continues at coordinate 22,826,223 of NC_133412.1, forward strand.
CCACCTGCCTCGGCCTCCCAAAGTGCTGGGATTACAGACGTGAGCCATCACACCCGCCACGAACACATTCACATGCATTATGCAGTAGCTTAACAAAAGAAAAACTTCACTTGGGGCTTTAGCTCTTTTGTACAGTAGCTGAGAGTACTGAGGGCTGGGGATGCTAAATAATTTTTCAACCCAATGACCTGGATAGCTACTTGGAATATCACCATTTAGGTACAGTGTCAAATTTTGCACCAGAAGACCTAGTCACTAAGTAAGAAGTCCTAGATGCTGTGGGCCGGTCATGGTGGCTCACACCTGCAATCCCAGCACTTTGGAAGGCCAAGGTAGGAGGATGGCTTGAGCACAGGAGTTTGACATCAGCCTGGGCAAGGGATGACTCCCTTGTAGGGAGACCCTGTCTCTACAAAAAACACAAAAATTAGCCGGGCATGCTGGTGCACACTGATAGTCCCAGCTACTTGGGAGGCTGAGGTGGAAGGATCACTTGAGCCTGGAAAGTGGAGGTTGTAGTGAGCTGAGATCACACCACTGCACTCCAGCCTAGGCAACAGAGCAAGAAGATCACACCAATGCACTCCAGCCTGGGCAACAGAATAAGACTCTGTCTTAAAAGCAAAAACAAAAAACAAATACAAAGAAAACACAGGTAAAGAAACAAAAAGTTTACTGCACTCCAGCCTGGGCAACAGAGCAAGACTCTGTCTTAAAAGCAAAATCAAACAACAAATACAAAGAAAACATAGGCAAAGAAACAAACAAAAAATCTACAGTCTAAAATTTTTTTAGGCTAAAAAATAACAAAGAAGATGAGGAATTGATTGATATATTAGCCAGGAGCATCAGTATTCCTACAAAATGAAATTATCAGATATTAACTCTAGTTCTTTGAGGCAAGTTTTGCTGAAGCTACTTAAATGTCAACTTTTGCATTCTGACTCTGGATAAATGTTACTTCACATAATAGTTCAGGTAATTATTTTATATATATTTTCAAAATAAGCAAAAAATTTAAAAACAGTAATATAGTAAGAAGCAGAGCTGTGTAGATCACAATGTATGATTTTAACTCTATAATTAAACTTTAATATTGTTCAAAACAGGCAAATAAAAATATGTGTGCATTTGCACACTTATATTGATACAATGGCTGCAGTCAAGCTCAGCCACACAGCATGTGATAGCTCTGCTTAAAATCTAAGCCATGGTAGCTTTGGCTGAAATATCTGAAGTAAAAGGGAGAAGCTAATGCTCACTAATGGGTTAAACCCATGTGGTTTTGCTTTGTTCAATTAACTGAAAGTAAACTTTATTCTGATGATATCTTCAGGACACAGGGAACAACGTTTGAAGATTAATGATTATCATATAATTTTATATGTGTAAACTGTTTAGCTGACTGGGCTGAATGTACCCTGGAAAAGATGTTTTTGAATAAATCTTGTTTATCTATTTTCATTTGCTTTGTTCAAACAATATATCACTGGAACGAGTTCAGTTAATCAGGGTTATAGTTCATTGTGGTTTTACTATAAAACATTATAAAACAAAAGAAACGCCAACTACCTACCTAAGCGATGAAATCCAAAGGTGAATCTTTTGGTTGGTGATTTTGATGATAGCCACAAAGCAAGCAGGGTGAGTATGATGGCGCTTAGGTCAGTTAACATATGAAGTGCATCTGTCATGATTGCTAGGCTATTTGCAATGTATCCACCTTAGAGTTACAAGTAGGAGGAAAAAAGGAACAAGTTAATTTTTTTAAAAAGCAAGCAATCAAACTAGAAATATGCAATATCCTACAAAACATGAACTTCTAACTAAATCTTTGTCCCATTACAATTAAATCAAGGTATTCTGAAATTGTATTCAAAATATTAGATACAGGTACAATATCAACTTCTTTTCTTTCTTTCTTTTTTTTTTTTGAGAGGGAGTCTCACTCTGTTGCCCAGGCTGGAGTGCAGTGGTGCAATCTCTGCTCACTGCAACCTCTGCCTTCTGGGTTCAAGTGATTCTTGTGCCTCAGCCTCCTGAGTAGCTGGGACTACAGGCATGCACCACCATGCCAAGCTAATTCTTGTATTTGACAGGGTTTCACCATGTTGGTCAGGCTGGTCTCAAACTCCTGACCTCAAGTGATCCGCTCGCCTTGGCCTCCCAAGTGCTGGGATTACAGGCATGAGCCAATGTGTTCAGTCAGAATATCCATTTCTAGTAACACATTCTGCAAGGAGTCAATGACCTTTAGAAAGTTAAGAACCACAAAGCAAATATATAGAGAGAGATTTTGTGTCTTGGTACTGAAGCTTTTGTTCAATTTACTAATTCTATTAGACAGTGAATTAATAACCATAATATCTAAATATTACAACAAAGCTGAAGAAAAGGATGTTCACTTGTTGAGGGGCATTTGAACATAAAATTAAAGTGAGGAAACCTACAAAATGTATGTTAGTTTGATATAAAATATGTAAAAATTACCTGATTCACTTAGCAGTATCTCTGAAGAGGGGTACAAAAGGTGGTATTGAGGATACAATTTTTGTTATTGATTTTCCAGGCATTTAATATATATATTATACATTGTTTCACTGTGTGTCTGTATTGTCCCATAATGGACAACCAATTTTCCCAGCACTACTCATTGAATAAGCTTTTATGTGTATCAGAATCACCTGGAGGGCTTGTTTAACTACAAACTGCTTAACCCCACTCCCAGAATTTCTGATTCAGTAGGTCTGGGATGGGGATGGGGATGGCACCTGAGAATGCATATTGCTAACATGCTCCCAGGTAACGCTGATGCTTCAAGTCTTGGAACCACACTTTGAGAATCACTGTTATAATGTACAGCAGAACTGCATGATCAGGTTAAGTGTGCTGAGCTGTGGATCCTCCTCATTCCTGGGCTAGGTGTGTAGAGACAAGAGCAGCAGGAGACTAGGGGCTGATGATCTTTTAGTCACATCCATTTACCCCAGTGTGCTCTATACAAATAGCATTTTTATGTATTCCCCAACATGAAAAAGCTGGAAAGCACCAAGAGAAGGCTGGAGGTAAACAACATGAAGCTTTGGAGTCTCAGAAAGTCTGAATGAGTTAATCTTTTTGAGCCTCAGTATACTCATCATTTTATAATGAGGATAATTCCTTAAAGCAACTCTGTCCAACAGAACTTCAAGATGATAGAAATGTTCTGTATCTGAGTTGTCCAATGGTGTAGTCACTAGTCACATGTGGCTTTTCAGCATTTGAAAAATGGCTAGTAAGGGTGGGGCACAGTGGCTTATGCCTGTAATCCCCCGTTTGGGAGGCCGAGGTGAGAGGACTACATGAGCCCAGGAGTCTGAGGCTGCAGTAAGCTATAATGGCACCAGTTCACTACAGCTTGGGTGAGAAGAGTGAGACACTGACTAAAAAAAGAAAGAAAAATGGGGCCAGGTGCAGTGGCTCACGCCTGTAATCCCAACACTTTGGGAGGCTGAGGCAGGCGGATCACCTGAGCTCAGGAGTTCGAGACCAGCCTGGGCAACATGGTGAAACCCCATCTCTACCAAAAGAATAAGTAAGAAAGAAAAAGAAAAATGGTTAGTGAACCTAAGGAATTTAATTAATTAAACTTTTTTTTTGTTTGTTTAAAGAGTCAGGGTCTCGCTCTGCCACCCAGGCAGGAATGTAGTGATGTGATCATAGCTCACTGAAGCCTCAACCTCCTGTGTTCATGTAATCTTCCCATCTCAGCCTCCTGAGTAGCTGGGACTACAGGCATGCACCACCATGCTCAGCTAATCTTTTTATCTTTTTTTTTTTTTCAGGAGATGAGGTCTTGCTATGCTGCCTAGGCTTAATTATTTAATTAACCTAAACTTAAAAAGCTACATGTTGGTGACATCAGCCAAAAAAAAAAAAACAAAACAAAACAAAAAAAAAAACACGTTAAGGACCTCTGAAAATCATCTTCACAAAAAGAATGAAAACATTGACAAAAATAGTCAAAATGAGCTTTTTCAGAACTTCGGAAGTTAGCCAAAAGCTTATACACATAGCACTTAATCAAGAAAAATAGCTGAATCTCAACAAGAACAGTTACCTTTGTGGTGTTTTAATTTGCGGTGTACCCGTTTGTTGTCCTCCAGCTCTGTGGTAGCCTTGAAAACCAACAGGCCACAATCACTGTGAAAACCTCATGTTGGCAGCCACTGGAGGATACAAAATGAGTCTGGAGCTCCTTCAATGCCCCATTCCCAGAGAACTGTCATTATTTGACCTGCCTAGTCGTTCCCTAAAAGATGTGCAAGGATGCTTTTATTTGACTGGACACTTGAAGCTGGCCTTGTATGAACAGCCCCCATCTTCCCATGCTTGTCAAAAATCAGAGGCAACTAATACTGCAGCTTCCTGAGGTAGGTAATGATGGTTCCCTGTGTTCAGAAATTTCACAATGTCTACCCTGGCATAGATCTTTTTTCCCCCAATTTGCTCTTTCAATCTAGAAATTTGTGGCCAGGCACAGTGGCTCACACCTATAATCCCAGCATTTTGGGAGGCTGAGGCAGGTGGATCACCTGAGGTCAGGAGTTCGAGACCAGCCTGACCAATATGGAAAAACCCTGTCTCCACTAAAAATACAAAATTAGTCAGGTGTGGTGGCACATGCCTGTAATCCCAGCTACTTGGGAGGCTGAGACAGGAGAATTGCTTGAACCTAGGAGGTGGAAGTTGTGGGGGGCGTGGAGGTTGTGGTGAGCTGAGATTGTGCTATTGTACTCCAGCCTGGGCGACAAGAGTGAAACTCTGTCTCAAAAAAAAAAAAAAAAAAAAAAATTATAGAAATGGGTATCCTCCAGTTACGGGAAAACTTCCTAAACTATAAACTATAGTGTTGAAGATTTCATCAACTTTGCTTTCTCTCTTTCTCAAACTCCTTCCTGTTATTTGGAGTTTAGACTGATATTCTAATTTTTTTTGGTTTTTTTTTTTTTTTTTTTTTTGAGACAGAGTCTCACTCTATCACCCAGGTTTGGAGTACAGTGGTGCAATCTCAGCTCACTGCAACTTCCGCCTTCTGGGTTCAAGCAATTCTCCTGCCTCAGCCTCCTGAGTAGCTGGGATTGCAAGCATGTGCCACCACGCCCGGCTAATTTTTGTATTTTTAGTAGAGATGGTGTTTCATCATGTTGGCCAGGCTGGTCTTGAACCCCTAACCTCAGGTGATTGCCCGCCTTGGCCTCCCAAAGTGCTAGGATTACAGGCATGAGCCACCACACCTGGCCTCTAAATTGTTTTTGCCCTTTCTCTCCAATTATACAACTTTTTGCTCAATTCTATGAGACAGTACCTTAATTCATCTTCTTTTTTTGAGACAGGGTCTTGCTCTGTTGTCCAGGCTGCAGTTCAGTGGCACAATCATGGCTTACTGTGGCCTGGACCTCCTGGGCTTAAGTGATCCTCCCACCTCAGCCTCCTTTGTAGCTGGGACTACAGGCATGTGCCACCACACCTCACTAATTTTTTATTTTTATTAGAGACAAGGTGTCACTATGTTGCCCAGGCTGGTCTTGAATTCTTGAGCTTAAGCAATCCTCCTGCCTTAGCCTCCTAAGTTGCTGGGACTACAGGAGCATGACACCATGCTTGGCTTTTTTTTTTTTTTTTTCCCCCAATTTTTAGTAAAGATGAAGTCTCACTATATTGCCCAGGCTGATCTTGAATTCCTGGGCTCATGTGATCTTCCCACCTCAGCCTCCCACAGTGCTGTGATTTCAGGCATGAGCCACTGCAGCCAGCCCTTAATTTATCTTCTAACTTTTCTGTGGAGTTTAAAAGAAATTTCAACTATATGTTTTTACTGTGCAAAAGCTCTTTTCTTTATCCTGAATTTCTTTGTTTAATTTTTTTGAGACAGGATCTCACTGTCACCCAGGCTGGAGTGCAATTGCACAAACACTGGGCTCACCACAGTCTCAACTTCTTGGCATCAAGTGATCCTCCCACCTTAGCCTCCTAAGTAGCTGGGACCACAGGTAGGCACCACCATGACCTACTATTTTTCTTTCTTTGTTTTTTGTTTTTGTAGAGACAGGGCCTTGCCATGTTGCCCAGGTTAGTCTTGAACTTCTGGGCTGAAGTGTTCCTCCTGCCTCAGCCTCCCAAAGTGCTAGTATTATAGGCATGAGCTACTGTGGCCACCCTGAATTTCTATTTTAAAGCAGTCTGTTCTTGCTTCATGGATACATGATCTTCTTTTATCTCTGAGTATACTAATTATATAATTTTACTATTATATCTGACTGGCTCTTAAATAGGTTTAACTAGCTTTCCTTATTTTAGCCACCTTCTTCACCCACACTTCCAGAGGTACCTGGTACAACCAATCTGGAGCCTACTTAGGATTTTCTAGTGCAGTAGTTCTCAGATATGGTCCCTGAATCAGCAGTGTTAGCATCTCCTGGCATCTTGTGTTTTAACAAGTTCTCTACGTGATTCTGATGCACACTAAAGCTTCAGAATCACTGCTATAGTATAAACTGGGTTGGTTCTCAGCCTTCTCCACTGCTGGCTTAGGTGTATGCTTTCTTGAGTCTACTAAGTCAGTTACCTCTTTATCTGTTTCCTTTCCAGTTTCCAAAATTTTTTTAGCTATCTTTTCCTCTCCAGTTTTCCTCATATGCATGGATTTATATCTTAAAAAAAAAATCTTTATTGTATAAGAGGCCAGGTATGGTGGCTCATGCTTGTAATCCCAGCACTTTGGGAGGCCAAGGTGGGAGGATCACTTGAGGTCAGGAGTTTAAGACCAGCCTGGCCAACATGGTGAAATCCTGTCTTTACTAAAAATACTAAAAATTAGCTGGGTGTGGTGGTGTGCACCTGTAGTCCCAGCTACTCAGGAGGCTGAGGCAGGAGAATCACTTGAACCCAGGAGGCGGAGGCTGCAGTGAGCTGAGATGGTGCCACTGCACTCCAGCCTGAGTGACAGAGCGAGACTCCATTAAAAAAAAATCCCGATTGTATAAGAGAGGCATCAGGAACAAGCAAAATTAGATGCATAAGTTCAATTTGCCATCTTTACCTGGAAGGTTATATTCACTCTCAATTAAGCATTTTCATTTTCAATAAAAATGCAATTGTAACTCTGTTACCAAATCCAAAGGATATTTTAGTTCTCATCTAATTAGGCCTCTCAACAGTTTCAACCTATTTATTTCCACTTTGAAATACTTTTTTTTTTTTTTGAGATGGAGTCTCGCTCTGCCGCCCAGGCTGGAGTGCAGTGGCCGGATCTCAGCTCACTGCAAGCTCCGCCTCCCGGGTTTACGCCATTCTCCTGCCTCAGCCTCCCGAGTAGCTGGGACTACAGGCGCCCACCACCTCGCCCGGCTAGTTTTTTGTATTTTTTAGTAGAGACGGGGTTTCACCGTGTTAGCCAGGATGGTCTCGATCTCCTGATCTCGTGATCTCCTGACCTCGGCCTCCCAAAGAGCTGGGATTACAGGCTTGAGCCACCGTGCCTGGCCAATACTCTCTTTTTTTAAAAAAAAAATTTTGGAACACCTTTTCCCTCTGCCTGACTTCTAAAGTTGGGAGTTCCTAGAGACTTGAGCTCTCTAGGTAATTTTACCTATTCCTACGGCATTATATACGTATCTCTCTCTACCTTGACCTCTCTTCTAACCACAGACTCATGCTCTTGCTTCCAAGAATATACACTCTAGTCCATTCTTTTTTTTTTTTTTTTTTGAGATGGAGTTTTGCTCTTGTTGCCCAGGCTGGAGTGCAATGACATGATCTCGGCTCCCTGCAACCTCCGCCTCCCGGGTTCAAGTGATTCTCCTGCCTCAGCCTCCCGAGTAACTGGGATTAAAGGCATGTGCCACTGTGCCTGGCTAATTTTGTATTTTTAGTAGAGATGGGGTTTCGCCATGTTGGTCAGGCTGGTCTCGAACTCCTGATCCATTCTTTATGTAACAGCCAGAGAAATCTTTCAAAAAAGGTAAATCTCATCTTGTTACCCTCCTGCTTAAAACCTTATCTGGTTTTCCACTGCACTTAAAATAAAAACTACACTCATTTAACATGGCCTACCAGGACCTGCCTGATCTCTTCCTCCTGCCTCTTTCCCTCATGGTTACACACTGAAACCAAACTGGCCTTCTTTCTAATTCCTTTTGAAGAATTGAAGGCTTTAGGACCTTGGTACATGCCGTTCTCTTCTCCTGGAAAACTCCTTCACTCTGTTTGGGTAACTCCTACTATTCGTTTTTTTGGCTTAAATGTACCTGGTCCATGCACAAACTATGTCCTACTGGTTACTACATCTTATTGTACCTTGTTCTTTTTCTTCCTAGCACTTAGGACCATCTAAATTTTAAATTTACTTAAGTGCTTAATGTTTGTCTCTTGCATTAGATTCTCCAGATAGTAGGGATCGTAATAGTTTTGTTCTGCATTGTATATTCAGAACATGTAGCACAGTGCCTGGCACATAGTGTAAGTACTCAAAATATACTTCCAAAGAGAAGAAAAGAATGGACCTTGACCAAGGTCTCAAAGCAAGTTAAGTGGTAAAGCCAACCAAGTCTATCTCAGATCATTAAATTACTTCTTTTTTTTCCCTTCTTTTTGAGACAGAGTCTCACTCTGTCACCTGGGGTGGAGTACAGTAGCCAGATCTCAGTTCACTGCAACTTCCGCCCCCTGGGCTCAACCGATCCTGCCACCTCAGCCCCGGAGGAGCTAGGACACAGACACACACCACCAGGTCAGGCTAAGTTTTTGTATTTTTTGGTAGAGAGGGGGTTTCATCATGTTGCCCAGGCGGTCTTGAACTCCTGAGCTCAAGGGATCCTCGGCCTCCCAAAGTGCTGGGATTACAGGCATGAGCCACCGCACCCTGCCAAATTGCCTCTTTTTTTATTACTCCATATTTCCTATATGAGACACTTCCCATACCTGGCCAAACTGCTTCATTTTTAAAAATTATTTGGCCAGGCGCGGTGGCTCAAGCCTGTAATCCCAGCACTTTGGGAGGCCGAGACGGGCGGATCACGAGGTCAGGAGATCGAGACCATCCTGGCTGACACAGTGAAACCCCGTCTCTACTAAAAAATACAAAAAAACTAGCCGAGCGAGGTGGCGGGCGCCTGTAGTCCCAGCTACTCGGGAGGCTGAGGCAGGAGAATGGCGTGAACCTGGGAGGCGGAGCTTGCAGTGAGCCAAGATCACGCCACTGCACTCCAGCCTGGGCGGCAGAGCAAGACTCTGTCTCAAAAAAAAAAAAAAAAAAAAAAAAATTATTTCATTTAATGTAGTCTCACTCTGTTGCCCAGGCTGGAGTGCAGTGGCATGATCTCAGCTCACTGTAACCTCTGCCTCCCAGGTCAAAGCGATTTCCAGCTAATTTTTGTATTTTTAGTACAGACGAGGTTTCACCATGTTGGCCAGGCTGCTCTCGAACTCCTGACCTCAAGTGATCTGCCCGCCTCAGCCTCCCAAAAGTGTTAGGATTTCAGGTGTGAGCCACCGTGCCTGGCCAAATTGCTTCATTTTTTATTTCTCCATACTTCCTACATAAGATGCTTTATTTCTTTTTCTTTCTTTTTTTGAGACAGAGTCCCATTCTGTCGCCCAGGCTGGAGTGCAGTGGTGCAATCTTGGCTCACTGCAACCTCCACCTCCCAGGTTCAAGCAATTCTTGTGTCTCAGCCTCCCCAGTAGCTGGTACTACGGGCACGCTGTGATGCCTGGCTAATTTTTTTGTGTTTTTAGTAGAGATGGGGTTTCACCATGTTGGCCAGGATGCTTTCCTCCTAACCTCAAGTGATCTGCCTGCCTCGAAGATGCTTTATTTATAAGCGCTTCGGACACACTTTAATAAATGCTGCATTTGGCCGGGCGCAGTGGCTCAAGCCTGTAATCCCAGCACTTTGGGAGGCCGAGACGGACGGATCACGAGGTCAGGAGATCGAGACCATCCTGGCTAACACGGTGAAACCCCATCTCTACTAAAAAAGACAAAAAACTAGCCGGGCGAAGTGGCGGGCGCCTGTGGTCCCAGCTACTCGGGAGGCTGAGGCAGGAGAATGGCGTAAACCCGGGAGGCAGAGCTTGCAGTGAGCTGAGATCTGGCCACTGCACTCCAGCCTGGGCGACAGAGCCAGACTCCATCTCAAAATAAATAAATAAATAAATAAATAAATAAATAAATGCTGTATTGTATACAACTGAATTCCATATAACATTCTGAATAATATTGTTCATGCTTACCCTAAGTACTACTATCATCTCTGTATTGTTTAACAAAATATTTCCACATTTGAGAATAAAGTCAGTATTTGAAAGGAAATACTTATTGTGGCTTTCATAAAACAACATTTACCAAATAACAGATTTCAGGCCGGGCGCGGTGGCTCAAGCCTGTAATCCCAGCACTTTGGGAGGCCGAGACGGGCGAATCACGAGGTCAAGAGATCGAGACCATCCTGGTTAACACGGTGAAACCTCGTCTCTACTAAAAATACAAAAAACTAGCCGGGCGAGGTGGCGGGCGCCTGTAGTCCCAGCTACTCGGGAGACTGAGGCAGGAGAATGGCGTAAACCTGGGAGGCGGAGCTTGCAGTGAGCTGAGATCCGGCCACTGTACTCCAACCTGGGCGGCAGAGCGAGACTCCGTCTCAAAAAAACAAACAAACAAACAAACAAAAAAAACAGATTTCAGAATTGAGAAGTCAAGACAATTATATCTTAATGATTTTTACTTAGGTGAAATAAACTCTGAATTATTAATCACTTTAAGGAGGGATGCTGTGATTAATGTTATTTTAACTTCAAATATTTAATGTTAACTTCAAAAATCATTAAACCTGAATGACTTGATATTCTAGTTGTGTTAGTTTGGGCAAGTCACCGAATCTTAGTCTGCTGAGACCATGGTGTTTCATGTGGGGCACAGTTTCACTCGTCTTTTAATTTCTTTACAGCTTAAGCATTTATAATTATCTAACAGAATAAAAATTAACTAATTCAACAAGCTTATTGAGTATCTACTTTGTGCCAGTCACTGTTCTAGGTGCTAGGAATTCAGCCTATATTTCAGTGGAAACAGACAGGTAACATTAAATGAGTAAATAAATAAGATATCTCAGATGCTGAGGACTTTGAAAGTTGAAGAGGGAACAGGGGACAAAAGGGATTTACTTTAGTCAGTCAGAAAAGGTCTCTCAAAGGTGTTTTTTTGTTTGTTTTTCATTTTTGGTTTTTTTTTTTTTGAGACAGAGTCTTATTCTGTTGCCCATGCTTGACTCACCACAACTTCCGCCTCCCAGGTTCAAGCGATTCTCCTGCTTTAGCCTCCCGAGTAGCTGGGATTACCGGTGCCCGCCACCACGTCCAGCTAATTTTTGTATTTTTTTTTTAGTAGAGACAAAGTTTTAGCATGTTGGCCAGGGTGGTCTCAAACTCCTGACCTCAGGTGATCCACCTACCTCGGCCTCCCAAAGTGCTGGGATTAAAGGCGTGAGCCACCGCACTCAGCCGGGGTGTCTTTTTAAATAGGACAAGAATGAGAAGAAACTGGCCAAGAAAGGATTTGGGAAAGGCAGTCTATGTAAAGCAGTGTTTTTCAAACTAAGGCCCTGACCTACTGCAGTGGACACATGAAATCCATTTAGTGAGCTGGGACCACAATTGAAAAACTGTTTGTATACATCACACGAAGGAAAACTTTTGTTTCAGTTATAAGTATATTATACACATGTGACCTGTGTGTATTCTCATACATATGAAAGCATGCATGCCTAAATGAGTCACAATATGAAGTGTATTTCTTACTATAGTGAGGTCAAAAAATGCTTGAAAGCCACTGAGATAAAAGGACCAGCCACTCTGAACGCCTTAGAGGCAAAAAGAGCTTTGGAGTTGGAGGAGGAAAAAGAAGACCAGCATGGCTGAAGTGAGCCCTGGGGAGGAGTGTTATGAAAGGAGGTAGGAAATGCATGTAATTTTTCCTATATAGAACCCTACAGTCAAGCATCTTAAATCTGGACTGCCACCTGTTTTTGTCATGGTTCATCATTAAGAGATAACATGTGAGAATCATCTCCCTGCTTTAATGTCACTTTGTAAACTGTCACTGAAAAGTTAGTAGTTACACCGATGTGACTGAAAATAACCTCTAAATTAAGAATGTATCTTATATTGAGAACGGATTGTTCGTATAATTAAAAAATGAACAAGAAAACAGGCTCATAGAAATCTTGCGGAGTTCTCTGGTTCATTTCAGGCCCTCCTTATAATGTAAAATTTTCATGCTAGTTGGTAATTAATTTTACAAATCTCTTGGCTATAAATACAAAAAGAAACAGCATAAAAGAAACCACTTAGGTCAAATGTAGAGGGAAAAAATGCTGGGACTGTAGATATGGCTCTTCCACTAACTCCCTAAGTGACCCTCACGACTTATTTCACCGGTTTGAGCCCTGGAAACCCTTACATGTTTAAAAAAAAAAAAAAAAAGGAGGTGAAGTAGGTGTTCAGTAAGGTCCCTTCATACTGTAAAATTCAATGATCCTAAGTAATTTACGATCATTTACTATTTTAAACGTTGCAAAAATTAACCTGGTATTTTACCAGAACTTTGTAAAAAGAGGAAGTTACACGACATACAATGAAGATAACGTCCTTAACTTTACGGTAGATGACAGTGTTTGAAGAACTAGAAGATAAAGTCAAAGTTATCTCGGGGAGTTTATGTTGTACTTAGATTGAGCTGCACTTTGGAACCGTGTGGCCTTTTCCCATGAGATCAGTGTCTTGATAAATACAAACTTCCTGAAAAGATGGGTTAAACCTCAAAGCCTGTGTAACTACAGCTTGACAAAGACTCTCGAGGAAAGGTAAACGGAAAGTGAGTTGGCAACACAACTCACCTACAAGTTCTCCAATCATGAAAAGCAAGTAAAGAACGGCAGCAATGGTCAACCTGGTCTTCACCTTTCTCTGCTTCAGTATCTCTCTCTGTTTGCTGCAGTTGTCACAGGAGTCCACCTTCAAACTCAGCTGACTGTTGGTCAAAGGTAAGTCTTGGTCCAGTAAGGAATCATCGTCGGCCTGGAGGGTCGGGTGCGCCCCGTTAAGAGGCCTTTCCGGGGCTTCGGAACCGTCATCGGCCACCACAACTCGAAGTTTGTTGAATCGAGAAAGCCCCTCGTCCCCCGCCTCATCCGAGAAGTCAAAGGCGCTGGTGTCATTTAAAAACAGCGGCGCATCATCCTTCCTCAGCAGAGATTTGAGGCGCTTCCACGCGCCAGAGCCGGCCATGGCAGAGGCTGAACGGCCGCTGTGCGGAACGGCTTGGGGGAGGCGGACGGCCGGCGGCGCCTACTTCACCGGAGCGCCAGTTCTCGAGGGCAGTGCCGCGCGTCCCTCCCCATCCTGTGGAAAACGAAACACGTTATAAATTAAAGGCGCCCAACCCTGTCCTCAAGTTCCGAAGCCACTGGCGGCGGGTCGCAGGGCCGGCCCCGAGTCTCCGCCAGGGCTCCGCGAGGGGGCGGCACATCTATTTAATACCTGGGGCGCTGCCGCGGGGCCGCAGCTCATCTCCCCGCCCCCAGCCGGCTCAGCGAGGCCGGCTCGCGCTGCTCCACCCGGGGCAGCGGGAGAGGCGGATAGTGCTCGCGTCCGCCGCGCCGGCCGCTGGAGGCTGGCTCCCAGGTCTGACAGGTTCGGGGCCGGACGCCCACAGCCGCCGCCTCTCCGCGCCCTGCGCGAGGCCACGCGCGTGCGCCGGGCGAGGCGCGCGAGGGAGGGGTCGGCGCCAGGACACGCAGGCCTGGCGCGCAAGGCTGGGGCGCCCGCGAGGGGCGGGGGCGCGCGGCCCGACCCGACCCGCCCCTCGCCCCGAGGCTGGCTTGGGGGACCCCGCGCCGCCTCCGCCCAGGGATCACTCACTGGCGAACCAAGGGGACTCCGGACGGCCCTTTCCACCTCCCCAGGCTGGGAGGCAAGTGCGGTCGGAGGGTCACGCCGGGGGCTGGGCGTTGCTGCTAGGAGTTCCCTTCACCAAAAGTGGGTCTCAGGATTCTTGGGTCGGGATCTGGGTTGCGGGTGCTCGGCAGAAGACAAACCCAGCACTTTTCTTGCTAACTGGAAAGGCAAGCAGCTTTTCTCTCCTCGAATTGCTTGTCTCTGGCAAATTGGCAACATGTGCTGCAGTCAACTGGAGAGGGCAAGGCTGTCGTCAGCAGTTCTGTGTCCTACTGTTTTTCAGCAAATATGTATTGTCCTCTTTGTGCTCTCTGCCATGTTCCTTTTTCCTTCAGGGTATTTACGATATGGACTAAACCCAAGCACAGAAAATCTAGTACAGGCATACCTCGGAGATATTGCGAATTTGGTTCCAGACCACCGCAATATGGCAATAAAGTGAGGTGTCACAAATGTTTCATGTCCCAGTGCAAATACAATCATATATATAATGTAGTCTATTAAGTGTGTTATGTCTAAAACAATGGGCGTACCTTAATTTAAAATATTGGGAGAGAGGGAGGAAAAAGTATATGTACTTTGGTTAATTGCTCTGAGGAAGGAGGGTCGCTTGAGCCCAGAAGTTGGAGATTACAGTGAGCTATGATTGTGCCTCTGCACCCCAGCCTGGCGACAGAGTGAGACCCTGTCTCTAAAAATAAACGAGTAAATAAAATACATGACTGCTAAAAAATGCTAACAATCGGCTGGGCGTGGTGGCTCATGCCTGTAATCCCGACCCTTTGGGAGGCTGAGGCAGGCACATCACCTGAGGTCAGGAGTTCAAGACCAGCCTGACCAACGTGGAGAAACCCCGTCTCTACTAAAAATACAAAATTAGCCGGGAGTGGCGGTGCATGCCTGTAATCCCAGCTACTAGGGAGGCTGAAGCAAAAGAATCATTTGAACCCGGGTGGCGAAGGTTGTGGTGAGCCGAGATCGCGCCATTGCACTCGTCTGGGCAACAAGAGCAAAGCTCCGTCTAAAAAAAAAAAAAAAAAAATGTGCTAGCAATCATCTAGGCCTTTAGCAAGTCATTTTCTTTTCTAGTGGAGGGTCTTTGCTCCATGTTGATGGCTGCTGACCGATATGGATGGTGGCTGCTGAAGGTTGGGGTGGCTGTGGCAATTGCTTATAATAAGACAACAATGACATTTGCTACATCTGTTGACTCTTGTTTTCATGAAAGAGTTCCTGATGGCGTGTGATGCTGGTTAATAATATTTCACCCACAGTGGACCTTTCAAAATTGGAGTCAATCCAGTTTTCTCAAACCCTGTCTCTGCTTTATCAACTAAGTTTATGGAATATTCAAATCCTTTGTTGCCGTTTCAACAGTGTTCACAGCATCTTCACAAGGAGTAGATTCTATCTCAAGAAACCACTCTCTTTGCTTATCTATAAGAAGTAGCTCCTCATCTGTTCAAATTTTATGAGATTGCAGCAATTCAGTCACATCTTCAGGTTCCACTTCTAGTTCTCTTGTTATTTCCACCACATCTACAGTTACATCCTCCACTGAAGTCTTGAATCCCTCAAAATCATCCACTAGGGTTAGAATCCACTTCTTGCAAAATCCTGTTGATGTTGATATTTTGACCTCCCATGAATCACGAATGTTCTTTTTTTTTTTTTTTTTTTTTTGAGACGGAGTCTCGCTCTGTAGCCCGGGCTGGAGTGCAGTGGCCGGATCTCAGCTCACTGCAAGCTCCGCCTCCCAGGTTTACGCCATTCTCCTGCCTCAGCCTCCCGAGTAGCTGGGACTACAGGCGCCCGCCACCTCGCCCGGCTAGTTTTTTGTATTTTTTAGTAGAGACGGGGTTTCACGATGTTCGCCAGGATGGTCTCGATCTCCTGACCTCGTGATCCACCCGTCTCGGCCTCCCAAAGTGCTGGGATTACAGGCTTGAGCCACCGCGCCCGGCCTGAATCAGGAATGTTCTTAATGGCATCTGGAATGCTGAATCCTTTCCAGAAGTTTTTCAATTTACCTAGGTCCATCAGAGGAATCAATGGCAGCTATAGCCTTATGAAAGGTATTTCTTCTTCATTTATTTTTTTTTTTGAGATGGAGTTTCACGGTTGTTGCCCAGGCTGGAGTGCAATGGTGCAATCTCAGCTCACCGCAACCTCTGCCTCCCGGGTTCAAACGATTCTCCTGCCCCAGCCTCCCAAGTAGCTGGGACTACAGGCATGTGCCACCACACCTGGCTAATTTCTTTCTTTTTTTTTTTTTTTTTTTTTTTTTTGAGACGGAGTCTGGCTCTGTCGCCCAGGCTGGAGTGCGGTGGCGCAATCTCGGCTCACTGCAAGCTCCGCCTCCCGGGTTCACACCATTCTCCTGCCTCAGCCTCCTGAGTAGCTGGGACTACAGGCACCACCATGCCCGGCTAATTTTCTGTATTTTTAGTAGAGACAGGGTTTCACCGTGTTAGCCAGGATGGTCTCGATCGCCTGACCTCGTGATCCGCCCGCCTCGGCCTCCCAAAGTGCTGGGATTACAGGCGTGAGCCACCGCGCCCGGCCAGCATTTTTAGTAGAGACGGGGTTTCACCATGTTGGCTAGACTAGTCCCGAACCCCCGACCTCAGGTGGTCCGCCTGTGTTGGCCTTCCAAAGTGCTGGGATTACAAGCGTGAGCCATTGCGCCAGATGAGCTATAGAGCACAGGTAGAGTAGATTTAGAATAATTCTTAAGGGCCCTAGAATTTTCAGAATGGTAAATGAGCACTGGCCTTAACTTAAAGCTATGGGCTGCATTAGCCTCTAACAAGAGAGTAAGATTGAAAAACTTCTGGAAAGGATTCAGCATTCCAGATGCCATTAAGAGTAGGATTGTCCTTTTGAAAGTCTGAAGCCAGGCATCAACTTCTCTCTAACTATGAAAGCCCTAGGTGGAATCTTCTTCCAATAGAAGGCTGTTTCCCCTGTATTGAAAATCTGTTGTTTAGTGTAGTCACCTTTAATGATTGTAGCTACACCTTGTGGACAGCTTGTTACAGTTTCTCCATCAGCATTTGCTGCTGCTGCTTGCACTTTTATGTTATGGAAATCACTTTTTTCCTTAAACCTCATGAACCAACCTCTGCTAGCTTCAAACTTTTCTTTTTTTGTTAAAAAAAATTATTTTATTTATTTATTTTTAAATAGAGACAGGGTCTTACTATGTTGCCCAGGCTGGTCTGGACATTTCTACTTTCCTTCAAGAACTTTTCCATTTCCCAGAGTCAAGCGATAAAAGTTTAAAACAAACAAACCCAAACAATCAAAAAGAACTTTTCATTTGCATTTACAACTTGGGTAAGAAAAGGCATAGCGCAGGGCGTGGTGACTGACACCTGTAATCCCAACACTTTGGGAGTGGCCAGGTGGATCACTTGAGGTCAGGAGTTCAAGACCAGCCTGGTCAACATGGTGAAACCCTGTCTCTACTAAAAATACAAAAATTAGCTGGGTGTGGTGGCACATGCCGAGTAGCTCCCAGCTGCTCAGGAGGCTGAGGCAGGAGAATCACTTGAACCCGGGAAGTGGAGGTTGCAGTGAGCCTCATACTATTACACTCCAGCCTGGACAACAGAGCAAGACTCCGTCTCGAGAGAAAAAAAAAAGAAAAGGCATAGCTTTCAGCCTATTTCAACTTTCTTTTTTCTTTCCTTCCTTCCCTTCCCTTCCTCCCTTCCCCTTCCCCTCCCTTCCCTCCCTCCCTCCCTCCCTTCCTTCCTTCCTTCCTTCCTTCCTTCCTTCCTTCCTTCCTTCCTTCCTTCCTTCCTTCCTTCCTTCCTTCCCTCCTTCCCTCCTTCCCTCCTTCCCTTCCTTCCTTTTTGGAGTGCAGAGGCACAATCATGGCTCACTAAAGCCTCTACTGCCCGGGCTCAGGCAGTTCTCCCACCGCAGCCTCCCAGAGTGTTAGGATTATAGGCGTGAGCCACCATGCCCATCCCTGTCTCAGCTTTCCATATGCCTATCTCACTATGGTTAATAATTTCAAACTTTTGATTTAAAGTGAGAGATATACAACTCTTCCTTTCACTTAAACACTTAGAGGTCATTGTAGGGTTATTAACTGGCCCAATGTTAATATTGTGTCTCAGGGAATAGGGAGGGCCAAGGATAGGCAGAGTGAAGGGGGACGGCTGGTCAATGGAGCAGTCAGAACACATACAACATGTATCAGTTAAGTTTGTCATCTTTTATGGACAAGGTTCGTGATGCCCACAAATAATTACAATAGTAATATCAAAGATCACTGATCACAGATCACCATATCAGATATAATAATAATGACAAGGTTTGAAATATTAAGAGAATTACCAAAATGTGACACAGAGACATGAAGTGAGCCCAGGTTATTGGAAAATGATGGCGACAGACTCGCTTGACACAGGGTTGCCATAAACCTTCAATTTGCAAAACTGGCAATATCTGAGAAGTGCGAGAAAGTGAAGCACAGTAAAACAAGGTATGCCTGTAGAGATGTCCTTTGGCTTTTGGATCTGTTTAACAAAAACAAAAAACAACAAGATGCGGTAACTCACACCTGTAATCTCAACACTTTGGGAAGCCAAGGGGAGAGGATCTCTTGAGGTCAGAACTTCAGGACCAGCATGGGCAACATATTGAGACCCCATCTCTCCAAAAATTTTTTTTAAAGCCTCCAAGGAATTGGCAGTTGCAGTGAGCTATGATTGTGCCACTGTACTCCAGCCTGGGTAATAGAGTGACACCCCATCTTTATAACCAAAACAAAACAAAACCAAAAAAAGAGGAAGAAGAAATAATTGCGGTTTTTTTGTTTTTTGCTTTTTTGAGACAGGGTGTCGTTCTGTTGCCAAGGCTGGAGTGGAGCCGTACGATCTCAGCTCACTGCAGCCTTGACCTCCTGGGCTCAATCTATCCTCCTGCCTCAGCCTTTTGACTAGCTGGGACCATAGGCGCTTGTCGTCATGCCCGGCTAATTTTTGTATTTTTTTCCTTGTAGAGATAGTGTTTTGCCATGTTGCCCAGGCTGGCCTTGAACTCCTGGGCTCAAGTGATCCTCCTGCCTCAATCTCCCTAAGTGCTGGGATTACAGGTGTGAGCCACCACGCCCAGCCAATATTTAAATTCTGAGTAGTAGCTTCTGAGTTAAACCTAAATTATAATGTCACAATGGAATGGCAATATGCACCCCTAGCAAAGTCTTAAGAGTTTTTTTGTTTGGTTGGGGTTTTTTTTTTTTTTTTTTGAGACAGGATCTTGCTCTGTCACCCAAGCTGGAGTGCAGTAGTGTGATCTTGGCTCACTGCAACCTCTGCCTACCTGGTTCAAACAATTCTCATGCCTCAGCCACCCAAGTAACTGTGATTACAGGCAAGCACCACCATCCCTGGCTAATTTTTTTATTATTTATTTATTTATTAATTATTATTTTTTGAGACGGAGTTTTGCTCTTGTTGCCCAGGCTGGAGTGCAGTGGTGCGATCTCTGCTCACTGCAACCTCTGACTCCAGGGTTCAAGCAATTCTCCTGCCTCAGCCTCCTGGGTACCTGAGATTACAGGCGCCTGCCACCACCCCCAGCTAATTTTTTGTATTTTTAGTAGCGATAGTATTTCATCATATTGGCCAGGCTGGTCTCAAACTCCTGACCTCAGGTGAACCACCCGCCTCGGCCTCCCAACGTGCTGGGATTACAGGCGTGAGCCACTGCGCCCAGCATAATTGTTCTATTTTTAGTAGAGACGAGGTTTCACTATGTTGGCCAGGCCGATCTCAAACTCCTGGCCTCAAGTGACCCACCCACTTCAGCCTCCCAAAGTGCTGGGATTACAGGCATGAGCTACCACGCCTGACTGTTTTAGAGATTCTTAATCTAGATTTTCTGAGTGGGTTTTAGGGAGTTTGGGAGGCCTTAAACTTATGTGCAAAATTTTGTGGACGTGTATATTTTCTGGAATAAGTCTTTTAGCTTTCATCATATTCTCAAATTGGATTGAGTCAAATTAGGTTAAAAACAATAACATTGTCAGGAGAGCTCATCTTAAAGGTCGAGCCCCTAGCTTCTACTTGAGTTGAATTGTAGGGCAAACTCCTATTTATCCAGCGTTTTTTTTTTTTTTTTTTTTTTTTTTTTTTTTTAAGACCGACTCTGGCTCTGTCACCCAGGCTGGAGTGCAGTGTCGTGACCTCGGCTCACTGCAAGCTCCGCCTCCCGGGTTCATGCCATTCTCCTGCCTCAGCCTCCCCAGCAGCTGGGACTATAGGCGCACATCGCCATGCCCGGCTAATTTTTTGTATTTTTAATAGAGACGGGGTTTCACCATGTTAGCCAGGATGGTCTCGATCTCCTGACGTCGTGATCCACCCACCTCGACCTCCCACAGTGCTGGGATTACAGGCATGAGCCACCGCACCCAGCCATCTAGCGTTTATGAATGTTGTATTTTTATAACAGTCCACATGTATTACCAAATTTCAAGTCACAAGAAATACAATAAAAAGTCACATGAAACATCATTTTCCTCTGAAGATTGAAATGGCACTTTAGAATCTTGTATGCCTCAGATGCAAGAAATAAACTCCTTTAAATATGACTCCTCGGATTTAAATGCCCACCATATTTCTACAGAGCTGCAGCCATGGGAATCAAGGTAGGAAACCTAGATCAGAGATTCCATGTTCCCTAGACCAGGAAGGGAAAACTATTTCCCGGTTAACCAGGGCACTCTGGTAATAATCAGCTGAAAGGAGAAATCTTACTGGGAGTTGCTTTCCTAACTCCAAATATTTTAATCCACCGGGTTTGGGAGTAGGTTTTTTTGTAGTTGTTTTGCATTTCACTTTGTTATACTGTCTGAAATTCTAATGAGAGATACAAATTAATAAAGAAAGTATTTTAGGAGTGTAGGATCATTTTCTCTTTAGTATAAATCCTTCAAAGAAGATTCCATTAAAGGAAAGTGGATAGATGTTTTTAAGAAAAGTTAAGGCAAGAGCATGGATTGTTTGGGGTACTTACAGCAAGCTTTGTTGAATAGGCCTGCAGTTCTGCATCCCAGTTTGTTTTTATTATTTGTCTCACTGGGTACCTGGAGAAAGTGATAGGAGGACAACAGAAACTCTATATGGTGATTTTAAAGTATATCCACAAATTCTGTGATACTCTATCCATCAAGAGGTGGAGCTTAATTTCCTTCCTATTGAGCGTGGACTGCACTAAATGAGTTGCATGTGTCCTATAATGAATATGGCAGAAGTGACTCTGTGTGACTTATAAGACTAGGTCATAAAAGGTATTGCAGCTGCCTCCTTATCCTCACACTGGGATCACTTGCACTAGGAGGAGCCAGCTACTGTGTCATGAGGAACTCACGCAGCCCTGTGGAAAGGCCTGTATGATGAGGAACTGAGGCCTCTTGCCAACTGCCGTGTGAGTGAACCATTTTGGAAGAGGACCCTCTAGTCCCAGCTAAGCCTTCAGATAACTATAGACTGGGCAGTGCTAACTAAAACCTCGAGAGATCCGGAGCCAGAACCACCCAGCTAAGCCATTCGCAGATGACCCACAGAGACTGCCTGAGATAAGAAATGTTTGTTTTAAGATGGTAAGTTTTGAGATACTTCGTTACACAGCAATAGATAACTAATATGTTACGTATCAATTTTCCTCTGTACCAGGAAAGACACTTTTCTTATTCCTTTATCACATGGGCTCTTGTTCCTCAGCCTGTCTTCAGACTAGTGGCATGATTCTATCATTGAGCTTCAAAATGGGCTAAATACATAGACTTCTGCAAATAGGCTTGGAATGTAACTGCAATTTGCAACCTTATTTCTACACACTCAGAGTTTTTAACAATAGACAAATGAACTTTTGAAACAGTGCCCACTTATAATCTCGGTACTGCCTGCAATTCTGTTTGCTAGCTATTGCTCAGTAGGTCATTCTCTTTTAAGAGACTTCGTATGGTTTTCTAGTCTGAAGAATTTATTTATTTTTTATTTTAGTGAGACAGGTCTCACTATGTTGCCTAGGCTGGTCTTGAACTCGTGGGCTGAAGCAATCCTCCTGTCTCAGCCTCCCAAGTGTTGGGATTACAGGTGCGAACCACCAAGCCCAACCTGAATAACTTCTTTGCATGTCAGATGGAAAAGGTTGCCAGCCATTTAGCTAGTCTCTCAACCAGGCAACTCATAATATGCAGATTTAGGCAACAGCAGAAGCCTGTCAACTGAATTGCAAAACACATACCTTGGGACAGTTTAATGGGATGGACACAAAATTTCCTATGTCAAAATTTGTTTTCTGGTTCACATATCTCTTGAAAAACATGGCTGGTTGTTGTGGCTCACGCCTGTAATGCCAGCACTTTGGGAGGCTGAGGTGGGCAGATCACCTGAGGTCAGGAGTTTGAGACCAGCCTGGCCAACATAGTGAAAACCCAGTCTCTACTAAAAATACAAATTAGGGCTAGGTGTGGTGGCTCACGCCTGTAATCCCAACACTTTGGAAGGCTGAGGCAGGCAGATCACGAGGTCAGGAGTTCGAGACCAGCCTGACCAACATGGTGAAACCCCTATCTCTACTAAAATACAAAAATTATCAGGGCATGGTAGTGCGTGCCTGTAATCCCAGCTACTCAAGAGGCTGAGGCAGGAGAATTGCTTGAACCCGGGAGGCGGAGGTCGCAGTGAGCCGAGATCATGCCACTACACTCTGGCCTGGACAACAGAGCGAGACTCCCTCTCAAAAAAAAAAAAAAAAAGAAAATTAGCCGGCTGTGGTGGCGGGTGCCTGTAATCCCAGCTACTTGCGAGGCTGAGGTAGGACAATCTCTTGAACCTGGGAGGCGGAGGTTGCAGTGAGCTGAGATTGTGCCATTGCACTCCAGCCTGGGTGACAGAACAAGACTCTGTCTCATTAAAACAAACAAACAAAAAACCTACTGAAAATAATATCATAGCTAGGATACTTAAGGCTTGTGTGCCAGGTACTATGAGGGCACCTGACTTACATTAACTAATTTAATCATTACCACATCACTGTGATGAAGGTAGTGATTGAAAGCATGGGTCTTGGAGTCAGACAAATTGTGTTTGAGTCCTGGCCTCACCACTTATAGTTGTATGGTCTCTGGCAAACTATTTAATCTCTTTTTGCTTCAATTTTCTTACATATAAAACGGATATAATAGTACCCACTTCACAAGGGTTGTAGTAAGGATTAAATAAGATAATGCCAGTAAAGCATGTAAAACTTAGCATACATAATTCCTAGCACACAGTACGTGTTCAATCAATGCCAGCTATTATTATTTTTATTTTTATTTTCCTTTTTTTTTTTTTTTTTACTTTTGACACAGCCTCAGGAGGTCCTGAGGACATGTGCCCCAAGCTATTATTTTTTTATGTAGATGAAGACATAGAGTCTCAGGGAGGTTAAGTATCTTGGTCAGGATCATGCAATTAGCAAACAGAGCAAGAACTCAATTTGGATCAGCTTTGTTTCTGAGCTCAATCTCTTAACCATACCACACTATCTGCTCAGTTTCTTTCTGCCCAAAGTGGAACGATCTACAGAAAAGCATCTAGACTCCGAAGCATGTCAGGAGAGATGCCTGTTTCGCATATCAATGATTTTTCAGAACCTTGAGACTTCAGTATCATCCTGTGAAATCCCCATTGAAAATCAGCAAAAAGAAAGTGGAAAAGTTTTTTAAAATTGAAATATGGGAGAAGGTGCTCCTTGGTTGAGGTTCAAATTCTGCATATTCCCCATCCCGAGAATGCATCTCTATTGGAGTATGTGGCCGTAGGAGGTTCCCATAGGATGTTTTAGAATGTGTCCCCTTATCTTCTTCAGGAGGGGATGAAAGCTGTTGAACGCATGGAACAAGGATTAGTGATGTGATACACAACTACAGTGAGTGTAATTGTTTATTCCTTCTATGAGTTGTTACCAGAAAGGAGTCCTGATCCAGACCCCAAGAGAGGGTTCTTGGATCTCGTACAAGAAAGAATTTGAGACAAGTTCGTAAAGTGAAAGCAAGTTTATTAAGAAAGTAAAGGGATAAAGCAAGGTGACTCCATAGGCAAAGCAGCCCTGAGGGCTGCTGGTTGCCCATTTTTATGGTTGTTTCTTGATTATATGCTAAACAAGGGCTGGATTATTCATGCCTCCCCTTTTTATTATTTATTATTTTTTAGACAGAGTCTCATTCTGTTGCTCAGGCCGCCTAGTTTTTGTATTTTTAGTAGAGACGGGGTTTCAGCATGTTGGACAGGCTGGTCTCGAATACATGGCCTTATGTGATCCACCCGCCTCAGCCTCACAAAGAGCTGGGATTATAGGCATGAGCCGCTGTGTTGGGCAATGCCTCTTCATTTTAGACCATATAGGGTAACTTCCTGACATTGCCATGGGATTTGTAAACTGGCATGATGCTGGTGGGAGGGTAGCAGTGAGGACAACCGGAGGTCACTCTCATCACCATGTTGGTTTTGGTGGGTTTTGGCCAGCTTCTTTACTGCAACCTGTTTTATCAGCAAGGTCTTTAAGATCTGTATCTTGTGCTGACCTCCTATGTCATTCTGTGACTTAGGATACCTTAAGTGTCTGGGAAGGAAGCCCGGTATGTTTCAACCTTATTTTACCTAGCCCCTATTCAAGATGGAGTTGCTCTGGTTTAAATGCCTCTGACAGAGTGACTGGAGTTTCAATTTAATACCTCCTCTCAGGGAGGAGAAAGAGAAGGAGAAGGACGCAAAATAGATAAGAGAATCGCCCAAAGATGGCAAAGGCCCCCTTTTGGACAGGGAGGAGATAAAGGAGAGGGTCAAGAGTCCCTCTACCCTGTAAGGCAAACCAACCTGCCAGCCAAAACCGAAATGAAGTCAAGTTCATTGTATTCATAGCTTTGTTTTTTGCTTTCCCTTAGTTTTGTTTTTGTTTTGTTTTGAGACAGAATTTCACTCTTGTTGCCTGGGCTGGAGTGCAATGGCACAATCTTGGCTCACTGCAACCTACACCTCCCGGGTTCAAGCAATTCTCCTGCCTCAACCTCCCAAGTAGTTGGGACTACAGGCATGTGCCACCATGCCTGGCTAATTTCTGTTTTTTTTTTTTTTTTTTTTTTGAGACGGAATCTCTCTCTGTCTCCCAGACTGGAGTGCAGTGGCGCGATCTCTGCTCACTGCAAGCTCTGTCGCCTCCCGGGTTCACGCCATTCTCCTGCCTCAGCCTCCCGAGAAGCTGGGACTACAGGCGCCCACCACCACGCCCGGCTAATTTGTTTTGTATTTTTAGTAGAGACGGGGTTTCACCACGTTCGCCAGGATGGTCTCGATCTCATGACCTCGTGATCCGCCTGCCTCGGCCTCCCAAAGTGCTGGGATTATAGGCGTGAGCCACCACGCCCAGCCTAATTTCTGTATTTTTATCAGAGATGGTGTTTCACTGTGTTGGCTAGGCTGGTCTCGAACTCCTGACCTCAGGTGATCTGCCTGCCTTGGCCTCCCAAAGTGCTGGGACTACAGGCATGATCCACCACGCCCGGCCAAAGTGAGACCCTTAGTTTTAAAGTAAATGTTCCTATGGATTTCTCTAAGCATATCTGGCTGAAATTAGCGGGAGTAGGAGATCCAAGATGAGAAGGGGTTTTGAGTGTTAGGATACCAGCCCCAGAGCCTGAGGTGGTGACTGGACTGGAAGAGCTTAAAGTTGAGGGTGGAAGGCTGAACTTGGAAATGCATTGGGAGTTTCATCATAGACAGGAGCACCACAAGAGAACTCAGAGAACCTGATTCAGTTTCTAATTTTGTAATCCATTCACTGTGATCCCTAGCAGTGTAATATTAATAATTGTTCAGCTTATTTTCTTGTCTGTAAAAAGTGGAAAATAATGTTTGTCTTACCTATTTCATAGCAACACTGTAAGAATCAAATGGGATTTTGTATTAAGGGAGGACACCACCCCTCATATCATCTTATGCCCAATTTCTGCCTCCAAAGAAAGAAGAAGTAAAAACTAAAAGGCAGAAATGAAATCCACAGGCAGACAGCCCGGGCGCTGCACCCTGGGCCCGGCAGTTAAAGATCGACTCCTGACTTAATTGGTTCTGTTATCTATAGATTACAGACATTGTATAGAAACGCACTGTGAAAATCCCTGTCTTGTTTTGTTCCGATCTAATTATCCCTGCATGCAGTCCCCAGTCACGTACCCCCTGCTTGCTCAATCAATCACGACCCTCTCACATGCACCCCCTTAGAGTTGTGAGCCCTTAAAAGGGAGAGGACTTGCCCACTCGGGGAGCTCAGCTCTTGAGACAGAGGTGTTGCCGATGCCCCTGGCCGAAGAAACCCCTTCCTTCTTTTTTTTTTTTTTTTTTTTTTTGAGACAGAGTCTTGCTCTGCCGCCCAGGCCTGAGTGCAGTGGCCGGATCTCAGCTCACTGCAAGCTCCGCCTCCCGGGTTTACACCATTCTCCTGCCTCAGCCTCCCGAGTAGCTGGGACTACAGGCGCCCGCCACCTTGCCCGGCTAGTTTTTTGTATTTTTAGTAGAGACGGGGTTTCACCGTGTTAGCCAGGATGGTCTCGATCTCCTGACCTCGTGATCCGCCCGTCTCGGCCTCCCAAAGTGCTGGGATTACAGGCTTGAGCCACTGTGCCCGGCCTAACCCCTTCCTTCTTTAACTCGATGTCTGAGGAGTTTTGTCTGCCGCTCGTCCTGCTACAGTATATGAAAGCATCTTCCTTCACCACTTTACCAGAAAGAGACATTAAAGACCATGCCACCTGAACTAAACTACAAAGCAAGGGTATGGACAAATGCCAATCATCAAGAATTCTCAGTCGGGGGTGGTGGCTCACCCCTGTAATTCCAGCACTTTGGGAGGCCGAGGCAGGCAGATCACTTCAGGCCAGGAATTCAAGATCAGCCTGGCCAACGTGGTGAAGCCCCATCTCTACTAAAAATACAAAAATTAGCCGGGCGTGGTGGTGTACGCCTGTAATTCCAGCTACTCAGAAGGCTGAGGCATGAGAATCACTTGAACCTGGAAGGCGTAGGTTGCAGTGAGCCGAGATTGCGCCACTGTACTCCAGCCTGGGTGATAGAACAAGACTCTGTCTCAAAAAAGAACTTTCCACTTACGTTTGTCTCTTCTTAGGATTGCTAAACCCAGTCCTTGGTTTATTAATGACACATTCAGACTTATTTAGAACTTACTTAGAACTCCACCACACATTGTTACTTCATTCCTATCCTAAGCTGTTTTTGCATCCATAGCACCTGACCTCGTACTTGCAGCAGGAACCCTGTAAATACTCATGGACAAATATATGCAAATATTTTAATCAGAGAGAGTTTATCCATAACCTTAAATTCTCCTTTAACATAAACATTTCTATTTCTTTAAGCTGGAGTGTAAGGCCATTTCTGAGGAATTTTTTAAGTGGTGATGTCAATGTGTCTTGTAAGATCAGTGATTATTAATACACTGATAGTTCGTATTTGTACTATATCTATTTCAAAGAACATTATAACATTTAGGAATCAAGCCAGAACAAAGAAGCAACTGCAGACAAAGTGACTCTTTTGTGGCCTCTAGTAACTTGTGGCTTCAAACAATGAAGGCCATTGTATAAACTCCTTTGAGGGGTTATTGTGAGAATTAATTAGATTAAAATCTGCAAAGTGCTTTGAAGTTTTCCCAGAATTCCATTATAAATAAAGATGACATTAATTTTTTTTTTTGAGGTATCTTTATGTCGGTCCTCCCAGAATCAAATGTAACAAGTTCACCTGCTATTGAACTGCCTGTGTTCCCTGAAGCAAAAACCCACGACTAAGCCAAATTTTACCTTTGGTGATTTTAAGCTGACCACAAGAGCACACACAATGGAGCACAATTTGTTGCCTTTATCACAAAGAGCTTGGTGTATGATATGCATGATGCAGTGTCTCATAATCCCTATGCCCCATGGTAATTACATATAAATTACTGTAGTTATTACAGCTATTTTATAGTGACCAACAAAGTTTTACCCTCCTCTTTGTTATTTATATTTGGATAATTTACATTTGGTTCATTTACAATAGGATTTAAAGCAGCCTTATCCCTAAACAATGTAAATGCTGAAAAACTTTCCTGATTCCAGTAACTGTTTAATCCTCATTGTATGAACAGAAGCACAAGCAGATATTAAAGACAGGAGTCTTAGATTCAACTGTCTAACAGCTAGGGCTCCTTGGGAACCCCTTCTCCTTAGTCTCCTGGTCTTCTCTGATCCCAATCTTATACCCAATGACCCCCTCAGCCCATGCTGTCCTCCCCCCTTCCCAAGAAGGAGCAGCTCTGAATATTCTGAGTGCTGGGCTTGGGGCAGCAGAAACTGTGGAGCAGCCCCAGGTGGGCGCTGGGGAACAGCGGGATAAGAGGCCTGTTGTAAATGAGGAACCTGTCTGGCAGGTGACCAACCTGGTTTGCTTGGGACTGAGGGGGGAGGTTCCCAGGACATGGGACTTTCAGTTTACTGGAACTAATTGACCTGGGCATTAGATTAGGGTCTGGGACCCTGATATTGGCAGAGTCTTTTCTGGGTGGGGAGAGAATCTTACTTGGGAAACACACCTTGTTCCTTTTGGTTCCCGCAGCACACTGGTCTGGGTTTGTCTTCTCAGGGAACTCTGGATGTGACTCCTGTACATGAAAATGGAAGAGGTCAGAGTTGTCCAAGAGGGAGGCCAGCCACATCCAGGCAGGGCCCCCATGGCCAGAACCCTGCTAGAGCCACCAAGGTCCCAGGTCAGTTCTGCAGCTTTGCAGGTGTTGAAATGACACCTGTGGGTCAGGCTGGGGGAACGAATGCATGTTAAACAACTGCCCTGAGAGACTGGGTGGATTACTGTTCCTAATCTTCCTAATCCTGGGGGAATACACCTTTGCCATTTCCCTGGATGGCCCCCTTCACAGGACCAGTGATATGAGGAGCCAAGTTACCTTAGAGCTAGAACAAAGGTTTTTGTTTGTTTGTTTGTTTGTTTGTTGAGACAGGGTCTCCCTCTGTCACCTAGGCTAGAGTGCAATGGCACAATCTCGGCTCACTGCAACTTCCGCCTCCCGGGTTCAAGCGATTCTTCGCTCTAGGCTCCCAAGAAGCTGGGATTACAGGCACCCGCTATCATGCCTGGCTAATTTTTGTATTTTTGTAGAGACGGGGTTCCACCATGTTGGCCAGGCTGGTCTTGAACTCCTGACCTCAGGTGATCCGCCCGCCTCGGCCTTCCAAAGTGCTGGGATTACAGGCATGAACCACTGCACCCAGCCTAGAACAAAGGTTTTGAAAGGAGAAAAAGGTTGGTTGGTTGGTTGGAGACAGGGTCTTGCTCTACTGCCCAGGCTGGAGTGCAGTGGTGTCATTTGGGGTCACCTCTGCCTCTTCCTATGTGTAATTTTTTTTTTTTTTTTAGACGGAGTCTCGCTCTGTTGCCCAGGCTGGAGTGCAGTGGCGCAATCTCGGCTCACTGCAAACTCTGTCTCCCAGGTTCAAGTGATTCTCCTGCCGAGGCCTCCAGAGTAGCTGGACTACAGGTGCCCGCCACCATGCCCGGCTAATTTTTTGTATTTTTTAAGTAGAGACGGGGTTTCACTGTGTTAGCCAGGATGGTCTTGATCTCCTGACCTCATGATCCGCCTGCCTTGGCCTCCCAAAGTGCTGGGATTACAGGCGTGAGCCGCCATGCCCAGACCCTATGTGTAATTTTTAAGTGAAAGTGCAGAATCCTAGTCTAATCTTCCCGGAAATTTTTCCCCAGGCCCACATCAGATGAGGCCCACAGATAACCAACCCCTCTACTATGTACTGATTCTTATAATTTAGGGGAGGACACTCACGTACTACTACTCTAACTCTCTTTAATCCTCCCAGTTGTGTTTTGTCCTGAGTTGTGACCTCAAAGCTCATAGGCCTGTCTTCCTTTTGTAAATAGTTTGGATATTTTTATCTCAAAGTGCATTATTTTGCACTTGCTCCCACAAGTGCTCGTTTGTCAATTGTCAGATCACATGGTCAGATTTATGGGCTCTTCTGATTATCTAGCTCAGGGATTGGCAGACTTTTTCTATAGAAGTCCAGATAATAAATAATGTCAATTCCACCACTATTGGTCTGCAGCTCTTCTTATGGTAGCAGTTGTTGCATTTCTCTGTGGGAAAGAAAAGAGGATTAAACACCTCTTTCTTAGCAAAACAGAGAGTAGGCATATGTGTGACAGACACAAGATGTATTCTGTAGTTTTGTTTGGCAGGAGATGATCCATTTCAAAACAAATTAAGAAGACTTGGAAAAAATATAATTCAGTATTTGAATAATGCTGTTTCTTGTTCTTTTAAAAAAATAATTTTAGGCCAGGCACGCTGGCTCACACCTGTAATCCCAGCACTTTGGAGGCTGAGGCGGGCGGATCACGAGGTCAGGATATCCAGACTATCCTGGCTAACATGGTGAAACTCGTCTCTACTAAAAATACAAAAACTTAGCCGGGCGTGGTGGCAGGTGCCTGTAGTCGCTACTTGGGAGGCTAAGACAGGAGAATGGCGTGAACCCGGAAGACGGAGCTTGCAGTGAGCTGAGGTCGTGCCACTGCACTCCAGGCTGGGTGACAGAGCAAGACTCCATCTCAAAAAAAAAAAAAGTAATAATAATAATAATTTTAGCTTTGCAGCAATCCTCAGGTGTCAGTCAGTTACTCTGCCTTGTAGCAGCAGCCAACAAGAGAGTAAACAAATGAGCATGGCTGTGTTCCAATAAAACTTTATTTATGGAAACTGGGATGTGACTTTCATATAATTTTAATGTGTCACAAAATATTAGTTTCTTTCCATTTTTTTCAACCACTTAAAAATGTAAAAACCATTCTTAGTTTGCAGGCTGTACAAAAACAGGCACTGGCGGGATTTGGCCCAGCACTTACTGATCCCTGATCTAGACCTATCTGTGTAGAAGTGTTGTTAGAGGTTTTATCGCATATGCTCTCCTCCAGATCATTACACATGTTAGTGTGTCCTTTCCTAGCACGGATGCCCAAGACTTAGGCTCTTGGTTTCATCAATCCTCACTTCCCAATGTTTTTAAAAATTTATTTATGTATTTATGTATTTATTTACTTATTTTGAGACAAGAGTCTCGCTCTGTTGCCCAGGCTGGAGTGCAGTGGTGCCATCTCTGCTCACTGCAGCCTCTGGTGCTCCTGGGTTCAAGCAATTCTCTACCTCAGCCTCCTGAGTAGCTGGGATTACAGGTGCCCGCCACCATGCCCGGTTAATTTTTGTATTTTTAGTAGAGATGGGGTTTCACCATGTTGGCCAGTCTGGTCTTGAACTCCTGACCTCGTGATCCACCCACCTCGCCTTCCAAAGTGCTGTGATTACAGGTGTGAGCAAAAGCACCTGGTCTATTTTATTTCTTATTTTTATTTTTATTGGTTTTTCTTTTGAGACAGACTCTCACCCTATTGCCCAGGCTGGAGTGCAGTGGCACAATCTTTACTCACTGCAACCTCAGCTTCTGGGTTCAAGCAATTCTTCTGCCTTAGCCTCCCAAGTAGCTGGGACTACAGGCACCCACCACCATACTAGGCTAATTTTTTTTTTTTTTTGAGATGGAGTCTTGCTCTGTCACTCAGGCTTTAGTGCAGTGGCGCGATCTCTGCTCACTGCAAGCTCCACCTCCCAGGTTCACACCATTCTCCTGCTTCAGCCTCCTGAGTAGCTGTGACTACAGGCGCCTGCCACCACGCCCGGCTAATTTTTTGTATTTTTAGTAGAAAAGGGGTTTCACTGTGTTAGCCAGGATGGTCTCGATCTCCTGACCTCGTGATCCACCCGCCTCGGCCTCCCAAAGTACTGGGATTACAGGTGAGAGCCACCGCGCCCAGCCTCATGCTCGGCTAATTTTTGTATTTTTAGTAGAGACAGGGTTTCACCATGTTGGCCAGGCTGGTCTTGAACTCCTAACCTCAAGTGATCCACCCACCTCAGCCTTTCAAAGTACTGATATTACAGGCATGAGCCACTGTGCCTGGTCCTCAAATGTAGTATTAAGGTGGCAGTATTTATACCACCCAACTGCCTTTGTTTGGGTCGGGTATAGCTGGGGCCCCGGAACCCACCAGAGTGCTTGCTTGTGGCTGTTCAAGCCTCTTAGTGGCTCCTGTGAAAATACACTGGACCTTTCAAAATGGAAATCTGATTGTGTCTCCAACCTCTTCCATGCCCCCACCCTCAGCTCAGGCACTTGCCTTCCTCCGAGCTGTGGCTGCGCTAAACTTATGTTTTCTGGGGTTCTGACCACAGGCCTTTTCATGTGCAGTTTCCTCACTTGGAATGCCTTTCTTCATCATTCCTTTAGCTAGTTAATTACGTAAGCTCGCTAGAGCCACTCTCCTCCATGGCACCCATCATGCCCCAAGTCTGGATGAGTCCATTTGTTACATGTTTCACTGTGTGATGTTATCTTCATTAGTGGCATTATTTGACTAATGGCTGCTACTAACTCTCATTAGACTCTAAGCTCCAAGAGAGTGGGGGACTGTATCTTTGCACACCACTGTATCTTCTGCACCTGGCACTGTGCCTGGCACAGAGTAGGTGGTCAACAAGCACCCCAGTAGGCCACAGCCTGCTGCCTGGGGCACTGATGCCTATGACAGTTCCCTCCCTTTACTAGCAGAGTGAACTTAGAGGAATTATAAGATCTCTTTGAGTCTCAGTGTCCTTCTATGTAAAATGGAGGTAATAACATAACTAATGTCTTTGGGTTATGGTGACTTAAATGAGATAATGTGTCTGGCACATGGCCCGATCTAGTCACTACTAGATTAACATTAGTCTCCTTCTCCCTTCCTTTTATTGAGGTCCATTCCGTGGGTACCTGATACCCAAATATCACTTGCCCAGATTCTCCCAAGTACACGGGTCTCCATCTTTCTGTTGAGAACTGCACAGTTTCCATCGATAAATCCAGAATTAGAGATGTGACTACCTATGCCCTTCATATATCTGCTGCCTTCCCAGGAACTGTCACTTGGGCCTCTACTTCCCTCCCCTACCTTGAATCAACAGGCCCCACCCATTATTTTTGCTTCTGAGCTAGTTCCTTATTGCCTCACAAAACATTTCACTTTCATGCAACTCTTGTTATTAGCCTGTCCTTTGGAAACCTGTCCAAGGTTTTATTAAGGTTTCTAGGTGAATAATACTAAGCTGTTCTTTATCTACTTTTCCATTTTTTTAACCACATAAAAATGTAAAAACCTAACAGAAATTTGTCAAATTTTTTCTTTGAAGATACCATCTTGACAGTCTTCTCTGAAATTAATTTTATTTATTTAACTTGCCTATTTCACAAATGAACCATAATTTCCTAGGTTCCCTTTATAAATTTTTAAATGATAATAAATATTGTCATGTAATAACAATTTTAATATTTTGCACCCACTGTGTTAGGAACCTTACATACGCTAATTACTTAATTAATTATTATTATTTTTTGAGACAGAGTCTCACTCTGTCACCCAGGCTGGAGTGCAGTGGCACAATCTAGGCTCACTACAACCTCCACCTCCCGGGTCCAAGGGATTCCTGGGCTTCAGCCTCCTGAGTAGCTGGGATTACAGGCATGCGCCACCACGCCCGGCTAATTTTTTTGTGTTTTTAGTAGAGACAGGGTTTTGCCATGTTGACCACGCTGGTCTTGAACTCCAAGTGATCCACCCACATTGGCCTCCCAAAGTGTTGGGATTACAGGTGTGGGCCACCACGCCCAGCTCACTATTTAATATAATTCTTATAACAATCCTGCATAGTGGACACTATTGTTCCCATTGTATACATGGAATAAATAAAATTTTATAAATATTTTGTTCTAAGTCACACAGTTAGGAATCAAAATTTGTATCAGGTTTGTATGAGTCAAGTGCCCATTGTCTTTTCACTCTGACGTTTTTCCTCTCTTCTTATGCTTGTTGGTTCATAATGGTGGTGGGGAGGGTATGTGTGTCATATTTTTACTTTTCCAACCTCCTAAATGTACATCCAGTTGTTATAACCAGTTACCCAATTTTGCCAATGGCCCCTCAATGTCATGTTGCACTCCCATCAGAAGTTGGGTAGGTCTTGAAGTATCATCCTTGTGTTGAAAACAGTAATTATCCATCAATCTATCCATCTACCCATCCATTCAATATTCCTTAAGAGTCTATACCAGATGCTATACTATGTGCTAAACATGTCTTAGGCCAAAGAAATGAGTCCCTAGTTTTTAAAATGAAGACATTGTGGAGTTAGTGGAAGAGGCATTGGTGGGTTGGGGGATTAGGGTAGGGATGGAGAAGAGAAAGGAAGTGAAAGGAAAGAACTTCCTATGAAGTCATTCACCTGGACACATGAGTATGATGGGGGAAGGCAGGGGAAGATATTGAGATTCTTACACAGCAAGATAGGAATGATAAGGCAAAACCAACAGAATTTTGCCCTAGCATGAAATACTGCCTGTTTGTGGTACCTTATGATTTTCAGTTCCCTTCTCCAGAAGCTGATACTTTCCTATATCTCTGATGTTCTGTTTACTTTTTTTCAAGCCACTTTTAGAAATTGGCCAGCATATGGACATGGTGGTGCAGCATATGGATGTGGTAGTCCCAGCTACTTGGGAGGCTGAGGCAGGAGGATCACTTGAGCCTGGGAGGTTGAGGCTGCAGTGAGCTATGACTGAGTCACTGCACTCCAGCCTGGCATGATGACAGCTCACTGCAAGCTAGGTTAGTGGAAGATAAAGGCTCTCTCAGGCTGCCAACTCTCAGGCTGCCAAAAAAATCAAGTTTCTGACTCTAATCAGGTCTTGAGAGCAAGACCGTCTCAAAATAAATAAATAAATAAATAATCAGCCAACATAGATGTTAACCTTTGCATTTTGTGTTCTCTGTGTATGTAGCATCCGCACTTATCTCAACAGCCTACCAGAATTGTGACAGTAGATTCAAGTTATGCTTTTTAAAAGTTTTAAACTGATTTACTGGACTTAAGAAGGGGTTTACTTCTTTTTTTTTTTTTTTTTTTGAGACGGAGTTTTGTTCTTGTTGCCCAAGCTGGAGTGCAATGGTGTGATCTCGGCTCACTGCAACCTCCGCCTCCTGGGTCCAAGCGATTCTCCTGCCTCAGCCTCCCGAGTAGCTGAGATTACAGGCACGTACCACCACATTTAGCTAATTTTTTGTATTTTTAGGAGAGATGGGGTTTCACCATGTTGGCCAGGCTGGTCTTGAACTCCTGACCTCAGATGATCTGCCGGCCTCAGGCTCCCAAAGTGCTGGGGTTACAGGCGTGAACCACCACACCCGGCCTACTTCATTTTTTCCCTTGGTTTTCCATGTGTTTGTATGTGTGTAGTAGTCTGTTCTCACACTGCTATGAAGAAATGCCCAAGACTGGGTAATTTATGAAGGAAAGAAGTTTAATTGACTCACAGTTCCACATTGCTTGGGAGGCCTCAGGAAACTTACAGTCATGGCAGAAGGCAAAAAACAGGTGCCTTCTTCACAGGGCAACAGGATGGAGTGAGTGCAAGCAGGGGAAATGCCAGATGCTTATGCAACCATCAGATGTCATGAGAATTCATTCACTATCATGAGAGCAGCGTATGGGAAACGGCCCCCATGATCCAATTACCTTCACCTGGTCCTGTCCTTGACATGTGGGGATAATGGGATGAGGTTTGGATGGGAACACAGAGCCAAATCATATCAGTGTGCATGATGAATGCATGTGCACACAAGTGTGTATAGACTTGTACATGTGAAAAGCAAGGGGGACCTGGATTGTTGTTCAATCATTAAAACATGCTCAGACAGAGGAATACTGGTGACTAGAAGAGTCCTCACAAAGTGGCCTTTATCTTGGTAAGTTCATTGTGAAGTCAGACTCTGAAACTTGATTTTATTAACAGCCTGAGAGTGCCTTCATCTCCCACTAACCTAGCTTACGAAAACTTGTACATACAAAGGGAAATATTATGAGTATGCAAGAAAGTGTTTGTATGTTTTAGAGATCCATACTAAAGTAAATGGTTATCTTGGTCAGCCTGGGCTGCTACAACAAAATACTATATACTCGGTGGCTTAGAAACAGCAGGAATATGTTGCTCACATTTCTGGAGGCTGAAAAGTCCAAGATCCAGGTGCCAGCAGATTCCATGTCTGGTGAGG